>NC_084667.1:54101069-54470235 GCF_028389875.1 Rhea pennata
CATGATGTACTTCTGAAACTTCTGTGATGTTTTAAAGAGCTTTAGGTTTGTGAAAATCACTCCAGGGTATAGACCAAGAAATTTCACTCTAGTGAAAATAGATTCCACACCTGTAGAAATCTATTTATTAATGTCCAGGGACTTTGAATCAGAATTGAAATGGCGAGCTAGAGCTTCCACCTAAAAGTTGCATTATCACTCCCAAACATTACATAACTGAAAGTTAATAGGCTACCATGACTACATTCGTTGTGTGTGTGTCTGTGTGCGTGTGTGTGCACGTGCGCTCGCGCGTGTTTGTGAAATGTGCCAGATACATAGGTTTTCAATATTTTTTCTTAATACGGGAAATTATATTAAAAATGGATGCTTGCAAAGGTCAAAATTAAAAACTGGATAATTATAGTAGAGAAATATATAATGAAGGCCAATAGATTTAAAGAAAGTAAAACAAATATACCAAAAGGAATTACAAAATTACTACCTTGGTTAGATGATATTTTGAATGAATCAGATAAATAATATCACTATAATCAGTTTCAGTGGCCAGTGATTACATTAGGCAGATAAAACAGAAACACCCACTGAAGCAGCTGAGGTGGTAGAATTGTTTTACTTAGCACTAACATTCTCATCCTTAATCCAGGTCTTTAGTATAAATTGCACCACTGTCAGTCAACTATATCCCCATTTGAGTTCTGATTTATGCATTACAGGGAAAAAACCCCATCAGTCTGTTTATAGTAAAAGTCATTTCAGGGAACTGAATGCAAGATGAACTATCAGAGGACAGAAGTAAAAAGTTATATTTACATCATTACGAAGCTTGTATTTTTTTTTCTCTATTTCTAAAGCCATTTTAAAATTTGTAATGTTAGTACATTTCAGAGTTTTGAGCTTTCTAAAAGTCAATAGAAAAGTTATTCATTAAATATGATTATCTTGAGGTCTAGATTAATTTATGGCTGTTTCTTCCCTACCCAACTGCCCCCAATCCAAGACTAGATATTTAAAGTTCCTACAATACATATTCACATATGTTTGAGAATTTGCAGCTTATATTTTTTTATACTTTGAGTCTCATTTAATAAGATAAGAAATTTTAATGATTTTATCTTTCTTTGTAATTCTTATTCACTGCTTCCTTGTTGTCAGTCTTCTACCTTTAGGTGGATCCTTTGGAAGAAAACACTGTTCTTTTACAATAATGTAAGCTCTCCGTTTCTGATGGATTTGTTCCAAAGTTGTAGTAAGATACGCAAGAGCATGGTTTGGCCCTGATGCCTGTTTCAGGAGATCAGTATGGTATGCAGCAAGGTATAATTCTGGACCAGGAGCTGAGCTGAGAGTGTGATACAGCAGCCAAAAGTCAAAGACAGTTCTTTTTTCAGAAGTGTTATCAATGACATCTCTTTGTTTATGTGCTGACATGACACAATAATCTTTTTTTGAGAATGAGGATGAATTGTTGTAGGACTTGTGCCATTGGTAAAGTATTTTTGGAGAGAGGAAAGAATGAATCTCTTTCTCTATTCTGCCTTTTGAAGTGGATACTGATATCACTACGTGTCAGCAACTGGTCTGAAGACATAATATACTCAAAGTTTTGAGAAAGTTTGACGACTTTTCTCAGGCCATTTCTTCACTGTGTTTTAACCTCAGGATAATAAATATGCATGAATTACTGCACTGTAGGAATACAATGGATGCAGGGCATTTTGGGACAGATCTAATCAAAAAATGTTAGTTTACAAAGAATGTGAATTTGTATGGTCTATGCTAAATCTGCACATGGAAAAGTTTCATCATACCAAGAGTAATTCTGTGTCTCAGGTAAAACCATTGGGCTTTCATCTTGGAATACTTCATATTTAGTAGTCACCTACAGATAAGGAAAGGCTTGCTTTTTAGGAGTGAAGATCTTTCTCAGACTCCAGTGCAGAACAGACTTTCTTTCCTTTTCCAACCTCCAAATTCTACCCCAGCAGCAACTGTCACGGTTACTGTCTGTACTTCTGCTTGACTTCTCCAGGCCTTTGAACTTTATGTAGGTTACAAAATTTGCTGTTTTAACAGGGCATGAAGACTGAATTGAAATAACAATTGGTGGCAAAAATGTCTGTTTTCACCGCTATTTTGTACATGTATCTGAAATG
This sequence comes from Rhea pennata, assembly GCF_028389875.1. NCBI lineage: Eukaryota > Metazoa > Chordata > Aves > Rheiformes > Rheidae > Rhea > Rhea pennata. Next base: position 54,103,226 of record NC_084667.1, read on the forward strand.
TTCTCTGCTTGTGTATCATAAGGCATTACAAAAGCTATGGTGGATGTGATGTGGAGTTTGAATGTATATATATTTTATACAATACATTAGAAATATACATTGTAAAATGTTTGGGGAAATATTCACTCTTTGTAACCCCAAAAGCTTTCCCATATACATACGCTCAGTTTGTTCAAAGCAGGTAGCACACTATTTTGGTTTACTTTGATTGTAAAATATTTTTGTCCGAAAGACTTCTTAGGGCATTGGTCACCAGATGACTAATGCCGTAGCCTAGCAATTAGAGTTTAAATCCCACTAATTTTAGGTTTTCCTAACCTCAGCCTGTCCTAAGTTAGCAAAAGGAGACTGGTCTGCGTTGAAATATTACCAGGATCCAGGGAAACCAGAGGATAACTTTAAGTATTTTCCACAAATATTTCCTAGCCTATGCTCTGGTCTCAAGAACTGGATTCTTAATTCAAAGACTATTTCAATGTGAATATCAAGCTCTTGAAAGAGCCATATTAAAAGAAATTTGACATTCTTGTGCACAAAATACCTTACTTTCGAAAATGGCTGTGATTAACATAAACTTTAGTTTACTATGGCATTTGCTTGCTTTAATCTCTAAGAGTGATTTCTAGACAGTCTTCAAGTTGCGTCTTTAAATTTCAGTACTATAAAATGCACTTTGCCATGTTGTCTATTGTGAAGCCTCAAAGAAGTCTCACAGTAGAAAGCTGACGTATTCAGTCTCCTCAGGTATATCCAGGAGTTAGTGTACCCACAGCAATTGTGCCAAAACACTGATTTAGAAATTAGTTTTGGTTTATCTAATACCATTTCTCTGTGAAAATCCAGAAGAGAAAATACAGCCATTAAAAATCTAACACCGTTAATTCAGAACTAGCAGTTGGCTTTTCTGCCTATTTACTGAATATGGAGCAATTCTACACTAACTATTTGTGAGATGCTGATTGTAAAAGTCCATTTTTTTTTCAATGACCAAAGTGACAGCAAACTACAGAACCCTGCTCTGCAAACAACTGGAGAATCAAAGATGTGATTCATGAAGAGAAAGATACACAGGAAATAAAGTCGCACTTTTTTGTATTTCCTTATTCTGTGGGTTACTCCACTGTTGTCACAGTAACCAGCAACCTATAGAGCTCCCCCTTTACCCTCTCTCTCTGCTCTAACTCAACTGCTATCATGGGCTTGAAATTGAGTGCTAATTTCAAACATCCTCAAGTCTGACTGGGGAACACACGTTTTGTTTCTGATGTCTCATTTACAATGTTAATTTAGTGGGATTTAAACGTAATCTTGCTCTTACAGCTTGAAGGAAAATAAAAGTGCAAGGAGATTCTGTCGTTTTGTCACTTGGCTAAGTATTGCCTAGTGATGCATACACTGAAAGAGAAAAAATACATACTACCAGAAATAACTCTGAGGTTTCCTATTAAAAATACCCTTTGCTATAAAGCATTATATAAACAAGGTAAAGTAAAGGGTAGTAAAAGCTGTTCAGGTCAGAGAAGAAAAACATATTTAACATTCATAGCATTCAACACAGGGTTTTAATATATAAGCACATAAAAGACAGATAGAAGAGATCTTTACATTTCAGGCAAGAAGCAAGTGGTAGCGCATTTGAATTTACAGCAGTAACAATCAGCTTGAAAGACAACCACCACAGCTTTCTTCCTTGGATGACTCCAACTTTGTGTCATCAGGCTGTACTTAAAACACACCCCGTGAGTGAAGCAGTTCAGTATCCCAATGAGAGAAACTTTTAGATGTAGTCGGTACTCCTCAAGGACTACCGCTAGCGACATGCCTGCAGCTTAGACCATTTTCGTATCGTTGGTCTACAAAGTCTGCATGCTTTGCAAGACTAAAATATGATTTGGTGCTCCCAGAGGCCAGCAGGAAGGCCTGTGCCACCGTCTAGCCAAGCGGAGAGCTGGACTCTTCTCCTTTCACTTCGTTATCACCTCATTCTCTGGGATTGCTCTGAACCCGGTTTGACAACACCTGTATGGCACCTAAGCTGCATGTGAGAGAAGCTCAAGCCCCTAAACAAGTTATGCTGGCACCAAACAGTCAGTAAGAGAATTTCAGCAAATCTTCAGCACCTTTGGTTTTAACAGGAGTTGGATCAGGTTTTAATTCAGATTACATTGCAAATACCTTCGTGTGGGTTAACTGGCTAATTGCAGGGATAGATGAAAACCACAGGACTGCTTGGGGAATTAAAACTCTTAGGAAAGCACTACTTACTCTTAGGAAAATTATCTTGCTGTTGACACTGGGTATAAACCACAGGTCCTCCTGTTCCTTCCACAACAGGTTAGTAAATAGGTTGACAAACATAAAAAGAGCCAAACACTTTAATACCATTACAGAAAGCCCTGACAGAGATCCCACTGTTCAGGGTCCAAAGTATCACTATTGTCACTGAACTCTTGTTCTGTACTGGCCTTTTTACACTATAGTCAAACTTGTGGAAGTAGAACACATTTTTAAGTAATTTGTTTTGCCTCAAGCAAGTTGCAGATTATCAATGTAAAGTCAGTGTGTTTTAATTACAGTGTTATTCTGAGACAGACTTTGCACTGGCTTAGAACTGTGCAAAGTTCTTAGAACTCAAAACAGGACTGCTGTTTTGACTATATTTATTTTAGCTGACTTCAAGTAGATTAAGAATGATTGAAATTAAATCAGAACAAGCCATTCCAGAACTGAGAGAAAGAATATTGGGCCCATGTAAGGATTTGCATCAATTTACTTAATCCAACATATAGAAAAAAAAACTAAGAATATTTTAGGTGTTCAAAAGGATCAATAAAAAATGTTTTCTATCCATTACAGAGAACAGCTTTGGGGAATTACTTTCTGCTAATGTATCAGAGGATTATTTCTAAATGCTGAAAATATCAGAGCTACTTTTTATGAGAAATGGGCCAAAATTGAAAGAACAGATTTGAACTCTTGAATTTGTGGGTTGGAATGTAATTCTCACACCTATTTATCCAGCCTTACCAGACATATTACCACTACTTGAGCACTAGGAGTGAACCTACTTTTACAGCTTTGTTTCCTGATCAGATGCAAAATTGCAGTACATGTATTTTATAGTTTTGGGCGAGGTAAAGCCAAAACCTTGCAGAGCATCATTCCATGCAAGACCCAAGTATTCTCATAACGATCACCTAACATCTGAGGTGTCCATTTGGAGCTTGATTTTTTTTTTTTGATGATGTTTGTGGGATTTTAACATGATGTTATGAACCATAGCTTCCTGAAGATCCAACACCAGCATCTTCAAACTCTATCTCTGCCTATTCCTCCCTGTAGCTGTAAAAAGTCTGGAAAACTGTTTGATCCAGAGCCAACTGACCAGACAAACAAGCTGTGTTAGCAGAATTTGGTTTCTGAAGAAGTTTCTTTAGCAAGCTGTTCATCCCACAAACAGTCTAGGATTTAAGTTTTATGCCTATCAAATATTTTTTTCCAAACCATATCCTCACAAACATAAGGAATCCTAACTGTCTTAAAAACATGGAAATTATAGAATCTAGGACTTTAAACTGAGCCTTACTTGGAGTATATTGAGGAATCAGAATACACATTTACCACAAATAAGAGCCAGTTGTTAACCAGTACAAAAAACTGTAACTCAATCTGTTTTTCTTTTCAAAACACTGGTATCCTATTGAACACCTTTGCCTCCTATTATACAATTCTGCCTTTGCAATAAAATCAACTGTCTGCAACAACTCTAGTTCGTCGTATGGCTAATACCAATAATGTACACAAAATTGATGTTTAACAGAGTGAACTGATTTGTTAGAGTGTTAACAGCCACAGACTTTAACTAATAAACAGATCATTAACTGCTGGTAATAAACAACTTGCCAGGATCATTTATTATTTAAGAACATACTTTGTCTTAAGAAAAGATGGCTCCATTTAGGTCTGTGTATGACACCTCTCTGGTTGTCACTCAAAGCGTGAGACACGGACAAAGCTACAGAGAAACCACCCCATACACACTAAATCAATTTCCATTATAAAGTATTGTTTTTCATCAGAAAGTATTTGTGAGAAAGATATTACTACTACTATTGTTCAGTGATATAGTCAGCATTTTTACTAAATTCATTTCTAACAGTGACTCTAGTCTTTGTTTTTGCTACCTTCTTTCCAGCTCTGATTAAATATTGCAGTGTCCTCATCCTTCTTACCATATAGGATGTCAGTGCCACAAACACTTTTTCTTCTGCAAGCAGTTCTGTGTGGGAGATACTACTTACATGCTAAGAACTTGCATAATGGATTAGAAAGGAAGATAGAAGAGAAAAGCCACGTGAATTTTGTTGTAGGAAAAACAGAAAAAAAAGTGGCTTAAAATGGTTCTTTCTGAAAAAAAAAAAAAAAAAAAAAGTGAAATAGAGATTTCTCCTGCGAGAACCTAAGGCGCAGGAAGAGGCTACAAATTTGAAAATAAATTATATAATTATTTTAGATGATAACTGCAGATACAGAAGGAACAGTAGAAAACCCTTGTCTTCCTATAGGTCTCCAGCCCATTCCACTTGTAATAAAAGCTTTCAGGTAATAAGCAAGCCATTTACGTGTTGGGCTGTTCCAATTTTGTCAACATTCACGGTTCAACAGGACAGTTCCATTTTATTTTCCTTTTTGCCCTCTCTCATGACAGGAGATGGCACAATACCGACCTGCAGAGGCACATCCCCAAACTTACTGTTGACGCTAACTTTAAGCTATCAATGCCAATGGGATGAAGGTGCCCTGGCCTTTTCTCTGTATTACTTCAAAAACCCTACTACTCATTCCAAAAAGATACAACCATACATTCTGAATTAGACTGGCATATGAAAAAAGCTCAATGACTGGTTGCTGATATCCAGATTTTTTATAAAGAATCTTATAATAGTAATTTCTTTTCTAGTATCTCCTTGGAGACATCAACAAAAATTACGAGATTATTTTGCTAATTGCTGTGCAAATGCCCTGGAAAAATGCCCCAAAGAATTTCTATACCAACTGCAAATACAATCTCAGGGCTAAAACAGGAACTCTTAACAATTAACTCTAAATTCCTGCTGAGATGCACATATAACATTTAATCGCAGAAAGCAAATGCAATTGAAGAATGCCTTCTTCATGCCAAATCCTTTAAAGGGTGAAGAAATGTCCTTCAAGGAGAAAGTTTTCATTGTATTGTTTTACATTCCTGTGCAAGCCAGGGAGGAGGCTTTTTAAGATCATCTTTAAAATAATTCTGACCTTAGACTAATATCACAAATTGGTTATTACTTCCAGTAAGAAACAAAAACTGTATTTGCATGCTGGTTGGAAAAAATGCTTCCATTTAATTGCTTGTGGAAGAAGCACTTTATTTATAGACATACTGTGCAGGAGGAAATTTGGCTCTTGTACCATATAATAAGATGCATGGATCTCTGCCAGGAAGCTGGCTATCCCAGGACATTTGGTGTTCCATATACCAAGAATGTGGAACTGCTTTGCCTATAAACAGAGAAGGCTTTTTTTCCAAGGATAGTTTAAGACATGCTTTTTTTTTTTCTGGATGCAAAAGTGAAAAACGAGTGCAAATAAACAGTTATATAATTGCCACAGAAGGAACTTACTTTGGTATATTTATTACTAACTGCTTTAATTAGCTAATGAAGAGCTAAGACAGATTACTTGTCACTTTTCCTTTTCCCATTTATGGAAGATGCTGAAAAAAAACCCTCCTCGATTTTATGGGCTTCAAATATAATTCTTAAAAATCAGGATATTACTTACACAAGTATTTCCACTCAGCAGGATGACTCACATAAATAAGGATTGCGAGACTGAGATTCACTAATCTGTAAGAGACAGTGCATCCAATTAATTCAGCTGTTTATTTAGGCTGGGTTTTTTTTGCTCTTTATTATCTTTAATCTCTTTGACCGCAGGGGAGAGAAGGCTACGGGTCGGGTGGAGGAGGTAGAGATGGATTTTTGAAGAGGAGCCAAAATTAGTTCAATTCTTGGATTGAACTCAGGAATGTCATTACTGCTAAATAGCTCCTTAAATGGAGTATTTATAAACCAGAAGCAAGGCTATAATAGTAGAAGAGAAGCAAACCCCAAACACAATAAGCCTAGAGGCAGCAGCCCGCAGGTCAAGACGCTGGCGGGGTGGCACATCGCAACCCAGCGGCCGGGAGGGCAGGGCTGCGCTGCTGGCGGCAAGCGCAGGCGTCGTGCCCCAGAACAGAAACGCGTTTCACGCACGCGGCCTGCGCAGCCGTGCGCTGCCATCCCGGGAGCCAGCACGGTTTATTCCAAGCAGATTTAGTTTTTTATCACACAGACTGCAGGGCCCAATCCAGCTCCCATGTAAGTCATTTGGACTTAAACAGGGACAAGTTCAGGCCCACAGTTACTTTCCAGTCAAAATAAATTACTAAGCTATAACGCAAAGGATTTGTACCAGCCCCCCGCCAAGACCGAATTTAATCATTGTAGACCAGGCTATTTGGGGACGACATCGATTTTGTAACTTCATAAAAAAAAATCATATAATTGAGCCATAGCTTGTCCAAAATTTGAAATTATTTTCCACATTGAAATTTTTTTCATAGCCAAACGTTGCTTGCACTGTAATATCTCAAGGAAGCTTGTTAAATGGCTTTCCAAGGCTCTATGATCTTTATTAAAAAATTATAGCACTGTCTCCCGGACACAAAGAGAAAAGAAATAATCTATTTTTCAGATCAAGCTCTCGAAGGTTTGCAGCAGTGGAAAATACATCTTACAAACTCTCTCTCAATTTCCATTTAACGTTTCCTGTCCCAAACGCAGAGAGAGCTGTCTCCTAAAGTCACTGCAGCGCACTCATAAACTGCAACAGTACTGTTTCCTCGACAAATCCATTTCAAACCCAATAAAAAACCATAATGGGATTAACTGCTTGGAAATTTCGTTGAATCGTTGAGTTCTTAATAGAGCAAACTCTAGTATGTTGATATACTAAGAGCGTGAAACAAAGTTAATAAGGGGAAAAGGGAAGAGGAGGAGGAGCGACGGGGTTTTCTTGCACCCAGGTAGAGGATGCGACGTCAGGGTTGGCGGGCAGCGGCGCCCCGCGCTCCCCATCCCTCGCAGCTGCTTAGTGCCGGGTGCCGATACGGAAGTATAACGTGGCTTTTAACAGTATAATACATACGTACACGCATGCGTATGTGCAAAAGTTTTCCATTTTTTCCTATGACCGTTTTATTTAAAATGCAAAACTCAGGAGGGAAGGAGGCAGGAGGGCTGGCGGGGAGGGAAAGGCGGCTTCTTTGGCCGGTTTTGTGGGACGTGGCGGCGAGCGCGGCGAGCGCTCCCGCTGCGCCCGGCCCGGAGGCGCTGCTGCGGCGGCTGCGGGAGGCAGGCCTCCGCGTGCGCCGCGCGGAAAGGTCAAAGCTCTGCAGCCACCTCCGTTTGCCCTGGCGTTGCCTACGCTACAACTCCAATTTTAAAAACAAGCTGTAATTATATGGGTAGCAAAACCCTAGCAGAAGGGAAGAAATGCATTCGATTTAGAGCCTGTTCCACTTAAATATTTTAATTTCTCATTTTCTAGCAAGAAGCTGACTCTAATCTTTTTTTTTTTTTTTAAATTCATCTGCTTCACTTGCTGCTTTCTTCAAGCAGATCACAAACACGTCAGTAGTGCCTGGCTAGAATTTACCACATATTTGTAAAATCTCTATCTGATTTAGGTACCTAAGTATAAATAGAATGTGGCAGGAGCATGAGCCGAGTTAAATATTAACTGGTAGAATATAAACATATATGGATGAAGAAACGTGAAGATAATAACACACTATGGTAGTTTTTGAGTTTTCCATTCAGAAATCATTTCTAAACTGTTTATATCTAAAGACAAGTACATTCCTATACATTTAGCCTTTGCAGCTCTGCACTCTCCTGTTTTCCTTGCTGGTTGCCGTTCATACCGTGTGACAAACCACCTTGGGCACGTTGTACTGCTTTTGTTCTCTTATTGGAGAACAGAAAAATTCAGGATTACAAAAGTAACCAGCATAATTCAAGACAGATTAAGAAACAAGTCCTGCAAGAACAGATCATTAGATTTTTAGCCTATTTACTTTTTGTCTTTTTGTAAATCCTCTCATGAACACAAATCAGCATAATCACTTTTCACAGAAAAGGAATTAAAATATTTCAGAATATCCTTCTAGTGAATTTATTACATCCATCCTCCTTGGCACCCATTCCTTTGCCATTCTTACCAGATCTGCACATACAGCAAAAATTAAAGGATTTTCCTTCCATGATACATGTCTGCAGAATTTTCCCATTTTTTTTTTAAAAGAAGTGTTGCAAGCACAGTTTAGGTTCAAATTATCAAAATAATCTTGTGCATTTTCTGCTAATGTTTTAGTGTATTAGACATGGTATACTTTAATGTTCACAGACACAGAAATACTCAGGGCACAAATCTATATTGGGCATATGGACACCTCCTTCCCCTAGCTCACCTATGAATTCTACTTTTGTGGAGGGTCCCAGCCTTTGAAGTCAATAGTAGTGGAGTAAAATCTGGAGTAGCAAACAGAGACTTAAAATTGTTTCTTACAGTTATAACTAGGTATGAAATTAATTTAAATTAAAGCTTTGTTTTTCAGCCATGGACTTAATAGTAAACCTATTGCCAACCTCAAACACTCCAGAGTTGTGAGTCAGACTCAAAGACTGTAAGATTAATTTTGAAACTATGGAATTAAAAAAATTATTATTTGGCCTTTGCCTTCTCATTTTTAAGTCTTTAAGGCTTCATGTCTTTCTCTGCAACCACAAGAGCTAAAAGCATCCTTTTTCAATGAAAGCTGAGAATCAGGTAATGAGATGTCTCCAGTAGCTGGTATTTTGAGGAAAACAACAAATGTCATGAGACTTCTAATAAAATCATGAGTGTTGAAAGCACTGTTATAGTCTTGCTTTCAGAATAAAATGATTCTTGTAAAACATAAAATAGTGCATACTAAAACAATTTTTCATATTACTACCTTTACTTTCTGTACTTACAATGGTAGGCTGAGCTTCGTATGGCTCTTTTTGATACCATAACAATTCACTAAGCTACAATAACAAATTGCTGTTGCCAAAAAACAAATATAAATCAAAGATCAGGGTAGAGAAATGGACTGTTTTTTCTCAAATGTGATTATTTCCCTGTTTACTATGGATATAGTCTGACTTTTCATCTTGAAGCTCTACCTTACATGACCCCATCACGGGAAGGACCACAGAGCTTTCTTCTAAATGGAGACAAGTACTTTGCGGGTGGTGGTATTTTCCCAGAAAGGGAAAAATTTACAAGAATCAAGTCAGGAAAATGAAGGAAAAGACATCACACATTTGGAGTTCTACAAATAACAATTTTACTGTCAATAGTTAGGCTCAAATAGTATCATCTGGGGAAAAAATTCTCCATAGAACCATAGTTTGGATGAGAAAAGAATTTTGATTACTTGTATTCTGACATTTTTAGGAATTTAATTTAAGGTGGCAAGAAGAGACACAGTAAAACTGGCTGAATGCCTACCAAAGTGAAAAAACAAATAACCTAAAAGAAAATGAAACACTTCTTTTTTTTTTTTTTTTTTTTTTTTTTTTTTTCCCAGAAGAAAGGCTTTCAGGGCTGTTGATGTGTTTTTAGGTTCCAAGCTAAAAGTATTTGTAGCAACATTTCAGTAATGGGACAATAAGAAAAAAATATGTTGCCACCAAGCTGTCACAGAAACATTTCAAAGACTCTCATCTGAATTTGCTTTTAAAAGCAAGGTGACTTTGTATTCTAAACTGAGAACTGAACTCCAGGTAGTTGGAGCATTTGGGTTGATAAATTCTTTTTTCTTTTGTGACTTTGGACAAGCCAAGTGATTTAGCATTCAACAGTTTCATGTTCACATTTGCAAACAGAGATAAATAATGCGTCTGTGTAGAGGAGATGATACCTTAACGCTGTCAAAAGTGCACCCAGCTATCTTCTTCTGCATGATCTTTGTGGCCCTCAAAGGCAACTGCGCTTTGAAAAATATCTTATATTTCCCTATTCTTCCTTTCCCCCTCCCCCCCATTTTCCATTGAGACATATCTTCATACCTCTCTTACATGAGGAAGTCTAGAATTGGTCACAGCACTCCAGATGTGGCCTCGTTAGGACTGAGGAGAGGGGAAGGGGAAGGATCCTGTCCCTCGACCTGCTGGAAATGCTCTTCCTAATATACCCCAGGATACCATTGGCCTTCTTGGCTACAAGGACAGTTCACTGGCTCATGGTCAACTTGTTGTCCACAAGAACTCTCAGGTCCTTCTCCATAGAGCTGCTTTTCCATGGGTCAGCCTGGTTATTTCACTCTAGGTGCAGGACTCTACACTTCCCTTTACTGAACTTCATGAGCTTCCCCTCTGTCCATCTCTCCAGCCTGTCCAGGTCCCTCTGAATGGCAGCACAGCCCTCTGGTGTATCAGCAGTTTGTATCATCAGCAAACTTGCTGAGGGTGCACTCTGTCCCTTCATCTAGGTTGCTGATGAATAAGCTGAACAGGATTTGACTTAGTATTGACCCCTGGGGTAGACCACCAGCTACAGGCCTTCAGCTAGACTTTGTGCCACCAAGCACAACCCTCTGAGCTCTGCCTTTCAGCTGGCTTTCAATCCACCTCACTGTTTTGTCATTCAGCCTGCACTTCCTAAGCTTGCCTATGATGATGTTATGAGAGATGGGGTCAAAAGCCTTACTGAAGTCAAAGTAGGACAACATTCACATCTACCCAACCATTCCCTTCTACAGAACTGGGCAAGGATGCTGACCTTTCTGTCCCTCTGCAGTGAGCCACTCTTGCATAAGGCACCACACCGTAAAAGATGACAGCACTGCTCTCAGTGCAACGCCGTGATCTCCAATGACGTACAACTCCCCACCTTCGCTGTTGGTCAGCTCAAAACAGAGGGTCATGTCATCCACCTGATAAGCCCATGTGGCAAGTTGTTTGATCAGTCACTCACATATCAGAATTCATTCTAAAATACAGTTGCAAAGAGGATTCTTAGGTACTGATTTTGTGCATGTTAGCAGCCATGAAAACTCTTGAATTGTTGTGGAGTTACATCCAAAAATTGTCAGAAAAAACAACTGGAAGTGACCAGTGCATGGGAAATATTTGCATCACTAGATGATGTTACAGCCCCATGTGAACTGATGCTGAATCTGTGAGGGGAAACTAGCTCAGTGGAAAACCACACTCCAGGTAGCATTATTTCACACCAGTCTTACCAAATCTGCTTGTGAATTCTTGTTTTCAGCTGGGGCCAATTTTGGGTGAGGACTTGCAGTGTATTACAAGTATATGAGGCAAACCAAACAGTGTTTAGTGCACCAAATTTCTTTAAGTTATAGACAAAGCCTGAGTTGCTCTTGATCACACCAAATTTTGTCTGTTTTTCTGACTAGCTGTCCAGAATCTCCTGAGCGAATGAATAGGCAACCATTTTCTCAAGTGAATAAGTCAAAGCAAATTCTAATATGCTCCGCTTTAGAAATTACTATGATCACTGGATATAAAAAAAAACCCCACTTTCCTTGGTAAATAGTGGTTTTTCTTAAAGGCATAATTCTGAGTATCATTTTACTCTTGGTGATGATTAAATTTTCAGATTTCGACACCTTAACTGTTGACCTTGATCAAGGTTTTCAATTGCCCATCATAGAAAAGAGCTTTAGACACCAAGCAATTATTTAGTGATAGCCATCAGAATAAATATTCACTGAAAAGAAAAATAGAATGAGTGCACATCTCAAATAGTAAGTGCAAAAAAATATAATCAAAGTCAAATTTTAATTTGCATGTGTCCACAACTCTGCACTATAACTTTTCCCTCCTCAATTTCCATCTATTGGAACATACCAAAGGTAAAATTTAAGACTTCAGAATAAAAATGACATCTTTTCAATAGCTATCATGACAAGATGAGGAGCTGAAATCTATGTCAAATCAAATTAAAGCACATTACGATGCAAATTCTATCTGCATTTTGCACTTTTTAATACCTTGACTGCTTACTAGCTAAAGAGACAACATTCTGCTTAGATATAAATACTTTTGAAATTGAAGAAAAAGCAGAACTGATTCACTTCATTTCCCAAGCAACTACAGCATATTCATTTAGAACCAGGATACCTGTTAAATTTATTCCTACAGAAGAGTGTTGATTACATACAGATTCCCTGTCACTTTTGGGAATATTTATTAAAGAAAGGCTTATCAGATTCCAGGTAGAAGCTATTCAAGGTGAAATAAAATTTCTAAAACAGCTTAAAAAGAACTGATGCACAAATGCCCTGCTCCTGCTCATGTCAAAGAATGCTTTCCATTTCATCATAATAGCAGGAAAAGAAAAAAATAACACTTGCTGACACCACAGATAGGCATAATGTCTCTATTGACCAGTAAATAGTATCCCCCACTACAAACAATATATGAAGTTAGTCAATATTTTCATTGCATGCATAACATTTTCTTGCATTTCAGTTTAAAAAGGCCAAATCTCTGTTTAGCTTGTTTCACTGGGCAGGAAGTTCAATGAATCTGATCCTACCCCTGAGTTGTTATTTGTGATGTGAAAAACTCAGCATTGTTTAATAAAAAAGAAGTTTATACTTCTTATGATGGTAAGGAAAAGCTTAAATGCATGAGTTGAGTAATTAGAGCAGTCATCTCTGTGTGTAGAGACAGCTTAGAGTAAAAGAAGGATAAACTGCTGTTTCTGTGTCAGTGAGCTGGTGCTTATACCTACCGACCTAACTGAGTCCCCAAACCAGCACAACCAAGCTATGGGCTGGACCACTGGGTAAGACCAACACGGCTTCACGTGCATTGTGCACAGATGGCACTAAGTCCCTTAATCCCACCTCATCTGCATGAGACCACAGACATCCACCAGAAAAACTGTTACATAATTTTATACTTTGAAATTCTCTATATTAACAGCATATAGCCACCCTTGAAGTCTGGCTTCACAGATCAGAAAAGTGAAGAACAGGAAAACATGTACAGATGTACTCACGAACATGCATATGTGTATTAAAGACCTCTGAAGAAACAGCGTAGTGCTCTTGGCTGAGGTAGGGCTTGTGCTCAGAGCTAAGACATGGGATACTTAGACTCCGGAAATGTTCATGCTCTGAAGAGCTAAGTGCCTTCTGCAGTGCATGGAGAGACAGAGGTGCTGAGAACAGTTTTTCCTCTTAACTCCCTTAAATTAATGCAAGAACAGGCTACATCTGAAACCCCACAGATGTCAAGGACTTTTGCAACTCACTATGCTGCAAAGAAAGATTTATGTTGGTCTGGGCTTCCTGTCAAGAACCTGAGATGTGCACTATGGAGGTGGAAAACCATGCTCTTAAAATAACATCACTTCTTAGCTGACCTCACTCTTTCTGCAGCTGCAGCGGGAGGCAGGGCACCCAGGTCCCCCTTACTCTTCAGCCTAGGCAGTTCAGACCCCCATCACCGGCCTTCCTGAAGCAGGCGCTGCCCACAAGTTCTGCAGGAGAGGCAGCGAGGGGTCAGCTTTGCTCCTCACCTGATGCTCAAAACGGTGCCTGATTCATAGATTTTCAGCACCTTCAGTGGCAATTAGACCTTCTTGGCCTTAATCCCCCATTGTCCCACCACCCGGGACTTAAGTGCTTGTGTAGATTTGGGCTTAGTTTCTTCTTTTGGGAAGCCATATTCTACTGTAAACCAGCATGACCAGAAAAGTCCATCATTTTAGGTCTCATTTTCTTGATGAACTCCTTGTATACCTTGTGACAACAATAGGTAACGTTCCCTCAGATGCTCATCTCCATTTCAATTCATTTCAATATTTTACTTTAAGTTTACTTTTTCCTTAGCAATCTAGTAATAATTACAGCTAAACTAATTCATTATCAGAATCATGCATAAACTACCCTTTGTCTAGGATCCTCAAAGATGTCTTTTCAAGGTCTTTTTCTATCACCATCCTCAATCTGAAGAGCAGGTCAGGATGGCCACATCCTCTTGTGAAAACTGCAACATCCTTATGACAGCCTGCCATCCTGGCATTCCTGAGTCCCAGAAGAAAGCTCTTTAGTGAATATATTTTCCAGATATGCTGCAGAGACTAATGCTTTGCTGAGTTACTCTCGCCTCTCACAGTGGAGAGGGATTACTACTGTCATTTTCTAATCCTGATACACTCTCTTACTACTTCAGACTGGTAAGAAATTATTCCAAGTACTTCTGTGGTAATTCCACCAATAACCATGGCTCACTCTTTCTTTTTCTCCTTGCTACCCAAGTTATCTCTAACAGAGGAACTTCCCCTTCATTTCTCTGGCCAACTCAATTGTTTTTGAGTTCTTGATTTTTCCCTTCAAACAGGAGTGAAAAAAACACAACATCAGGTTGCATCTCACAAACAAAAGTATGAATAACTTTACCAAGGCTCAAAAGAGGCTGACTTTTTCTGATACTTTCTCTCAGAGCAACCAAAATGGGATGCTGCAATGGAAGTATGTAAACTCTGGATTATTTTCATGCTCCTTTCTGGTGGCTTGAAAAATTAAAGATATCACTCTCTTCTGTTTTAAATCTCAGTTAGTATAACTGCACATATTTATCCTTCTTTGAAAACTTCCAGGGGAGAATGGAATGCATCAGTTACGACTTTAGCCTGAAATACAGAAATTTGACTTGGGCCCTCTCTAGGCTTTGACTAGATAGACTCTGCCTCTGGATAGTTACACCGCTGCAAAATAGTCCCAAGAGGCTGGCACAGCCATCAGCAAGGGACACCTTCTGCAGCAGGGCTAGCGCTCAGGGAATGAGGATGTGCACTGTCAGGAAGGTCCTGAGCACAGATGGTGAGTGGGTCCTCAAAGGCACTACTGGGGCTGCAACAACTCTCTCCAAGGGAGGATCTCACAAGATGAGGAATTCACAGATATCTTTCCCTCCTTCCCCTTTGGGGTCCGGATCATCTGACCAAGAGCAAAGACTTATTTTGATTTCAAGGATGCGAAGGCTAGAGATTAATACCATTTTTAAAGCCTCACTATAATGGGCCACATAATAAACATAACTCATGGTTGTTAGATCCCACTTAATTTCTCCACTTCAACTATGTTTTGGCTATTACAAACTTAGCTGTCCTTTGTAACAGACCACCTCACCCATCAGTCCCAAACAGTGAGTAAAGCTGCCTGTAGGAGAGCATACAGACGCACAGTACACAAACTAAAATTTATTCTTTGCATAGTGTTAGAACTTATCCTACATCTGTCTCTATTCTCATATTCCCCTGTTGATTTATTGGGTTGGTAGATTTAATCCACTAAATCTCAGTCTGCCTCAGTTTCCATGATTATAAAACGAGACAGTGAGAAGAACAACCACAGCCTACTGCACAAGGGAGTCTGTAAGGCTTATGGCCAGCCCCTGATGTTAGTGGGAATAACACAGAAATAATGGCAAGATTTACTTATGACATTTAACTGGATCATCCATTATATTAGCAGTGCACCTCACACGCAGATAAAACTCCTTAGAGTTACACTATTACACAAAACATTCATCTTCAAATATTTGCCCCAATTTAACCTAAATTGATTTGTTAGATGTTATTTTTGTTCATTTTCACCAGTCACAAAAATTGTTTCTAAACATTAAAAAGCATATAAACCAACTTTTAATTTAAAACACTCCTGAAGGAGAAGTGCACCAGGAAAACAGCTGTACCATGCACAATAGTGACACAGTGACTTACAATGACTAATTAATTAGAACACCTGGAGTATCTCTCAGAGCTAAACTGGAAACAAAATACTGGAGATTAGGTTTTCAAGCTACTGGTGGTCCCCACTAATCTCTTTCAGGTGTAAACCACAGTGTACGTGGAAAGCAAAATCTGACTCATTCCTGCGAGATAGGAGGTCTTCAGGCTAATAATTGCAGCATGTAGTTTCCATAAAATTTACAAGGTTGGCTTTAAATTTTAGTAGTGGCAGGCCTGCAATAAATGCCAATGAGGTCCATCAAAATGAGTATTTGTGTGTGTCCTCATAAAAATAGATCAATCTTTTTAACAGACTCCATGCAGAGGAATTTGTATAATTACAACACATATCTACAGCTTTAGAGTCCTTTCCACACCAAAAACAACATGCTAAGTCATAAATACAGAGGAAAAATAAACACGGGAACATAATAAAATAGGCTTGGTTGGGTTAAGTTGTTCTGTCTCTCAGAACAACTCTCTCATGTCTGCCATGTTGTAGCTAACAGAGTTTCCACTAGGGGTGGGCAAAAGGATTATTTTCCTTGTTTGTCAGCTTCCCTCTCACCTTTGCCTCTTGCACTCCTGGGGATGGTGAGCAAGTCTGCTCACATAAAGAAAAGGAAAGGGAAAATCAGAAGGGAGGAACAGTCCCACCACACACATATGCATTCATTCCCAGACCATGCATTAACTCTTAACATGCTGGTCTTGATGGAGACACTCTACAAGGAGTTAGAGAAAGGGAGCCCAAAATAAAGGGCAAACTGTGTTTCCATCTGCTATGTGGCATCCGTAGCTTGCCAGTTTCACAACAGCTGCTGAATTGTCAAATCTACCAAATAAAATTTGTGTACAAGATTCTCCCCCATGCCAAGTTTCTACACAGCTCAGCTGAAGAGAAGAGGAGGTTATGACTTACTGATTCTCTCCCCAGCCCTACCCCAGCTCTCATCCTAACAAATTATCCAGTAGCAGAGGAGAACTGGAGTGTTACGTGTCACATCACAGTCTTCCCATCCAAGCATACCTCTTCCACTGGGGCAGGAGGCCATGGAGCATGGACACATGTGTAGAGGGAGTGTAGAAGCCAAGGGAATTGGTACTTGGAGACCTAGATGCATTTTTATACAGTGCTCTCTCTGATAAGAGTAAGGAGGTGTCTATTTTCCTCAAAACACAGATGCGCATTTTGTGAGATTTTCAAAACCTCAAAGATTTTTATAGGATTTAGGAGAGAGAAAAAACCTCAGGAGGCACCTCTCTATGCCTTTAGATACCTAAACATTTTTAAACCTCTGGCCTAATACTCAGCCAAGTGATTTCCAGACTGACTCTGGTTTTATCCAATTTGAATAGCCATAACATTGCATTGTTTTTAATGGACTTTTACATTTTTGTGTAATCACCAGAAAACAGAAGGCCTAGGGAGACTAAGTGTGGGATTCACTTTGCCTAATTTTAGGTATCTAAAAATAAGGTGTATGATTCTCAAGTAGCTGCCTGATCTTCCTATGGTCCCTGGAGACAGCAGACAACTCTAAGTGGGATGAATCATCCTCTGGATGTGCGTGTCTCTCTCCCCTGACCACAGAGGGAGCATAGTCAACAAGCTCAGATTAGATGTCTAGTTCATAGCAGCTGCAGTCAGATGAGATGAATTCCTCCTCCGCTAGTGACTTAGCCAAAGGCAGGAAGAAATCAATGGGAGAGCAAAGCACTGAATCCAGTCTCCAAAATCTCCAGCCAGTGTTTAACCACTGCACAGAATTTCCCACTTGAGAAGCCAAAACAATTCCTGTTTGTACATAACTATACTAATCAAGGTCAAAAACCACTCATCTTTTTCTTAAAAATATCACTATTAATGATAAGGAAGAGTAACTAGTAACAGTTTTCAACTATTTCAAAATCCTAGTGAAAGCTGAAGAAGGTATTTGGAAGTTCTGTAACATGGCACAATGGTAATTCACAGTGAAACACACGAAGGAGTAGCTCTTATAAAACAGCATAAGCAAATGTAATTTGTATTAAATATTTCTATTTCATCTGAAGTTTTTATCTCTTTTTTAAAAAAATTTCATGACATCTTATATTTGCCTCTCATTCTGGTCAGGAAACTGTCTTCTCACCAATTAACCTTCATTCTTATGGGTTTAAACAAACTTAAGAGGAAATGTTCTTCCCCACAGCCACCAAAATAAAGCTTTTCCTAAAAGTTTTCTTGCACTACCTTTGGGCTTTCACATAACAAAAGGTGTGAAGAACTATCAATTCTCACTACAAAACCACGTGGTTCAAAAAGTAATTGCTTCAAATGTTTTGATAGCAACACATCAACAACTTCTGATGGTTATTAAAGGCCTTTCAGTGAAAGTTCTCTATCTATATACCGGCTCCTTCTCTTGTCCTGCTACATAATTTCTTGTCATAAAACTCCTCAGGCCCCCTCTTCTCCTCCCTTCCTTTTAAATGACATTTGAGGATACAAAGCACTTGAGCATCTACAACTGTTGTGGTAAGCAAACAGATACAAACCTTGGCCCTAGTGAAGTCACTGTCAAAATTCTTATTGCTGTCAATAAGGCCAAGCTTTAACTCCAAACATTTCATGTGAGACTCTGGCAGAGCACAGACACAGATGGGCTAGAGAGTCATCTTTGGGCTCTGGCAGCAGCTAGGAGACTTCGCCAATAAAGCTGAAAACTTGTTATGATGTTCTGAACACTTACTATGGCCACATTGTCATCTTGGGAAATGCAATTACTCCTACTGTAGTCAGAAAACTAGCAACCTAAAGATAACAGTTATGATTTCAGATTATTTGCTTTTCAGTTTTATTTATGACTCTATACAACTTAGAATTTTATACTGTTAGATATTACAGCAACTTCCATTCCAAGCGCCATGAAAACTGCTCTCTCTCATCCATCCTCTCAAACAAATGGAAGATTTACTCATATTTTAATTTTCTTGCTACATAAAAGCTTCAGTAGAAGTTGTGCTAGCTACTAGCATCATATAGGAACAGGCAGTACACCGAAGGGCTTACAAAAATTAGACAAAAAGCTGTTAAGAAGACAAAATCATATTATGCTTTCTGACCCAAACAGCTAACAAAAAGTTATGGTCTTGTGGGTTTTGCCATAAGAAGAGATCATCAGTTATCAAGTATTTCTTGGAGCCGAGCTGAGGAAGCTGTGCAGAAGCCACATGCTGGGAACCCAGGAAGCCTGCAATGCAAGACTCAGGTCTCAGGCTTGTTGTCCAGCTAGTGCACAGCTCTATGAAAACCTCATTCATCTTTCAGTTGCTGGCAGACCTAACCTCTAACACTCGCTTGAGCTGACAAAACCCTGGGTATTTGTGTCTCCTCTTCTTCATCGTTTTTCCTGCTTTACTTTTACAGACACAATAAACCACCATCACCCCAGGCCGTCCCCTCTCCTCTTGTACTTCACTCAAGCATTGCTGTTTCCTGTTTCCGTGGTTGGGGTGGAGGATACTGCTTTTTCAGCCATTGATTTCCTAAGTAAGCTTTAACAATTTCTTTCAACTATCTTAAAAGAAGGTTGTAGCAGTAGCATAGGAGAGTCAGCTACAGATCAGTTTAACCCTAGATGTTTGTTGCCTGCAATATGATAATACTCTGATACTCATCTTTAATCTGAGCATGCTGACCATTTGATACAAGCAAGTGACTTCTTACCAACTTCACTTCCTTTTATCTTCCTATCTTCTCCTGATTCTACTGTATTAGAACTGTCACTTGTTCACACCACCCTCACCACTCGCAAGCCACAGTGATTTCTATAAACACATAACCATCAGGCACCCATAAAGCTGCTTCTTTGAGGCAAATGAGATTTACTTTCCAGCATATTCTGGAGCTTGTTGATAGCTAAATAAAATAGCGCTCTCTCCCACCCTAAACCTAAATTTCAAAAAAATTCCTACAAGTGACTAAATCTTTAGCTGAATTTTTGTTAATGTTGATGTTTTTCAGGAAACCTGAAAAGTTGAAAGCATTTGAAAGATGCAAAGGGATAATCCTGACAAGAGGAATTGTATTGCATCTAGGGAACAACAGCAGTGCAGCAAAAGTGAACTCCCTCCACTTTTAGAAAGGGTAAAGCACAGCTGAGCATCCACACCCCAGCAGGGCGTTTTCTACTCCAGCTGCCAATGAGTGCCAAGCAGGATGGTGCTTTTTAGACACGCAATATCTGGGCATAAAACTGAGAAATCAGGAAGAGAGAAGGAAAGGGGAACCGGTGAAATGTCTAACAAGTTGTACACACACAGTCATCAGCATTGATCACTCACAGTCTGGGCTGAATTTTAACAAGTGCTCTTAAGATGAAAGGTTTTCTCTTCCCATTTCAAAGCCTCAGAGCCATCCATTCACCCTATCATATGTTCACTATCAGAAACTGCTCTTCAAAGCTGAACAAAAACTACTGTGCTGCATAAAATTGACCAAGTTAATCACATGCAGCATGTTTCCTCTAGCCTAAATATTCCCAAACACCATTTGTTTCTGGATTTCACTGTTCTCTTAACTAAAGAACAGCTACATTATTGTTTCATCTGTAGCCCAACTGTTTTCTTTACATTTTTTACCACTAAATTGAATCTACTGTCAGTAATCTAATTTACATTTAAAATGCACAATATGCCAACATGACCAGACTTCAATAAAATTTTTACTAAAACTCATAAGTGCCTTGATTCTAGTGTTTATAGAAATTTTAGACTGTTCATTCCCTGAAAGCTATGTTGCTAGCATCCTGAAATCATTCCCATATGAAATAAGAAACATTCTTAGATTCATGCTGCGTCAGGAAATACAAAATATATTGTCACTAGCCATTCTCTCTCAAAACCAAAGATTTGTCAGTTCTCACAAAACAATATGGACTGCATGTCCAGCTGAAGTAGCATGGGGTATTAGCTCTACTCACCTGCTACAGTTATTGACTGCTGTGCCCTGCTTGTTCCCTGCACTCTGGATTAGAAGTGTTTCTTACCACTTTTGCTTCACTTATTTTACTCCCTGTCCACCCAGCTACGTGGCGTTGAAACGTTACAGAATCCTTTAGGACCTTTATGAGCACTCCTTATCTTCACAGAGTCTACCCAAAGGTATCTTTTCTACATAGCTATTTGACAATACCAGGAAAATCATTTGCTAGAGTTTTGGATTGCATTTCTTAGATAGATACTGATTGCCAAAACTTGTAATTTTGGCAAAACAAAAACTTATCACAAATTCAAGTCAAATTGGGTGCAATGTTTCAGGATGAGTCTTCTCTTCTCTTCTCCTTTTTAATATGGAAATGGACCATGTAGTAGACACAACTCATTTTTTGCACTTTCTAAAAGTTTTGACTTCTCTTTTAAAAACAATGCTTTCCAAGTGAATTAGCTTTATTGAATTTTTAAGAGAAAAAATTGAAAACAAAGTGATAGATTTGCTTCCAAATAAATGATTTTTTTTAATTTCAGTTTGAAATAAAATTGATGGGCTATGTACAGGAGTGCACATTTTCATATATAGGGAATTGAAAAGGGTTAGTTATTTTGAGTCAAACCCTCATTTTTTTAGCTTTTGCTTATTTTTTTACTTCAGCAATCAAACTTTTTATCAATTACTCATAACACTTATCTATATCTTCTAGAGATAATCTTTGATTAACAGATACATTTATCTGATCGTCTGCACACATGGAAATGTGCACAAATTGCAGAAGTGGCAGTATCAATGGCCAACTCTTTAGCACAGTCATAGTTTCTATTGGTATCCATATGCTAATCTGAAATGTGGATAGCCTGATTCAGTAAACAGATGCTGATCCAAAGGGACTTGTTTATTTAATACTATTCCTGTAAAGTTTTGCTTTGCCATTACAGTCAAACAGTCATGCCTGCCTCCTGATCCAAGTGGCTGAGAGAGTACATTGAGTTACATTTTACTTTACATTTCATTTTGAAACCTCAGGCTTTATATGTCGGCATCACTCTGCCCAGGGGGAAATACTCATCTAGAGTTTTTGGAATTTAGAGTAGCAAAAGGCCAAAGAAAGATATCCTATGAACCAAGACTCCCTCCTACTTAGATGCTGGGATCATAGTTGCTATTGGTAGAAGACAAGGTTGCAGCCATTTCTCCCAAAAATGAATTGGATGCCTTTGGGTATGCTTGCTATCTCATGTCTAAATGCACATAACGGGGTCCCAGAAAAACTAGAAGTACATTATATTACTTGAACAATCACTCGTTCAACTATGAATGTGTTTTCCTATATTGGAGCCTTGGAGTGAATTCTAAGGGATCAATTCTGTACGTGAGTGTATGCATCTAAAGGCAAAGTTTGGCTCTGAATTAAAAAGAAAAAAAAAGTGGGGAGGTCTGGTTTTATGCATAACAGAGACCACTGCTCAAAATAAGGAACTTCTCTCATGGAATTTTAATAGGATTTTTGTGTACAATAGGATTGTTGTACTCCAGGGTGCAACTATTTATGTAAATATAATCATGCTATTTATGTAAGAAATTGAAAGGTTTACAATAAGAATCAAGAACAATTTCATCCTGAAGGAGTAATCATTTAATTGAGAATGCAGAGTTAAGGTTTAACATTTCCTTTTTTCCTTTTCCAAGTGGTTTTTGCTAGCATTCTTATTACAGTTGGAGTTACATAGAATAAACATACATTTTAGTGAAGCCAAAACTGCTGTGCCAACAAAAAGCAATACCCTGCACCTGCTGGGAAAATTATTCTTCCCAAGACCGATTTTTTTGCAAAAGCCCTTGTTGGGACACGTTTTCAGTTGTCTTGCCTGATCAGCAATCACCACAGATGTTCAGAAAACTAAAGCTCTCTGCACACTGCTGGGAGAGCAACAGTAGACTCCCCAAACCATGCATACAGCTACCCAGTGGGTTGAGGCTTTTCTGGTCAATTATTTAAATTTCAAGTGTGTGTTCTTATTTATCTAGTCTATGCAAAAACACGGTAGAACTAATATGACCTTAGGATCACAATGTAAACATGACAGGAAGCGTGTGGTCCATTAGCTAAAACCTCTTCACATGCTTCATTCACTCGCTACAGTCCAAATTGCCCTGCTGTTGTCTTTATCCTCACTTCAGAGAATATCTACAGCAGTTCCCCAGTAATTTTAAATAATACCCTAAAAAGCAGAGTACCAGTGTGGTACAACTGTGTCTAAGATTAGAGACCCTCCAGTGCTTGGGAGATTAGTCAGGCAAAAATCTTAGAGGGTCTTAGACCTCTTCATATAGTCCAGCTATCAGAAAGGCAGTGAAAAAAAATATTCCTAACCACCTGGAAATTTCAGTTCTGGAATAAGTTTTCCAAACAGGGTACTAAGGAAAAGTTATATAAAAAGTTTTAAATGGAAATGTGATAATCCTACCAACAGGACTGTTTGATGGAACCAGAGAACTGGAAATAGAGAATTAAAGCCACAACAGGAATCTCTCAATGTCCAGTTTCCAAGGCAATATTGAGAAGGGATCGTATAGTAGTATTTATAGCACATTGAACTCACATTGCAGATCTTTCACCGATTACTTGAGAGGCCAGAAAGACTTTTTTTCCTCCCCATTGCTCTACCTCAGTGTTCTGCTGTATCAGTAAATTCTGGATTGTTTTTTTTTTCTCCCCGACCTTTCTTTGAAGCACTGACAATAGTGTCAGCAATATAGAGGCAAAGGGCACTAGTGTTCCTATTACTGCTCAATCTAGCATTAGACCAAGAGGCTGTTTCTTCCTGAGGTTACTCTAGTAGGATTAGTGGCGATTTTATTTTGGTCAATCATCTTCTGAAGAATGAGGCATGGTTCACTGCTCAGGAGCGTCTGGGAGTTTCAGTTTTCTTGTAATGACATTCTCTGTCATTATAAGGACTAAAGCTATTGGGGATGCCCTTTTCTTTTTCTGTAATTTTCATTCCTTTTGCAGAATAGCCCTCAAATTTATTATAGGGTGTGGAAGCTTGGTGCCTTGCAGCTCATAAGCAGAAGCTTGGTAGACCAGATAGCTGACTGTAGTAGGGGGCTATTGACTTAATGACCCAAAGGGTGCTCTGCAGATCTCCAAACAAAGAGAGATCTGTCTTTTCAAAAAGATCTAGAGTCCTGTTTGGATGTTAGAAGTAAAAGTAGAAGCAACTGCTCAAGATGACTCCAGCTTAACAAACTATCACTTGAAGAGCAGTATGTGACAAAAATATAAAATAAGATTGTTTTGGAATGCCTTGTTCATGCTGTAAACTCTAACCTCAATGTAAACCAGGTTGAAAATATCCAGTAGAAGTTTGAGGAGATTTCTGTAAACTGAAACAGAGTTCTAACACAAAACAGAAGTAAATAAACAGTGAGAGTTAACACTGGTGCATGGGTTCAGGGGAAAAAATTTCTACAGGAAGGATAGAGCCTAGTTTTATTGGGTCAGTATCTTCCCTTACAGAAAATACGTTTATTTTGTTTTACTCAAAGAGTTAAGGCACCTGTAATTCAAGTTATGAAACAACAGAGCGTGTTTTCATATCAGTTCTCAGCCTCCCAAATTGTCTCTACAGTAATGACAAGGAAACCTCTCATACTCTTGAACTTAAACAGAAAACTAAATCCTTGCCATCGTCTGCAGATGTGTATTTGCTGATGATTTCTAGAATGTGAAGGCGCAGAAGCCAGGGCACAAAATCTAATAACAGCATGATTTACGTACTGTTGTGTTTCATTTGCCAAAAGTTTAGCTTCCTTCTTTGGAGGAGAAAACTAATATTTACAGTTTCAAGTAGCTGCAGTTTAAAATGGTCAGCTTAAATGAAGCTGGAGTTCTGGAGAAGACCCTTAGCTAGCTGTATACTGAGATAATGTTTCTACCCAAGAAAAATGAGAAATTAACACAGAGATGTTTAATTAAAGAGCTATTTACTGAATTAACACAAAGGGAAAATCTTTTAAGAGCATAGAGCACTAATCTAAATTTCTTGGTAAATTCAGCACAAATGGCTTATGTTTCAGTACAGCCAACTCCGAAGTCAGGCATCTGAGCACAAAAGCATAGGCATCATTTATGATCCTGGGAAATGGTAACTCTGAAGAGACTTGGGGATGTTTGTGGATATTCAGATGAACATCAGCTCCACCACTGTCTCTAGAAAGTTAGCACTTTTCTGCAGTGGGGACTGACGGGACAGTTGAATGAGAAATTGTAAAATATCATGACCGAACACTCAGACAGCTGCAAAACTGTCCAGGCTGCTCTACTTCAAAATCCATGTAGGATGCCCAGACCTGATGATTGGCTTTGTCAGTTTTGGAGACAGAGACGTACAAGGTCCAGTGGCTGAAAAAATGAAGGTGAACATTTAAATCTTGAAATGAGACCCATTAGCTGTGTGAGGGGAGCTAAGCTGCACGAGGGTAGTCAGCCACGGGAATGTCCTCATGTCATGGGAGGCCCTCGGTCACTGGAAACTAGAAACCAAGATTAGAAGGTTGGGTTTGGGTTTTTTTCCTAAAATATATGCTCTAGTTCAAGTACTGTTGTTACTGGTCATGGAACAGCAGCCAGAGAGTCAAACTCCATTATCACAGTAGGCTCTTCGGGCTACACAAATCTTTGAAAAGAAGCAAAACAATGCTCTGCAGGCTTATTTTATTAAAAACACCACTTTCATCACATATGCCCAATAATTAATTTGACTTCTTGCATATTACACCTCCTTGCCCCACTATCGGTCTGTTCTAGGGCGCAAGGGAGCCCTTCAAGGCTTCAGGTGCCCTTAAAGAGGCAGTTCCCCCAGGGGCTCCAAGCCTACACCATTTTTTCCTCAACAGAAGAGCTTCCAAGATTAAAGCCTTAGACTGGATGCCATTTATTTGAACCAAGGATATTTTATTATTCTATACCTACAAATTTTTGCCAATTTTACAACTCCATGACTGCTAATTAACCTGAAGACTGAAAAATTCATAGTGGGAGTCAGAACAAGATTCATACTGATATTATCACTATTTTCTGTTTCCCTGCTCCTAAGGTGATAGAAAAGTCTCTCCTAGCTGTTAATGTTACAGAGCCTGTGACACACAGCTAAGCACTGCTGGCGCTATCCAGCAGAGGGAAGCAGTAAAAAGAGAGCTGTATTAGTTGGTTTATCATTTTAACAATTACTAAACACAGTAACTAGTTACTGCCTCAAGAAATAAATTCATAAATACAGCCACAGCCAAATTCCCGACAGACAGAAGGTTTTTTTTAACTTCCACCCCTTGACTAAGACTTCATAAAAAGTGGGCTGTTTTATTACGCGATGTTTCCCATGAAACTGTCAAACACTTTAAATATAACCTCAAGTTCCTGCAAGCAACAAATAATCATTGTAGATGATACCAAGGCTATGCTTTTACCTGCCTCTGTAAAATTAAATAAAAAAGTAACAGTACCACTATTGTGATTCACACATAATTGAGAGTGCCAACTAATAATCTCTAATATCCACTGCTGACAGGATGGAATTAACTGCATTTTCCCCCAACAAACTTTCTTTTTTTCCTTGTGGTGTAAGCCAGTATCTAATCCCATCCTTATATCATTTTGGCTATATTAACTCAATTGAGGAGAAAGTACTTAGCCTAAAGCAAGTTAGGGTGAGACCTCGAAATAACAATGTTTACACAAGCTAAAGATGTCTTTTGTTGAAACTCTCCACTGGTGCTTGCCAACAAAAGCTTTTCATGTGCAAAAGAGTCAATACAGAATTATAGTTAAGCCATGTAATAATTATCCTCGTCAGACATAACCAGAGCATGGATAGGATGAATTCAGTTATAAACGCTACTAATACTCAGGAAGCATATTATATATGTAATTTAATAATCTTAGAAATAAATACACAATTCTTTCTGTCTTCTAGCACAAAGAGTATTAAAGCAGAAAGCTAATTCACTGTAGAGTGAGGAGACTGATTTTTCTATTATTTGTTTTTAATTTAATTTGATGGAAAATTACGAACATAGTAGTTAGGTGAGTCTGGAGAGGCTTTCTGAGAGAAAGAGAGAATAGGACTTGCTGACCACTCTACTGCAGCTATACCATCCTGGTGGGAGGATAGGCATAAGCAGGAACTTCTCACGTGAGCAGGGATGGCAGACTGGGGTGCTTTCTATTTTAGCACATGGAGCTAATATTCAGGTCTTGGTTAGAGGCTGCCAAAGCGCTTTTCAGGTGATTTCTGCCCCGTACATCAGAGGCTAGTGATCTGACAACAGGGACGTGCTGTTGGCGATATTGGCATAAGGAATTCCTGCTCCCTTCCTCGTTCTAAGGCACTTGCTCTCCCCACTTTCAGCACTTTACCTCTTGCATATTTGTCAGATGGTACTGTGGGTAGGTCATCCTTAAAACCTCATCCTGAAAAAGATATTGAGGGAGGAGAGTGGTGGGAGAGAGTTTTTTTTTTTT
The DNA here is from genome assembly GCF_028389875.1 of Rhea pennata. Lineage (NCBI taxonomy): Eukaryota > Metazoa > Chordata > Aves > Rheiformes > Rheidae > Rhea > Rhea pennata. Next base: position 54,130,615 of record NC_084667.1, read on the forward strand.
TTTTTTTTTTTTTTTTTTTTTTTTTTAGGCTTTTCTTTGCTCTGGTTTACAGCATCTCTTCCCCAAAAAATGGGCAGAAATGAGCAAGACCAAGGAACAGCAGTTCCCTGGGCTGCTGCTGCCTCCAGTGTCCTCGTAGCAGAAAATGGCAGCAACTGCTGGCATCCCGCTATGTTACACGTCCAGTGTGACCTCCCTGATCTTACAGCAGGAAGCACAACTGCATTTTTCACTGTGGTTTTCTTCTCCCAAGGAGAGCAGGAAGCAGGGTTTGGCTCATCAAATACAGGATCAAACTCAAGGATAGCCTGGAGTCCCGGAGTCAACTGGCCTCAGTTTCTCTCTGAGAAACTTGCATGCAACTTTTCTGATTTTGCTTCCTCTTCTATAACAGGAGGTAACATTATTTTCTTATCACAGAACTAACAAGCCATGGCTAAGCTCTCTGAAAGCATGAAAAGATCATACTTTTCTCTTCAAAATTTAGAACTGGTCGTCCGTGAACAAAACTTTCAGGAAAAAATTAGTTTGGAGGATTGGAAACTACAAGAGACAGGACACCATTTTGGTGCCACTCTGATCAACTCTCAGGACAGTCTAGTTCCTCCTTTCATGAGGAAAGCACAGCAAGCTATGACAACTCATCTGTACCACTTCTTGCCTATTCCAGCCTTATAAGTGCTGAACACAGAGTAATAGGCAGTATAGCCTGACAGTAAGACGATCACGACAAAAATTGCTGGCTTGTGAGTATCTATGTGCATAGATCTCTTTTTAATGTCAAACAAAAGTTAGGCTCATGCCTATGCATAGCACTCATAGCATTCGTCTCATGGACTGTGTAGCCCATTGGTCAATCCGTGCTGACTGCTGTCAGCTAATCAGTGGCAAAATCAGTGAGTCAGGGCAAAATCCCATAATTACAATGAGACGAAAATCTGATCCTTTCTAGTGGTGTAACTCTGAAGTAACTATCAAAGCTGGAGTCACAATAGTGTATTCTAAGACAAGCAAAGTAAGAAAAGCATGCAGGATGTGGAAATAATCATTTAATGGCTTTATTTTTCCCCCTGATTATTTATTTACTTTTGGTGAACTACAGAGTTGTTTGGAGAAGTCTAATTTTTCAAGTACTGGAATGTTTTTTCCCCCTTCACATGCTTCACAGTGATGAAGTCATTAGCAATTCTCAGAATATCATGAAAGAGCCCTATGCTCCATGGAAAAGTTGTCTTGAAAACAACTGATATAAAGATGTTTGTGTAGTCTGAACATTTTTAAGCAGTGAGGCCAGGGCACTAAATTAAATATCCCATATTTTAAGTTTTCATTGCAAAAATATTTTGTAGTTACATTCAAAGTTATCAACATTTGCAGAATGATGTAAATAAGATCTAACCTCCACGCTATTAAATTAAGCTCCTGCCAGCGTTATTATTGGCAGTAAAATTACTTTGATTGCTATCAGCTATAATCAAATATAGGAAAAGCCTGGAATACTGATATCTTCCACAGTAGTACGTTCTTTCAGTCATACAAAAAAAATAAAACAAACAAACAAAAAAAACCCCCACAACCTTCTGACATGACACATCCATTTAAAATTCTGCTTTACAGTAGTAGATAAATAACATAATGAATCCTTGAGATTAAACACGTTGGCTACAGCACTCAAGTTACTATTTTATTCTCGTTTGTGTGTTTCACAGTATACTGATTGTTCATAAGTCTAAGAAATACAAATACTTAACCCAACAGTTCCAGAGAAATCTTTCCCAGCAATAGCCAGGATGTGCATACTGAAAAGGAGAAGGCGTTCTCCTGTGCCTAGACCCCAGATCACTCCAGCCTGCGTAAGTCCTGCCCGGAGACAGGGTGAAATCCTGCTTACAGCCCACAGATGGATTAATTCTTCTGACTAGGAGCCACTCAGTGCACCAACACTGAGATGCACAGGCACTTCAGAGGCGAGCAAGGTGCTGCGCAGCCTCGGGGGAGGAGGGGAACTTTATTGGAACAGAACTTTGGGGCAGCTTCTCAGTCAGTCCACAATTAGGTTTCAAGTAAAAACTGCACACAGTTCTTCTTTTGGACAGAGCCCAAAGGTTTACTCCACTTGTGGCTTTTATAGAAGCCAAGGGAACATGGGCTGAGGCTGTAAAAACAGCTGGATACCAGTGATTTTTCCTTTTCCCACAGGGCTGGTCTCCCTTTAACCTCAAAACACCCACCTCCCCTCCTCATGGGGACTGCCAAAATCTCCCCTGAAGACATCCAAATGAAGAAAGCAGAGGAGAGGACATGCTCGACAAGGGAAGCAGCTGCCCTGGGTCCCTTTTGGGTCCTGTGGAAGTTCAAGTTCAACCAACTCTCCCCTCGCAAGGGAAATCAGAGGGATGGTTTGCAGGCTTCCAAACCCTGCAAAGATATACCATGGCAGTGAGATGTAAAGGGGGAAAAAAAAAGTCTTCATAAAACAAAACCTACAGGATTTCCTTATAATAAACCTCTGCATGGTGCAGCATACTTGCACTGCTTTAGTCACTGGTATGAGGACCATAGCTGCTGGAAGAGCAGCATTGAGAGGAATTGGATGAAAGCTGCAACCAAGAGCAATAGAAAAGGGTAGCCTTGCTCAGCTCTTTTCCCCACGGTATCTGGGGTATCTCCAGATACCCAGTCTCAGATCAGGGATAGATGAGGAAGCTAAAGTTCTCCTTAAAGTTTTTGTTTTGTGGCTGAATTTCAGAAAGAACTAGAATTACTACTGATTGCACTTGGATACACTGCAGAGGGCTTTTTGCCTTCATAAAGCTCACTGTAAAACTATTACAGTGACAGTTGGGATTTTCAGAGGTGTTACATGAGATAGTGCCATTAGGTTCTGCTGAAATCTCAGTCAAATACAAACTGTAACAGCTCATCCCTCCAACTAATTTGACGCTTTGCCTCTGACCTAGCTATGCATGGAAGTTCAAAGCTCTCCTTTACAAAAAAATGCTTGTGCCGATTGTGCAATACAATCCTGCCTCCAGAGGTAAAATAACTTTCCTCTCTCAGCTGATTATCAACGTATGCCATGAAAATTCCATTAGATACTCGAAATTCAATATACTACAGGACAATGTAGATGTCAGAGGGCCAAATTCAGCCCCAGCATAACTCTATTTCAGTTATTAGAATTAAGCATAGAATAAGAAAGGGCAGCCATTTTTAATAGCTAATTATTTTTTATTAGGTGTAATCAAGAGTGTCAAAAAATCCAAATGTTATTTTATGTAAGTGGTAGAAGTGCCAGATACCATTTTGCTTCTAAATTAAATGGATCCCTTTCTTCAAAATTTTGAAAGGTTGAAATACAAAGTTGTAAACCGGTAGGTATCAAACCCAGGATGCAATAGGAGCAGCTGGATCCTTCTTGCTGCAGTCTGTGCCAAGAGGAGTTGAGCCAGCCCGCCTGCTCCCACATTGCCCAAGCCCGAGCATCCCGGGTGTCTCAGCAGCAGGAGCAGGCATGGGCTGAGCGACAGCTCTCATGTGAGAGGTTCAATGAGCTGCAGCCAGGTGCAGGCTTCTGCCCCTGCCCACTCCAGATGGACACAGCCGATCATCTCACTCACTGTACAAAATCCATATTCAAGCATCCTGTCTCACTTCTCTAAAAAAAATGGGCAGAAATGATATCAAGGTCAAAAGCATGAATTCACATTAAAAGCTCTTCTTTGTATTTTGAAAAGGCAGTTTATAATTGACCTCACTGCACGCAAGATAAAATACATTGCTTTCAGTTATGTCACTGCATGCTATATAGGAAAGTATGGACATTAAAAAAGAGCCACAGCAAAGCATCTAGTGCATCTGAATGTCTGCAGCCCAGGCTTTTCCTGCCTCACTGTGACAGGATCAGGGAAGAATTTTCTGTGACTAATTAGGTTTTAACTTGCCAGAGAGAACATGGACATTGGCAGTCTATTGTATAATAGTGAAGCAAAGTTTGAACTAGATTGAACTTAATTTCCTTTTCACTGAAAGGAAAGAAAGATTAATGAAATATCCCCAAATCCATCCTGTTAGCTTTTATTAAATCAGCAAATGAAATTTAACCTCCAATTCTGTTATAAAATCTTTTCCTGTAGATTAAGTTTCTACAAACATAAATGAAATAGACATACCCTCTGCTGCAACATTTTAGATATGAAAATTACATTACCTCAATCAACACTGATGTTACTTTAGGCAAATGCCATATTAAGAAACAATTATTCCTTGTGGTTTTTTTACGGTGTTACCTAGATTTTATTAAATGCCAGAACTTTGCTAGTTATTTCTGAAAACCATTTGCTGATACTCCAACACACCCTTGCTCTTTTTGTCAATAACACAGAATTAGCCTTCAAGGAGTAGAGAGTTCCGTTTTATTAGTGTTATACATCTCAGCTTAAGGAAATTAAATAATATTCCTATGTCATCTTCCTAGCTCTATCTCATTATTGCCTTAATGTCCTGACTTACTCCTCTTCTTACACACAACTTCACTGAACTCAGCAGAATTGCATCAGAAAAAAATCACCCCACCAACCCCAATGTGGAGATACTCCCATTTGATGAACTGGATTCTCACACATTCTTTGCGAGGATTCAGTCATGAAAGCTTGGTCCCTGAACTTGTTCCCAAATGTAACCTTGTTGAAGCCGTGGAGGTTGGATCTGACTCAACAACTGCAACTGCATGGCAAAGACTGCACCTTAAAAGTTTTTTATCTGACAGTGGTGAAACAAAGGGGATGGGGGACTTTGCTATTTCTCACCTGGTAGGTGAAACAGAGCTGTGAATGTGAGTGCAATGAGCATGTCCTGCAGGCAAATGCTCCTCCCCTGCTGCCGGGCAAACAGAAGGCCCTCATCCTGGTGGGAGGTGCTCAGTTCTCAGCTCTCCTCAAAGAGGAGAGGCTGGGAGGGTTTGTCTACATGGCCACGATGTGCAGAGTGACACAGAGACCCGGGCTCCCAGGAGGGTGATCCTGCAGCTCCTCTCACGTGAGCGCTGCCACCAAGCTGAATGCATCCCTCTGGGTCTGAGCTTTCATAACGCTCAGGGCACCACAGGGAAAAAAAAAGTCACCGTTGTAGAGGTTAAAACATTAACACCGTTTACATCAAACCCACCAGCGCTCTGTACTACATAGGACAATATGAAACTGTATAAAATATTTGGAATGATTGCCAAGAAAGTAGATGCTGCCAATACTCCAGAGCACATCCTCTGGAACTGATTTCTTCTAATCCTTTTGAAAATGTATAAATAAAATGATGCCAAGACTGATGGACAAGCCAGGGCACCTACTCATGTTTCTAATATATTGCTTTCCCCTACCCCTCTCCCTTCCCTATACAAAATACTCTCATTTTTTAGTAACTTAAGTTGACAATCATCAAAAGAAATCAAACTATGTATAAATGAACATTCTGAAGCATGTCACAGTATGTCAGAAACTATTGAAATCTACTAGAAGTCTCCAAAACAAGTATTTAAATCTTGTAGTACTGCTTTAGTTGACTGATTATTTAACTTACTAGCAAGAATGCATTTAACAGGAACACCAGAGGCGTTTACCCTTAGTATTAACTGCTCAATCACATAGCCTAATCCCAGAGCCCTAATCTGTGTTAGTGGGAACACAGCAATTATCTACATTCATTAGAAATTAGAATGGGGGGGAGGTGGAAGAGAAACCCTCAGTGGGTGGATAATTAGTTTCACATACTCCCATTGTTTGCACGGGGCCAAATCCTTCAGTCGGCATGCCTGAATCCATATTGCCATTGAAGTCAAAGGAGCTTTTACAAGAATGTCCTACCCTTTCTTGCTGTCCAGACCACCAGCTAGGATCATCAGGGTTGCTTGTCTGCATTTGAGGAGATGCAAGCTTGTTCTAGCCTTAAATATATCAGAATAGTCTTTCTTTCTCAGAAGTGTCTAGTAAGCTAGAGTAAGTGGATTTCAATAGCCTGCTTGTTGATAACTACAGCTGGTGCCTGCTTTGAGTTCTTTATTTTGTGCTTAACATAATACTGCTATAGAGCAGATGGATTTAGCAAACCCTTCTAAGATAGTAAATAGGAACAGGGTATTCTTAAAGCAGCTGGACACAAATTGGCTAAACGTGTAATGGAAGACCATTTCTCTCATGCACCCTTTCCTAATAAACATGTGATGATTTACCATATAACTGGAGAACTGACATTCCTCTCAAGTGGAAAGGTAGAGTTACGCCTCAGTATGAGTCGTTTATGTCTAATCACAGCTAGAGGAAGAGAGCAGACTACTATTGCAGCATTACTTCTGCAAGCTCATTATAATTACAGCTGTCCTCAAGCTGAAGAATTCAGGCATATTCCATGTCTCCAGAGTTTTTCTGCGACTCTTTGTAGAAGCAGAGCCATGTTCATACTCAGTCAATGTCATGCTAGAAATGAGATGTTCTGCAGTATACTGTACCATTATAAGCCTCTCTGCCAGGAACTGGTGAAACCAGTGTTACTTAAGATGCTTGGCCTTATCTATGCAGCCCATGTGACCACAAATCTATGCAAGATCCATCCACAGATACCTACCATAAGCTAAGTCCTTTAACACACAAGGCAGAAAGTACTACTTGAAGATATTTTCTGGAAAAAATGTGAAAAGCTCACTCAGAACTACTTTCCAAGTCGTATGTTGTTGCTTCCCTACTTTCTGGGTGGTGGTGGTGGTGGTGGTTCTGCTTTCTCATGTATCAACTTAGCCTCAGACACAAACTCATTATTATGTAAAACACAAGATGCAAACTCAAAATCTAAAACCCTGTAATCATAAAATCCAGCATATGGAAAATGTAAACAGGCGGTGAGGAGTGAGAAACTGTTTTCATCTATTTCTGCTATTAGTTGATGCTCAGAGAGAGAGAGAGAGAGAAAATTGCACCAAAAGTGAGCTTCATTTATGTGCCATCCTTACACCAAAATGAGTTCCAAAGAGTTATCATCTGTTCCAAATGAGGTCGCTCATTATTTTATTCAGAAACCTTTGAAAGAGTAACTTCAACAGTATGAGAAAGTGAATGTAAAGAATTCTACTGAAATAATTTTAATCTTTCTAAGGGCATGAAAATATAACCAGATACTCCTCTTGTAACTAGCACTTACTCACTACATAAGATGCAAGTAAAGGAGAGGTGATTATCATATGGCTGGTTCCTTCTCCTGATGGTGGCTAGTCACGAGGCTGAGGGGTGGGGTGAAGCTGGGAATGCTGCATGATCCAAAACCACTCATCTGCACATGGCATGGTGGTCACCATCCAAACAGCTCTTAAGACCTAGCCAAGTAAAAACCAAGAGAGATGTTCTGTTCATGGTGTGTGTGGTCCTGCTGCACAAATACCTCCAGCCATGGCAGCATGGCACAGAGGGAGTGCAGATGGCAGCATATGGGGGGACAGAGCAGGAGCATGCGGAGTTAGGGAGTGGGGACCTCACAGAGGAAGAAGGGATTCTGCAGGGGAACCTAGTGGACAAACAATAAAGGCTTCAGAGTAAAGGCAAAAGCCAGACCTCTACATATGAGAGTCCTCAATCTCTGGTTCACAGATCTGTCTTAAACATTAATACTGTAGGACAGCTACAATTTTGAGAAGCTTTAAAATGCACACTCCAAGCAATCTATTCCCCTCAATAGGCTGGGCAGAAGTAGTATAGACAGCTTCGTAAGAGTCAGCTAAGAGGACCACATAAACAACAACTGTAACAAAATAATTCTAGAGGTTGATACAAAACTGACATACAATGTTAAAGGATACAGCCCAAGATTACAAATAGCATTGTTACAGCTATGACCACATTTGATAATGAATCTCATTTCATGTTTGAAAATCTCTCATAGGTTTTTAATTAAAGTTTAGAGGATTCAGTGATGGTTTCACTGCTGCATAGTATATGTTTACTGTGAGATTAGTTCTGGCTGATTGATCTGCGTGCACTTGAGCCAGTTCAGAATATTCTGTTTAAAGAGCACATGAAGTCTCCTTTTACTGTAGCATACCACAGACACAATTAGGTGCCATACATTTATTTTCAGGGGAGAACTATTTGTTTTAATTATCTTTATGTTAAGTGCCAAATAAACTGGTTTAGCAATAACTACATTTCTCTCAGACCTTTCAGAAATGAACAAATGTGGATACTTTAGCCTACTCACCTAAGGAAATGAGGCTTTTGCAGTCATGCTGTCTGTGTCTCTCTGCCTTGGAATTTTGAACCTTAGCAAAGTTCAATCAAATTTGACACAGGGGGAAGATCTCTAAAATACTGTTTTCCTACATGTTTCATGAAAACAGGCAATCTTCCAGAGAGGATAGACCATAACAATGTCCCCCTGAGAGAAAGGGGTGTATTACTCAGACACTAGAAACCCTACATAAGAAAGATAATTTAAAGAACTTCAGTCACAAGAAACATTTTATAGGACCAATGGGTAATTCAGGCTGGAAGGGACCTCAGGAGGTCTCTAGTCTGATCTGCTGCTCAAAACAGAGCTAGCCATGAGATCAGGCCAGGTTGTTCAGGGCTTTGTCCAGTCAACCCTTGAAAACCCCAAAGACAGAGATAGCATAACCTCTCCAGGCAACCTATCCCACTACCTGACCGCCCTTGTGGAGAAGATGCTTTTTCCAATATCCAGTCTGAACCCCTCTAGGGTCAGTGTATGCCTATTGCCCTCCCACCATGCATCACTGTGAAGACCCAGCTTCATGTGCTCAGTGACCTCCCTATAGGTACTGGGGAGCTGCTGTGAGGTCCCCCTAAAATTATATCTTCTTCTCCATCTGAACAAGCCATGGCCCTTCAGCCAGCCCACGTTCAGCTCACTGCCCACCAGCACCACTGGGACCTTTCCCACAGAGCTGCCCCCAGCCAAGCAGCCAGTAAAACTGCCAGGGGATTTTCCTTCCTGGGAGCAGGAGTGTGAATTTGTTCTTCGCTAAAACAGGAACATTATGAAATACAAGAACAAGTAGAAAGTCCTGGCCATGGGAAGGAAGAGCCTCTGGTAGTGTTATAGATAGTGTTATATGGTAGTGTGTCCAGCTACACAGCATAAAGTGGAGTGAATCATGGGTTCGTGAGGCCATTGGATCAAAGTCCTACTCTCCACATTCCCCTCACCATTTTGGGGTTCTACTTTATTTGGTTAAATAGCAGCTGACAAAGGGAACTGCACAATGACAGCCTCTGGTACGGCTCAGGTCCGGCAAGAAAAGTAGATACAACACAATCAGTATGCTAGACATCCTGCTGTTGGGGTCAGATCACTATCCATGTGGGACAGTCAAGCCAAACTATCACTATGCAAAGGTTCAATCAAATCTGCATAGCTTTCCAGAACACCAAGAGCTATACAGAACATCTGTTCTCAAACAGTGTATTGGCTAGGTTGGCTCTCATCTCTCTGTGGTCAGAGCCACAGCATGAGTCTATTTTAATCTCTACTCATTTTAAACATATTTTGAAAGCAAAATTTTTTCCTCACCACTTGGCAGTGGCTAAGAAGGCAGAGTGACATGCTGATCTCCTGCCATCCTGCCTGTGCAGGACTGGACACACATGAAGATGCATGCTGCTTCCGGTGAAAAGCATTTCCCCCAGGTGCTGACATCTCAGACTTGCAGGACCATGGGAGGAAAGGGAGAGCTGCATATTCAGAGAAAACCCAAGGAAATAGTGCTTCATACAACCTGTAGGTAAGTAACAATGTGTTACAGATGCCAAAACTCAGGTTCAAACAGTACACGAATACAAGAAAAAAAAAGCATTTAGAGCTGTTGCGTTCAAAACCACTGCCACTTCAAAAACTCAAATGCTATTGGAAGGTTGGATTGTATTCTGGGAACCATTTGCTGTATACATTTTTGCCTTGCTCTTGTATTCCTAGTCCTTCCTAGACATCTGTGGTGGCCTACTACCAAAGATGAGATATGAAGCTGGACAGGTATCTAACATTAGTCTGACATAGAGTGGTTCTTATATTAAACCAACACATGGGAGCCATGCAATTAGGCCATCTGTCAGGTATTGGAGACCCTCTATCCACGGCTGTGCCAAAGCACATGGCAAACAAAGCCCTCCACTTTGGGCTGCACTATGAGAGAGATGCTGAAAAAGTGGGCTGAGGTGCCAGGACTGCTTTGGGGCACACTGTGTGAGCCAGGGCAGTGCTGAGCATGCAAGCTGTAGCAGATGTGCCAGGTGAACATGCTTTCTCCAGTGCAGATCATGCTGCCAAGGGAGCACCAGTGCACTAGGGGACAGGCAATCTAACACTCCACATACTGGACACAGGGAGAAAGTCTTGGCCAGCTTTTGAGATGATCTTGTGCTAGACTGGGAAAGGTGTCTTCCTAGGCAACCTCCTAGATTTTTCTTCAGCTAATCAGAATATACCTGCACAACAAGGTCATGCCTCTACTCATTTTCTGAAAGTTGTGTTAAAGCTTTGCTCTTGTGTAGACAATGAGGATCTCAGAAATTGCCCAGTTTCAAATGGAACTAGAAGCCTACATGTTCGGGGACTATTTCTCACTCTATCAATGCTTTCTTTAAATACATGTAGTTATGACTTGTTGAAAAACTAGGCTATTTGACATTGTTTTGAAGTCCAGGCTGTCTTCAAGGCCCTTACCTTCAATTCACATGTTGTAAGGCTTTTGAGTCTGGTATTAATAATAAATATTATTGCCATGCATCCTTATTTTTTGTTTAATTTAATTACAGAAAATGTAATAGCCTTATGAAAACAATATATGAGTTTTCAAACCTAATTAACATGATAAAGTGCACAGGTCACTAAAACAGTTGTTTTATCTGGAAACCTTCCATGCAAACAGATAAAAACAAAACTACATTTAATTCAGCAACTTCAGCTGAAAGTTAAATCAAAGATGACTAGTTCTAGCCTAAGGGCCCAGCCTTCCTTGTAATAAATACTTTCCTCTTGTCATGATTTCAGAAAAAGAGAAAGAGATATGAGAACCCTATCAAAGAGTTGAAAGTGTGTCCAAGTCAGCCATGACCAAGGCTTAGCTGTTAGATCAGCCCCCTATCACCAAGAAGAAAATCAACCCAGATGTAGCATATTGTCTTATTAGCCTAACAGCAAGTTTTATTTTTAAGGTAAATTCACTCATTTTCCCTCTGCCTTAGGATGCCTTCTATACCACCCCTTAATATCCACAGTCCCACAGGCTGACTCCACAGTCCTTTTAGGGATAATTTAAGTCACCCAGAGTTCTGTATCCAGTCAGATAATGACTGAGCCTTTTGTCATCACTCTCATTTTACATTTTTCTTGAATATTCTTCCAGTGTTACCCTGAAAAAAGGAGGGGTAGAGGAAGAAGCTTGATAGTGGCAGCACAACTATTTGTAATGCAGGCCTGGAGACCTGCATTCAGCAAGTGGTTTATCGCTTCTGCTACAAAGAGAAGCAATTCCCTCATTTCTTGGAAGAGGGAAAAAAAAAAAAAATGACTGCAGTATCCAGAATGTCACATGCCTGACTACCCACAGGCATTTGTCTATCCATCAGCCAAGGGAAAAAACTGCCCACTGACAAATAGACAACACTTTTTGACAGACATTAAGGCTCTGACTCATAAGGAGTCTAAGGCACACAAATATTTTCTTTATCTGCAACTGAGGAAGCTGCTTCTTAAGCTATTGGGGGTTCCTGCTCTGCATCATTGCTCACTGCCTTCCTCAGTTACGCTGGTGATGTGTCCTTCACAGGTGCCCCTCCTTGTGGGGCCACGCTGTCCACCACACTATGAAATGACCCTGGTGGATAACCTTCATTCTTCAAAGGGGATCCCGTTGAGTTTTCCACAGATCATTTCAGAACAGAGGGGTGAGTGCATGGGCAGAGATGAGAAGCCATGCCAATAAAAAAAATACATAAAGACTTTCCCCCTTTAGGTGGAATTTTGGGGACCCAATCGAATGATCTCAGAAAGCCAGGCTAGCTGCTTGGGTGCCTCCAGACACACAGAAACCTCCATTTTATCTAAACATTCAGGAAACAAAAACTGTTCAACTAGCCCAGATGCACATCTACTGTGGCTGAGTTTTTAAACACTTGCTTCTCCTCACTTTGGATTAACAGATAAGATATTCCTTCACTAAGGCACTCCCATCAGTTGGCAGGTCCAGTATACACTGACAACACCAAGGCAAGCTCCTAGCAGTTGATGGTTACTCTCAGTCAGAAATGTGGCAGGAGTGATGAGACTCACACTTCCTAAAAAGTCTCAGTGGCTACAACACTCACTCATGAAATGGGAGACCGCAGTTGGAGCCCTTCTCAAGCTGAAGGGGTTCAACCACATACCTCTCACATCACATAAGAAAGTGCTAATCAACAAGCTGTAGACCAGGCTGGGAGGGGACCAGCCTTCACCAGCTGTAGAAGCTGGGCCATGGTACAGAAGAGCAAGCAGGAGTCATAGGCCAGGAAACACATTCAAGGCAGAACATCACACATTGGCATGTTAAGGATTGCACTCTGGAGAAATGGTGGACTAGGATTCTGATGCTTGCCCAAAAGTCATCTCTGTATTTATTATTTTAAAATATAATTGCACAAACTATATAAATAGAGCAGGAAAAGACATAGAATTCCAGAACTGAAGATGATTTCCCGCTCACCGACATCTGCAACACCTCTTGGCCCAGGCATCTGGCATTGCTCCTGGCACAGAGGTCCTCTTTATTGGAAGAGGCTCCTCTGTCCCAGCCTTGCCTGCAGCACCACTGCTATAGCCAGTCCTAAAATACTCACACCACTTAGCAGATATTTCTGTAGCAGAACTATAAGAGATACAAACATGCAATTCCTCTCACTTCCCTAGGAGCTTCAGAAGATGTCAAGAGGATATATGAATACATAAAATTTCCCAGATCCCCACAAACTAGTAATATTCTCCATGTAACAATCTATTATTGAATTTTTAGAAATAGGCAAACACTTCTTTGTGAAGATAGAGCCAGTGCCGTAACCCAGATTACATATTTCCCCTTAAAATAAAAATATCCCATTTACTCTTATAGAACAGGGTTTGAAGTTTAACACCATTTTTCTGCTTAGTTCAAGGTCTTAAGTATTGAAAGATGTTACCCACTAAAATCATTACCTCTACAATCCAGTTGGGGAAAAAAAAAAAAAAAAAAAAAGATATTTTTTCTATACCTTGATGTCAGGACCTTCATTATTTTTAAACTTCTCTACAACATCTACACCTAATTCATAACAAAATATCCATTTTACAAGAGCCCATAAGAGCACAAGGGCAGGTTTCGGACGAGTGCAGATTTACACAATGAAATCAAACAGGGTTTCCCCAAAGCTGGTCATATGGTCAGCAGCTGTGATCAAGTAGTGTCTTTATGTAATGTGAAAAGTAGTAATAATTACCATTTCCTGTGGTCCCCTTTTCAACAAGTAAATGATAGCTTAGAAGAAAAAGATGAAAGGTAATATTTCTTTATAAAGATAAAAAGTGAAGATTCAATGAAAAAAAACCCTAAAGAATGAATGAAAAGATAAATATTTGAAATTTTAGAAAGAAACTTTTGTACGGTTATACTTCCTGAGACAGAGACCATCTTTCAGTCTAGAATTACGAGGGACAATTAAAATGAAACAATAACAAATGCGTAGACTAAGAGAGAGGCGTTCCCTTCTCATCCCGTGGTCTCTTTCTCAGGCTGCAGCTCACCCAGATGGCACAAGCGTGTTTGTCCCTTTCACACAGGCAAAGCTACAAAGCACAGGAGAAAAAGCTTCATACTAAAATGCACCTCGGTCTAGGTTTTCCAATAGAAGCACAGCAGTATTTTGCAGTCAGAATCAGCACAGCTAAGTATAAGTATTTCTCTCACTGCCTCTCTTGAGGCACAGCTCACAGTTACTAGTTAGTAGTAATTCATCCCAGTGACATGCAGGAAAACAGGTAGAAAGTGTGAGGACCAGTCAAGTAGTTAGAAGCAATAAGGAACAGCTATGAACACATACAGATTCCTCTGGAACAGGAAAGAAAGACATGACAAGAGCTACCAGGTGAAAGAGGAGGCAGAGCGAGTGATGGCAGGACCTAAAACAGCTTTCAGTTGCTTCTGGGCTGAAGCAGCTGCTCTTTGCTATATTTAAAGAGCCAGTGGCCAGAAGGGCATTTTGGGAAAACATTCCTCTCACCAAGGCACTCCTGCATTGGAGGATGTCAGTATCATCCAGGAAAAGGAGATCTTGGAAACATATTTCAAGAGAAAGGGTTGCTGCTATGTCATAATATATTCTGTGAGAAACCCAAGCAAATCTATCCTGTCATTTTTTTTTGGAAAAAAACTTTCTCCAAGCAACACAGTTTGAAGGGACAGCTTCTAAATTTTGGACGCAGAAAGCTATGGAAATTACATTGTCATGTATCACAACAGTCTTTCTCCCACTCCATCCTATGCCAATCCAACAGCTTGATACTCTTAGTTCAGCATCTTTCCAACCCTCACAAGTCCCTCACCGAAGTCCCTCATACATCCCTCTGGCAGGATGCAGGCTTCCACCCAGGCCCATGCCTCTTACGACTGTGGCACGATTGCTTCAGGACCATATAGTCTTTAGCTGTGACTTGAATTAGTCAAGCTGTGATAGTTAAGACAGGTGCTATCACAAACACAACCTGGGACTTCATAACAGTGCTTGAAGCAGTTTGCTTATATACCAGGATAAAAATCAAATGTGACATGAAAGCATAATTTCTGGGGGGTAGCGTGAAACCAAAATATGAGCACAATGGGGCCATAGCTTCTCTTCCTTTGTATTACCTTGGTTAGGATATGCCTACGCAGGATTTTTTTTTTTTGGCTGCTTCCTATTCCCTCCTCTCATTTTGATGGCATTTCTATTTCCCCCTCGCCCCAACCAATGCATTCAAGCCCAGAACAACACAAAGAAATGAGAACGGCAACAGTTTCAAAAATCTTGAATAATTAATGATAAAATAAAGTGAAGTGCAGGGTGAATGCTATTTGCTATAATCCTATCTTGCCCAATCCCCGCAAAAGTTCGAAAGATTCAGGCTGTGATCAGCTCTATTTAGATTTTAACCTGGGATGTCACACTGAAGCAGTGTGACGGGGCTGGATTTGACAGCAACGAAATTTCACGAGCTCTTCTTATGAAACTTGTGCTCAAGATAGCAGAAACCTCAAGATTTTGGCTCTGTTCCCAAGAGGAACTGGATAAATTAAGGCCCATTTCAGCTGTGGATATAACCCTAAACCAAAACCACGGGGATCTGACTTAAAATCTTCCTGCCCAGAACTGGAATTCAAAGGCTTTCAAAAGGAAAGGTCTGGTTTACAGAGGAAAACCTAAATTTGTCAAACCCAGATAAA
This sequence comes from Rhea pennata, assembly GCF_028389875.1. Taxonomy (NCBI): domain Eukaryota; kingdom Metazoa; phylum Chordata; class Aves; order Rheiformes; family Rheidae; genus Rhea; species Rhea pennata. Next base: position 54,146,096 of record NC_084667.1, read on the forward strand.
CACACCTCAGCGGCAAGCTCTGAGCCCGTCCCTTGCATTCGAAAAGACGTGTTTCTCAGCTCACTCTGAGAACACAGACTAATCCCACTGCCTCAGCACCTCCTTGGGTGGAGGCTAGACAGGGTGGAAAATAGTGTATGTGGGCATCAATCTGCTTTCCAGGGACCACTATTGCCCACGTTGTGGTTGCAGGTGGATAGTACACCGTAGTGTGGCAGAGACACATCTAGGCTCTTTCAGGTGTCCACAGCAATCGGCCACTCTCTGGAGAGCTTCCTTATGGAGCTCCACTGCACCACAGTTCAGCTATTAGTGCTTCCCAAAGCTTGCAGTCTGTAGCATAGACGAGAATTATCCCTTCGCTGTCCTGAACTCTGTAGACCAACAGTGAATGAGTTTCTCACAGTCCTGTTCATCATGCATAGCTGCAGTCGGGGGAAGCTTGCTGAGGCTTTGTTCAAAATGTACATTGGAAGCAGCTTAGGAGAGGGCACGCGGCTGCCCTTACAGCCCCCGGGGGATCCCTGCGCATGTGGGAAGCGCAGCAGTGCTGCATAGCTCCAAATCGGCTGCACACACCTCGCTGCTTCACAGCCGGGTGAGAACAAGGACCGCGCGGCCAAGCTGGAGGCCGCGTCTTTATATCCACGTAGCGGGACATAGAGTCCTCTCTCTTAAATCTCAAGCAGATGGCCTTGCCATCAAGTGTGTTGCCCCCTGCATACAGTAAAGCCTAAACCAGAAGACTCAGATCCTAGAAGGCTAAAAATATAGATATTAATTGCGAGTCTGAATTTTGCCAAATGGGGCCATTGCTGCCTGTAGTCAGGAACGGCCCAGTCCTAAACCTTGCGAGTGAATTTCAAACACACCCCAGACTCTCTTTGCAGGGCTGCAGATGCAAGCAGGGTGAAGACACGGGTTCAGCCTGTGAACTTCAACTTGGATTCATTCCGTCTATTTCCACTTGAATCTATTTCTAATTTTAACTACATCCATAATAATGTTTAGGGTTTGTTTTCCTTTTTCAGAATAGCAAAACTCTCAGCTCCACAGCCAGCCTCGGCTGTCTGAGTTAATGTACGAGCTCACCAGTGTATTTATGTCATTGCAGACATGGGTGAAAAGGCCAAACACAGCTGGCTGAAATTCTCACCCAAACTGAAAATACTTTGTGACGTTTCAGTGACACGGCGGCTTTGACATAGTGCTGGCAGTCAAACAGGCTGTCATTCTGCCAAAATTTGATCAGAAAGGAGTACCCAAGGCAAAAACAATTCCTTAGGAGTACAAGAAAATTCTGGTTTGCTGGGATCTGTGTGACCACTACACTGTACCACTAAACAAACAAGCATAAGGGAACATCCCCTCTGAGGACATGGTTATGATAGTTCATCCGACCCAAAACCCCTGCTGAAGTTAAGGCTTGAAGTTTGGACCTATAGTGATTGGTCAATTATAAAGCGTCTCTCTTTAGTTTGGTCAAAATACAAACCTGCAACAAAAATCATTTAGATTATTTTGTTATTTTGATGACATGAATGTATGTATAAGAAACTCTATAGTGAACTATATATTCCTCATGTTTTCCCATGCAAAAAGTCACAGAGACTTTGTTAGGACAACTACTAGCAGTTTTGTAAAGTGAACTAAAATATTTTTTAAAAAGAAATCCCAACCCTGAATAAGAAATATGATCCATTTCTATACAGCCCAGCATCAAATAAATGTAAACTGAATTTATTAATGTACAGTCCCACATCTGTTGTCTCTTGGACTTGTCTTCTAGGACTGCATCGTTAGGTTACCATCCATCTCCTTTTTCTTTATTTTTGTGGCACCCTGTAGTTCTTACCCACACCTGGGATACCTAAGCACTGCACTATTGTCCAATAATAATATAAATACAAATATTTACCTGATCTGAAAAGCATGCATCAATACCATCTCACCAGCAAAACCGTATTACTCTGTTACAACTAAAATACATAATTTGCTCTAACACAAAGAACTGCCACAAATGAAATCCTGAAATTGGCCTGTTTCATTTAAGATTGCACAATCCTCTCCCTACTCTCACTGCTTGGTGATGATGATTTGAAGTCCTCATGCCTAAAATGTACATATCTTGTCCACAGTGAATGGCTTCCCTTTTATTCCCTGGGATTTCAGCTCTCATGCAGGATAAGTATTGTCAGGAAACGAGTTTTCTTGCCACATTTATAATATTCTTGACAAACTGAGAACTGTCCTGAGATGAGGTCTGCTGCACTTCTGCACTTGGAAAATTCAATCTTGTGTCTTAAGACTAGTCTCCTGATGCCAAGTAGTACTGTAGGTACCTTCATACGTACAGATCGCATTCTGTTTCCCCTTAAGATAAAGGCTATTGTAATTATTCTAGGCACTCAGCTGGTTGTTGGCTGCTTCTTCAGTACAAATTAACAGGAATAACAGTGAGATTATTCATGTGAGTGCATTCCAAACAAAATCTTCATGGAAGCATGTATCATGTAGTCAACAGAACTATGACATGATATCCCCTTTGTTTTTCTGTAGAATATAAGACTGCACCTAAAAAGGGAGTTTCCAAGCGATTCCAAGAAGTTAAATACACACTGAAGTATTTTAATGTTCCAGAGAAAAGAACTGGCTTGAGTACAAAAGTCTTATCCCAGGACAAAGACAAAAGAATACTTTTAAAAGGGAGTTTCTTCTTAAAGAACTTGGAACAAAGGGATTACACCCTTCCTGAAGAGGAATTACGGAGCTTCTTACAGCACTGGATGTATCTGCAGTTACCACTAATATAGGAGGTTGGAGGAGATTAGAGACCAACTAAATCTGAATTAAAATTAGCATTATAAAAGGTTTCTAAACTGACTGAGGCCTAGACTGTGATCTTATTTACAAGGATATTAATCAAGATTAGCTGCCTAAAGAATAATAAAGTTACTATGGGTTTGAAACTGGTGTAATTGGGATCTGAATGTGAACTGCTGGAGTTACTCCAGCTTCATAATGATAAAAATAAGCAAAGAATCTCAGCCTGTCTTTCCCAGTCTCCTGCGAAAACTCTTTGGGAGTATATTGCCAGGCCTAAGGAATCTATTGCATTGTTTAACCCAGTCAAGTAACTATACTTACACCTTAGTTTCTTATTTTATTATTTCTGTTTTCATAATTATTCTGTTCACACTCTGACTCTGCCTTTATCTTCAATTAAGGTTAAAATTAAATATTTTCATGTGATCAAAATATCCTTTATGAAAATCTGACCAAATCCTAATTTCTTAAGATGCTGTCCTTGAAATTTTTTTTTTTTTTGTAATGTCAAAATACCTAACGCACACATCAGTTACAAATACCTTTACCTGTACTGTATCTTTTCCCTGGTGAACATGTGAGTCTTTGGAAACATGTAAGAAGTTACTGCACTCAGCTTAAGTACAATGACAAAACTTAGCCTAAAAGAAGTTAGCATTTTCAAACCAAAAAAACATCAATAATGCAAGGTGTGGTTTAAGATCTACTAGCTGTGACAGTTCTGCGACCAGCACACAGAGGATTTACTTTCGGAAACTGATGAAAAGAAGAAGTTAGCACAGTGAAAAATCCCTGACATTGGAGCAGAGTGGGTACCCGCTGGTGCGGTGAATATGGTTTGCTTGGCCTCAGCCACTCTTCAGACTCCTGCAGATGGACTTGTTCCCCGTAACATGAGCAGCAAACACAAGAGCCAAAAGCTTGACGTCAGAGCACAAAGCGGCAGAGCTTTCCCCACTGCAGCCTTGCCACCATGCCCTGGACAACAACTCCTAGTCTGCTGCAGAGCTTCTCTTCATAAGACGTAGGAAGAATCCTGGTGAATAATTGTAAATTATGAAAAGGTTTTCTAATACAGGCAACACGGGAATAAATCCATCAAATTCTTTTCTCTTTGTTGAACAGGCTCTGATTCTGCAGAGCCCCATGGCACACGTTAATTTATTTTTTTTGGTTGGGACCTTTGTTAGATTTTGAGCTAATCTTGGCCCTGCTGAAGTAGATGGCAAAAATCCTGATGAATTTCAGGAAGTGAAAGATTAACATATTAAACCCTTTTTTACCCTAGTGGTTCTGTCTTACAGAAGGCAACACAGTACCATTGCTTTGCCTGAAGCACATGCTAGTAAGCTCTTGCTGGCTGTAGTTTATTTTCCAAGGTACATAGAAGCGCTTCTTGCCATTATCCCCATTTATGTCCCTGCTCCACCATAGAATCTAAAGAAAATTTACTTACTCCATTTTGCGAAGTTTTTGCAAAAAACAGTACAGCTTGTGAAAAATAAATTCTCACTGTTCCCAGCTTCACCTTAAAGTGGGCTGCCTCCCTTTGAAGACAGGGACAGATTCCTAGTAGGGATCTCAAAATTCCTGCCCTGGTAAAACTGACCTTCAAGGCTTTCCTTGGATTGCTCACATTTTGCATGGGAGAGGAGGCAAGTGGAGATAAAAAAGGCTCAGATTTTTCCATGTTATGCCACTCATCAGTGGTAGGGAGAGAAGCTATCACTGCCAATGCACCATATTCCGCTCTAACACCATAAATATCAGGTCATCCAGTTCTTATTTTTCCAAAGTAACAGATTCCTTCTATAAGGACTATAAGAATATTAAAAATACTTGCTAGATAAGCTGTTTTCATTAGAAGGTCATGGAATTTTGTAATATTTCATGCATCAATTGGTATCTCTAACTCAAGGATTTTCTGGCTTTGGCATCACTAGCACTAACTTGTTTTTTCAGACTTTATTTCATGAAATTTTGAAAAGCTTATTCATAAGACTTGCCTTGAATGTCTTGTCTTAATTCTCTGTCTGATTTCAGTCCCAGTAGATAGCCTTTTCCAGTGCCTACCAAAGAATACAAAAGGGGCCAAAATGATAGTTAATTCAATAAGCTTGAAAACCACATAGATTCCATTGAAGAGTAAATTCCCATAAATTGAGTTTGTATTTTCATTGTATTCAATAGTATCTTTTATTTTATATTGAAAATTTCTGAGTTGATCAAACTGTTGCATATTTCTTTCTGGGTAAGTGGTAGTGAGTAGAGATTTCTGACAGTTGTATATTAAATGCAGGTGGCTCTGTGAATGCTATTCCTGTCTGATACACTACATTAACCATAACCTGCAATTTCTTCCAAAAGAACTGGAATGAATTAAATTGTTTAATAAAATCTTACTTACCTGGATAAAGTCATTTCTAGTTTGCATTTAGGTTCCCCTAATGCATCTTTCCAGATTGTTATTCGTAACATAAAAAGCTAGAAGTGTTTACTTAGAAAACCAAACATTGAGTGTAATCCTGGTAATTGTCCAAGATTTTCCATTTTAAAACTGAACTTTCTTACGTATCTTTCTTTGCCTTATTTTGAACTGTTACATATTTCATGTAGCGTGAATTGATAACTTCATTCCTACTCCACAGCTAAATTCAAGGCTCAAACACATACCCTTCTGCATATTTTACAGTTCAATGCACCTCTTTTGAGCCTGCCTATAAACATGGTTTCAGGCACTAAAGACATCGAGAGGTTTTGGGGCGGGCATTTTTGGATTTCAGGTTTTTTGCTTGTTACAGTTGGTCAGTTCAAAGCAAATCCACAGAGCAAAATGTTGTATCATGGATCCATGCCTTAATAAGATCATCTCTTGTAGAAAGGAAGACTTTAAGATAGAGACAATGCAAAGCAGTTAAGTTTTAAAACAGTAAAGTTTTTAAGATTTGTATTTACCAAACATAGTCTGAAATAATTTTTTGTACTACTGATAAAATTTATTTAAAATGCCAGAAGAAAGCACATGAAGGAGAAGATAACAGCTTCATGTTGTTTTCGTGGTCACAGCAAACCATAAAATTCTTTATAACGTAGAATGGCTTAGATACAAAATGCAGCCCCATGATTCCAAGTGTGGCATCATTTATATCCTTAATAAGATTAAATTTTAAAAGTTCTCTCAATTCTGCTGACCAGACGAGCACTGTCATTGTTAGAAAACACACACACTGGTTACCTTATAATCAAATTTTCACTGCCCTTTCTGACAGGTTTTTAAGTTACTTAAGGGATCTATTTATATGTGGAAGCATCAACATCATGCAGTAAATCCAACCACAACTCAGTCACATATTTTATTACGTTTAAGTTCAGTGAAAGTGCAGAGTAAACTAGGGCCCTGTGTCTCTCAGTTACATCTGATTTGCGGTTGCTATAAAAAGGCCCACATGCCGCTCTTTCAGATGTGTTTTGGATTGAAAATAGGATTAATGTGCTAAAGTGTGATTAGAATGGTTAAACACGATTAATTGGAACAGACTTGTATTGCCAAGGGAGCTCCGCTGTTACTGGCCAGCCTCCAGTTTACCAAGTGAACAAAGCAGGCCAACTGTCCAAGTTTTTCCATGTCTTTGCTTATGTGCCTTTTCCTTTGCATTTTCTCATAGCCAGCTTGTCTCAGAGCAGATTAAATACAGCTGAGAATGTTGGTCTAGGTCTGCAGCAAGGATCCTGAGGGAATAAGCAGGAACCTCAGGCCCAGACTTGGCTTCTCCAGTGCTGGTTGAAAACTGCCATGCACCTAGGGCAAGGGTCCAGGTGGATCGACTAGGGAGTGGGAGTAATTTGGGGTTTTTAAAATGATCTATTAAACCCCTGAACTTTAATCAAGCTGCTACTATACTGACAGCCATGATTTACTTGCACATGGCTGTAAGGGGTAAAAGGTGCAAGGACTAAGGAATACAGGCACTTGTCCTGAGTTTTATAGAAGATCATGCGTGTACCACACGTGCATATTCCAGTCAAATTAACACACTGATGTGGGGGTTTTTTTTTGCAGGCAAATTCACATGCATCTGTGACACAGAAAAATCTAACAGTATTTTTATTAGATATTTGACTGGACCTTCAGCAAACCCTGCCCCTCTCCACCAACTGCCCTCCCTGCCTTTTCCAAACACAGATTAAGGATTTAAAGCTTAGGTAATCAAAGCTTTAAACTGATCCTGCCTGAAGAAGTCAGAATGGTTTAGTATACTGTTCTAAAAACAGAAATACCTCAGTGGTTTGTTGCATGAAGATATTAAAGTTTGCACAAATTAAACTCAGGAGTGCAGACATTTTTAGCTAAATTCCTGGCTATAAGCAACTGAAACTTTCATAGCAATTAAAACCACGTTTGATTTTTTTTTTTTTTTTAATAACTCCAGGCACAATTCAAATCACAATGGAATTGCATTTCCCAATAACTAAGTCATTGTAAGGCTTGCAGAGTAATGCTATTCTCTGGGGGAACAGGCTTGGAAAAATGCACATACATATACAAATTTCCTAAACTTCACCTGTGTACACAATAACCCTTCAAGATTTAGTAACCTTCTTTAAAAACTGTCTAACCACTGAGGATGAAAGGGTAACTGTATATTTATCTGCCAGAGTTTGAGATCCTAAAAAATTTGTTACTGTTAGAGAATAAAATGGAAGACAAGTTCAGAGATATTTCTTGGTGCACTCCAGCTCATTTCCATGACTCTGTTTCTCTGAAAAACAGAGAGACAAACAGCATGTGATATGCTTGCTCATAATTTCCAAGCTTTCCTTACAGTCAGTTCCATGTCGTTTCCCCCCTCAGGGGCACAGCGACAACCCTTTCACTTCTCTCCGCTGCCTTTCCCTTCTCTGGCTTGCCACCTCCCACTCTCCCCCTCAGTCAAAGCTTGCCAAAAAATCTCTTGGCTCCTGTATTTGCAATCAAGGAACATCTCAGTTCATACTGCTCATTTCCTGATTAGGCTGCTCCATGAGTCCACTGCTTTAGATGTATGATGGGTGCACTTCCACTTCGCATCAGGAAGGGTGCATAGCACACCCTAATATGCCAGAATGAAAAAGGAGAAGATTCACAAGCTTCTTCAAGAGCTTTCTCGGTGCCCTTCAGATACATGCGGGAACCTCCATGACAGCTGTGTAACAAGCACTGGTGGCAGTAACCTTTTGCAGAGGTCTGATTTTAAGCTGCTGCCACACGTGATTTAGACTCCTAAGGTTTTTTTTTTCCCAAGGACATAGATGCTCAGCACCTTTAGAACTCAGCTCCAGAAGAAAACCACAGCAACTACAGATGTCTGACACCACGTAAGCTCTGTAGTCACTCAGGTACTCTTGAAAATGCTACCCTACCACCTCCGTGCTTGCAACAAATGACTCAACGACAGACAGATATTCTCAGTGCTTCCTTCTGTTAGTACCAGTGAGATACTAAAGCCTTCCTGGCAACAGGGTTCATGCCTTTTCCTCCCAGCAGTTCAAGGCATGCCTCTGCAACTCACCAAAGCTGCAGCTAAGTAGGATGAAACATACCCTCTCAGCTACAACGTTACCCATCTTTTAACACCTATCTTGCCAAACCTGTTAGCTCCCTGCCTAGAGCATACTGCCAAGCACTCATCAAAGGAAAAAAAAACACATCCAGAAAGGAAGACAAATGCACCCCATCAAAAACACCCATTGAAAACAGGTTTTCAGAGTCCCACACATGGGCTTTCCTTTAAAGTATTCCAGTTCGTCACTGAAACGATAAAGTAACCATCCACATGCTTCGAAAAGCCTCTCATAAGGAATACCCTTAATCCATATATGCTTATTTCACAACACTGCTTTCTTTGAAGTGTGGTTTTATACAACATAGAGGCAGACATACAGAGGCCAGTTTTCCCTCCGCTTTTATCCATACAGATGAGCTATAGTTCTGCAAAGAGACTCTGGCTCACAAGTTCAGTCAATTCATGTTGAAATGGCTTACAAAGTTATCACTCCCCACCTGTACAGGTTATTTGTCCAAGTTATACTACCTACCTGAAGGTAGAATAATCAGGCAGCATACCATTCATAATCCTCCAAAGCTCACAACCTGGTACATGAACCAAACTCAACATCTATTTCAGCTTACGTTCAGGTACTGGCCTATGATCTAATTCACAGTCCCCATCAGGTGTAGCTGTTCTGGCTGATGAAGGCACCAGCCAACTTCCTCAGCCACAACAGCTTAATCCAATTGGGTTTGTGAATCAGAGCCCTGGAGGAGAAATTTGTCTTTTAAAAGTTCCCTGAAAGGGAAGATTCGTCATAGCTCATGTCAGCAAGGCACACAGAGCTCCCCCCAGCCCACCCACCCCCTAGTGACTGGTGTAATGTATGCATGTGGATGATCCATTTTTGTGGAAAGCAAATGTTTCAGTCACATTGCCTGGTGATCCACTTTATTTTTGCCTTATCACAGGGCAAAATGAAAGACTAGTGTTTATACCTCTGGTGCGACACAAAGAGGAAACATTCGTTATTTTTCGAACTATTATTGTGTTCTCCTAAAATAAGTTTCAGAAGGGGAAATCCTCACATCAAATGGGCCTGAGAATCCCTCGGCACATTCATGTGTTGACTTGTGACACTTCCAAAAAAATCATCAGACCATGAAGGTTTCTGTACCAGGCCAGTCAAAGGTCAACACAGACCAGTGTCTTTGTCTTTAAAAGTAGCCAGTTACATTTTTCGTAACTAGAAGTATTAGCAAGTTACTTTTTAAATGAAAAAAAAAAAGATTTTTTAGTTTGTTCTGAAATCCACTAAGAAAGCATGAAGTACAACTTCCCCCCTCTATACCACCACCACAAATTGGAAGCCGTCAGTGCTGAGAGGGAGAAAGCCACAGTTTTGGGTTGTTCGGCACCCTACGTAAGCAACTCAACCACCCGCACCTTCTGCGCCTGAGTTACATGTTTTAGACTCTTGCCTTAGGTGAGGTCAATGCTTAATGTATATTCAGACACATACGAGACCACTTCCATGTTCACACAGAGCGCAACTGTAAATATATGTGATGGGGAAGCTTACTCTGGTACTATTGTCTAGCATAGGCCTTATTTAATTATCTAACCTGGCTCTAATGATCTAATCTATCTTTTTACCAAGCATAAGATACAGTGACGTAGAACCTGTAGTTAGCTGAACTTAGCTGTGGTTAGCTTTCCTACTAGAGTTATAGAGAAAATGATGTGTAAATAGGATGGATTTAGAGGAGTATAGGTGACAACAGAAAGGGACCTAGGATATTTATGTTTCAGCAACACAGAGTTAAGATGATTCAGGAATTACAGTATGAGTAGGACATCTGAATCACTGCAGAGCCACAGATCTTTTTGTGACCTATAAAAGTGCAAGTAGAATGAATATATTACATTTGTTTTCCTACTAACACTTCCCCTTAATAAGACACTGACATTTATAATCCAATTTCCTGAGCTTTTTTTTTTTTTTTTTTTTTTTACATAAAGAAAGTGTAACCTCCCAAACTCTTTGCAAGTTGAGTACTATTACCTACACTTTTACAAACAGTAAGGGAAAGAGAGAGTTGGAACAAAAACGTCAAGGACTGGATCCAATAAGGTACTGAGTGCTCCAGCCCTGTTCCAGGAAAGCACAAGCAGAGGCTTACACTGAAGCCAGCGAGTTCTTCCTTTGATTTCAATAACACGCTTAAGTGTTTTGTTGGAAGAGGGCCAGAGTGCTCAGCACCTCGTAGGGCTGTGCACTCAGTGAGCCGCCCAAGGTTATACAGTGAGGCAGCAGCAGAGCAGTTGTGTTGTGGGAATATCTCCTCTGGGTTCCTAAACAGGACACTTGAGAAATTAAAAATAAGAGTGAGAGTCTGTCCCAGGTTTTACACAAAGCCCTGAGCATGTTGGGAAGAGAATTTGGAGCACATAGTTACTGCTGACTAAATACATATTCAGAGCAAAATTCTTTTCAGCATGCACCTGGTTTGCATGAATGCCACGCTTGTTGTGCGTGCAAGGGAGGCATGTGCACTATTGAAAAAAGAGCCTGAATAAAAATGACCTCTAATTATATATGGCACAGCAGGGAGAAAAAGCCCACTCTACATGTACAGGTGCGTATATCTTTCTTTAGATCCAAAGTCCAGCAGACACAGGACACTGAGGTGTTGATCAAGGGAACACTTACGTGGCCTTTTAGCTTGAGAGCACTACTCGTCCCTTTAAACAATATAGAAGAAATGTGTTCCTGCTATGACTTTTTAAATATTTTTAAACAGAGCACGTGCACACACACACACACAAATCCTTCAGCATTTTTGCATTGCCCTGCTACATCCTCCACTTTGGGCTGATCTGCACTCTTTGGGGAGGGAGATGACTGTCTTTATACACACGGACAACGCACAGAGCCGGAGAGCTGCGTTTGGGAGGCAGGGAGCTGACTCCGGCCCTGCTAGCGCTCGTGCTGGGCACCACTCTTGGCCCCGCGGAGGTACCGTCTCCTCTGGGCTCCCGGAGCCACAGGGTGGAAGCTAGAGCAGAATTGGGTCCTTACAGCAGGGGCCAAACGTAACTTGCAGACACTCAGCAGGTTTTTTTATACATCTTTATCTCTTCTGCCATAAACTGCAATATTGTGCTTAGATTTATGGGAATTCTTTCCATGTTCACAACTTATAAGTATTAATAACCAGTCCAAGTTGGAAAGTAATACACCATTCCTAACTCTATTAACTACAGACAATCTGGCTTTAGTTAAAATAAGAGCCCCTTCAGCAATGCCCAACATACAGTAAATATTATATATAAAAAAACAGGCTGCATCTTATCTGAAGTACAGTAACAGTAATGTTTTTGCCTGAGGCACGGCAAACTTCAGGCTTAAGAAGTCAGAATGACAGGGTGCAGATGATCACTGGAAAGTTATCATTTGTAACCTGAGTAGTTACTTTAAAGTCTTTTTTGTCATATAATGATTATAGACAGGCAAATTCAGTGCACCCACAAATGTACATGGAGATATTAAAGTTGTAGACATTTCATTCAAAAACTGATTTTTTTTTTATTCCCCTATTTTTGTCATCAGGCTACAAGAATAAATGGCATCAGCCTTTCTGCTACTGCTCTGCAAAAGGTGCTCTCTCAAACAGGTGATCCCATCCAGGTACCAGTGGTTTTTGAAACTACTAGCCTCCTAGTTGAAGGCCAAATCCTTAGGTCCTTATTCTGATAAAAACTCCTGCTGCAGTCAGTGGGAAGTATTTGGTTGAATTATGACTTCAGGATTCAAGCTGTGACCTTCCAAGATACATAAATGCCAAATTTATACGCTTTCAGTAGACATTTTGTACCTGAGCACTTATATCTGGGCTGTACTAGTGCACTAAAAATCATATCAGTGTGCTATGGGATCCTAGCATCTTTCAGCATTAAATAAACCAAGAGTTGTCCTCAGGGGTTACTCAGCGAATCTTTAGGCTGTAAATGCTTCAGACCAGCCCTGTCCCTTTGGAATAATTGTAGTATGAATCTCGTCCTGCCTTAATCTGTGAGAAGAGACAACCTGCATACCCAGCCTTAGAAAGGATCACTCGTGGAGGCAGCTGCCAGACCGATACCATTGCAACCTACCAGCGAACGCAAATTCCCCAAATTATTCACTGAGGACAGCCTGCATCTGGCCTCAGAAATCCGATCAATCAACTTGATATCCAGTTAATTAAAATTAAAGTTTAAACTAGCCATTGTCTCAGGTACTGCTTAAATCGCCTCCATCGATTCCTGTGGCTCTATTACCCCATTTTACATCTTTTTTAAGTGCTTTTCTCTTCCCTGTTGCTCTCCGAGACCCCAGGGCAACCCCCAGCGAGACCTCGGTAGGGCAGTGCAGGGGAGGTGGGCTGTCTAGCAGCTGTGTCGCGCACCATGCAGAAAACCCTGCTGTCTAGATATGTTCTGCCTTCAAACTATAAAAATACAACAAGAAGACACTCGCCATGAGGACACCCCACCTGGGGGCTAGGGCACACCACCAGCGCTCCCGAGGGGATGGACCGCTGGTGAGGAGCTCTTGCGCGGCACCGGGCCCCTTCCTTGTGGGAATCCCGTTTGGGATTTTTCTATACATACATTTATTTTTGAGTGGTTGCCTGGGTGCATCTTCTCCCCTCTCTCCATCTCGGTCTCACAGCCTCTAAAGCAGGGGTCATGAAATGTAGATATTTTACTGCACACCGTGAGCTCCACAGGTGAAAAAAAAGTTGCTAGAATCACTGCAATGGTCCACCTTGGGAAAAAAAAATCCATGCATTTATTAATTATCATTCCATATTAATTAGGATAATCATTTTCTCTGTTTGTGATATCCACAGAAATTCACAGTATTGAGTTGTTCCATTTCCCACTTTGTGTGAATATTTTTTTGTGGTTTGACATTAGCCCATGGGCTAAAAGCCAGTTTAAAAGCTCAGAAACAAAACTACCCACAATTTACTTGGATTCTGGGGGTTTGAGTGAAGCCTTCAGAGAAGGAAACAAGCTAGTGACACAGGTCATAGCAGCTTATGGAGCCTCCGTCACCAACAGAAGTTAAATCCAGAATATTACTTTGGCTACGTCTCTGTATAACACGTAGCAACACTGCCTGGCTAGATATAGCCTTTTTTTTTTTTTTTTTTTTTTTTTTTAACAGTTTTCATTTGAGTACAAAAAGTCTAAAAATTATCCCCTTGGCAAGCAAGCTCTTATTCTTTTTTTTTATTTTACTATTTATTTAACATCTTTGTTCAACTCGCCAATCTAGGGAGCTTAGAACAACTTAAAATTAAAGTCAATGGAGAAATTGAAAGGTTTCACATGCATACCAGAAAGCAAGCTCATGTTCAGAATGAGACTTGGCCGCAGTTATCTCATTCTGAGCGTGACCTCATGAATCTGGCGGCTCTGTTGGCTTCTGCCCTTCAGCGAGGCTTGGACTGTTTGGTGGATCAGTGGTTTAATCTCCGACTTGCTCTTTATTGTAACAGTGAGGGGAAAACCTCAATAATTTTGCAGGATTTTGCAAGCGTCAAATCACTTATTCATCAGACTTGTAAAGAGATTGCAACTGCTCTTGTTTTCTCCAGCTAAAGTCTGTTCTTTATCTAGTTAGCTTTTTTTTTTTTCTTTTTTATTGTGAGTGGAGAAAGGATTTGCTTAGAGTCCCTATAGATTCTTTGAAAATGGTACTTTTACCTCAGAAATATACTTCCAGCCAGACTGCAAGAGAACTAAAATTTGCCAGGCCAGCATTTTCAGTAGAACAACATCCATTTTAAACGCAAGTTATGTCACTGACTTTAGGCAGATTTCAAATTCGCACAGGTTTAAGTGGGGAACCAGATTCCCGAAGTCACTACGGTCTTCCGATAACACCAGGCTTTTCCACTACTCCCAAGCTTGGGACGCTGTGGAATAATTTCAGACACACACACCTTTTCTGATAGAATATTTGGCAAAAAGGAAGGTCTCATGATGCTTTTGTTCTTTTTTTTTTTTTTCCGTTATTATTGTGAGTACATTATAATTACGGCAGGATAAACAAAACCGAAATGAAACTCGGCCTTTGGCGGGGGGAAATCCCCTTGAATACTTCACGGCTCCGATTTCTTTTTTCGTCTCGCTGCCTGTCTGCGTCTGTCCTTCCTTCCAAGGCCCCTTTCCCGCCTCTTCCGTCTCTTTTTGCCGCCAGCTGTGGCCGCCCCGGCGGCCAGGCCCCCGGCCCGCGCGTCGCCTCCTTCCAGCCGTCCCCGCCGCCCGGCTGCAGCGCGCTGCCCTGCTCTGCGCTTCCTGACCACGCCACGCTGTCAGAAGGTGGTGGTGGGGGGGGTGGAAAAAATTACGATTTTCCCATTTGGCAAGTGCCAGCTTTCTGGTGAAAGCCCTAAAATTTTGGCAGGTATTTCCTCACCTAGGTATACCAGGCCGGAAAGCCAGGAGAGCCTCTCTTCAGCATTGGCGCTTCGCTAGAGCGGCTCCGACGCCAGGTCTTCTCCCCGGTTCAGGTCGTCCGCGTGCCCCGTGACGCCGCCGGGCCCGCGGCACCGGCCCCGCGGGTCGCAGCCGTCGCGGAGATCCGCGCGCGGCAGGCGCCGCCTCGGCGCGGGGAGCACCGGCCGGAGCCGCGCCAGCCCGGCGCCCTGCCCCGGCGCGCTCCTCCGTCGCTAGCTGCCGGCGGTGCTGGGGCAGAAGGGCCGAAATGCAGCCCCTTCCGCCTCAGAAGTGCGCGAGAAAGGAATAAAGGGCTAAATAACGGGACGCTCTCAGGGTGGAGGTGCTCTTGTACATACTTCCCGTTGCAGCTGTCGTCTTTTAAAACGGTTTGGCCCAACTCGCAGCTTTCTGAGCAGCGGCAGTAATATTCAGCGGAAAGATACTGTGAAAAAATCTGGAAAAATTGGGAAATGCATTCTTTCATAACAAAGTGTGGACTAAAGGGAAAAAGGGCTTGCCTAGATTTCAATATAATTGACAGGGATTTGTGAAACACAGGAAAAACAGAAAAAGAAAGCTCGCTTTGATGATCTGCATGGAAGAAAAGAGATGCTCAGAAGTTTAGATTTCTGGGCAACTACAGCAGGTTTTGAAGATCATTGAAGAGCCTTTTTACAAAAAGGGCATTTCCTCCAAACAGCAAAAGCCTACGTTCTCAGCCAAATTAAATTTTAAAGGCTGTCTTTAATTATGACTGTTACTGTTATTGTTGAGGCCTGATACATTTCCTGTTGAAATCTGCAGGAAAGAGCACCACTGATTTCACTTGGGCCAATGGCTGTATCTGCGCAGCGTTTTAAGAGAAGATCAGATCCTTTCTGGTTGCATCAGATTTTAAGAGTAGCTCGGACCTGGCACTGGTCTGGCAGTTCCTGCTGGTGCAGAGAGTAGCAGAGAGCTGCTCGAGCACAGCTCATGCTTGGAGCTTCATGTTCCGCAGCCAGCAGCAGGCCCCAACACGGCAAGATGCCGCACACAGCTCCAGGCACTGCAGATACCCCTAGACCCTTCTTACAAGGGCTTGAACTTCACCTGATCCCAGGAAAATCTATTTTGCAGGCCGTGTGAGTTAAAGATGACTTCCTTCATCCTTCTTCAGTTCTGTTTTTCCCTCAGAAGCCCAGATGTTTGCTGCCTGCAGTAGCTTTGCCATTAATTTTAGGGGCCAAGTTAACAACCTCTAACCCACCTACTAGTCCTATTGAAGTGAACTGGAATTATTCACTTCAGAAGAGATTAAATCTCTCGAGGAACTGTAGAAAAAAATCACACTCTTAATAAATACTGGAAACACCTAGTCTCCTTAAGTACACAGCTGTTTGTTAATTAATTTGCGATAGCTGCAGTTTGCTGGTTTAAAGAGTCAGATTTATTCTGATAAGAGCATTTACTGCAATGTCAGCAGAAGGAAAATTTACTGCCTCAGGAAAACATAAATGTCAAATGTGTGCTTGGATATACAGAGTACGGTAGATATAAAGAAGACCATGTTTTCACGGGCCATGTGCTTAAAGGTCAGTCAGGCTAAACAGTATGTTTTCTTTTGTTTTAAAGCTGCCATACCTGCAGAAGGAGTGGTGAAGCTGAAGGGAAAATGTCAAGAGGAAATGGTGCTGTCACGTGTATGGGAAGAGCACCAACCGCTCAGAAGGAATGCGTGCGGGTAAACCAGAGCCGAATTGGGCCCAAGACCCATAAAGCAAGCTTTTATATAATATTGCTTCAGTGCCAGAACTACTGCTTTGCTTTTATGATGCACTTTGGCAGTTTTGTTTTACTGGGGCAACCAGAGTAACTGTGGGCATTCTTCTCTTCACAGACTTGCAATGTCTATGATCAATTATACTTCCATGAAAAGTTTCTCTATATTGCTACATTTGAATAGATTCTGTTCCAGCGACAATTTCAGTCTCCAGGACACTAACTCGGGAACATTTCACTTGTGCAAATGTGATAGGAATATTGAAGAGAGATTATTAAAATAAAATAAAACCATCTCTTCCATTCAGATATTCCCATTGAAATCAAGGAAGCAATGTGGGTGCCTAATTATAAGCACTCAGTGCCTTCCTAAATATCTGAAGGTATCTAGGACATTTGTACAAGGCACTAGAGATGACAGAGGACACCTCCTTCCCCTTCTCCCCCCCGCCACCAAAAAAAAAAAAAAAAAAAAAAGACCCTTTGGTCTTTGGCACCTGAAAGTCTCCCTAATTACCTGTAAGGCAAGAGATTTTAAAGCAGAAATTAATACAGAAACCCATGACATTAAAGTTACACTGGACAGAGATGCAGAGGGGCCTGACAGCTCCCTGATTTTCTGTGTTCTGGATTTTTCCCTCCATTCACCAACATGCTTAAGAAGATCAAGATCTTCTTCACTTCATCCAGCGGTGCTGGCTGGGACTCAAAAAATCCTCGGTGTCCTCCCCATCACTTCGGTCTCATCCTAAAAAGTCTAGACCTCTTCTGGCTGTGGTCACTTCTGAGGCTGCTCACTCAGCACCTTAGAAGAGGTGTTGCAGGATGAGGCCATTAGCCCATATTTACATTGCCTGGTAATTCCATCAAAAGTTCTACTTCTGGTCATTAGCAATCCATTCTTCCTGCTTTTCCTTTCCCTGAGGAAGTACTCTACATAACCTGTCTCATGAATTCTGTTTTTTCATTATTGTCATAGTTTCCCCTGTTTATCTTGCTCTTTCATTAAGCAGCAAACCACAGATACAGTTTCAGTCTAACAGCCTGTTTGCAAGAAACTAACCTTTCAGGAACAGGAACACATCCCTTGCACATTCTTAAAAATTCATTTAACTTGATTCATTGCTTTATTCTTTGCTTAAAGCATGTTTCACTTACATTAATAATATATCAGCATTCACTTATAAATTCAAACACAAAAGGAATTGCAGCTCTCCAAATGGGCATATTCTTAAAATATTGGAACATTATCGCTTTCCAAAGGTCAGTTTGTCTTCTTTCCTTTAATTAGGATTCAAGATTTTTGACAATAAGTCATTGCAGAAGTATCATTCTTTTATGTTTACTAACTCACATCTCTGTTTTTCCACTTTGCAAGGAGGAAAAGGAAATGGTTTTAAGTGGGTAAGTATAATTCTTTTTCTAAACAAAATAAGAAGAGGAAGTTCCAAATATGGGAGAAACAGAAGTAATTAGTGATGCAATTCATTGAGAATTTATACAAAAACTAAAGCCCATCACTTTTCAAAGGGTTTATCAGTATAAGTCCAACTGGAATCAAATGATATCAGCATCTGATCCCCTGTGTTACCTGCCTGGGTATGTAAGTCAGAGTTCCTTATAATGGAGGTCCAGTCATGAAATGGAGGTACTCACATCTAAAATGATGCTATAGTACTGACATCTTGACAATTAAGTCATTTTATATGTTATTGCAGGGGCTAATCTTATTTTTTATTAGGTAAAATAAAGGATACAATTTTATTGTGGAAATGTAAATTATCAGATAATACCTGAGAAGAAATAATTCTTGTCTGGGGTGAAAATGGCATGCTGTATCAACCAACCTATGTGACAGAACAGAAATAAACGTAGTGTACAATGTTACTTCCTATACTCCCTACTTGGCTGCATTCAGATGTAAAAATCTCAAGTAATGGGGACTAGATCCTTTGGGTTCAACCGCAAGAATCATTTATCATTTAAAGATGGGGCAGAGAGATTTTGTAAATGTACTAATGTATTGCTGTGAAATTTGTTTACTTAAAAAAAATTGAAAATATGAACAAGAGCAAGTAATCCAAGTTCAAGGTAACATCTTACTATAAAGATTTTTTTTCTTGATATTATTCCTATTTTTTTAATTTCATGCCTATAAGTTCCTGGTATTTCTTCTAACCGGTCCATGTTATGAAGGGAGGGAGTTGTTTGGTTTGATTACTTACTTGGACCTCAAGGCTTGGGCTGGATTCCTGGCTCTGTCAAAAACTGCCTGTGTGACCACAAGTAAATGACTCAGACTCTCCCATGTCTCCATCAGCAAACCAGAGGCCATGTGCTGCTTTGTGTCCCTGGACTGCCCAGGCGGATGGCAGTCCCCCAGGTGGACAACTCTCCCATCTCCCCTAGGTGCCATCCCTGCTCTTGACAGCAGGAGTAGGAACACTCACGCCCCATCAGCAGTTCAGGGCTCTTGCACCCGAAAAAGCCAAGCTGCCGCTCATTAGTCGTTTCTGTGGAGTTCTCTGGAGGTGGGTGCGGTGTTTCAGAAACCACGGTTGCTTCCTCTTTCTCCGGCCCAGAGAGCAAGTGCCTTGTGGGACACAGGAGAGTGGTGGCCACTGCTCCCATGTGCTGCCGTTTCCAGTCCACAGCAGGGACCATGCAACTGCTTGGGAAGCTCTGTCTAAACCACAGCCCCATGTAAACCAACTCCAGCTTCAATTTACCTTAATACGCCAGCCAAAAACCGTGCCAGTTCTGATGCAAGTCAGAGCCCTGAGTCACCTCTTCATTATTTTGTAGATACAGGTTTTAGGTGCTTTAATCCTTGCTCATAATTCAATTCCCCTGGATTCCCAGTCACTTTAACTTCTCCTCTTTGAAGTCCTTCCAGTTTATCTAGATCCTCTTTGGTAATACGGTGCCCAGCAGTGAATGTAATTTTGTTTCTCTATATATTTTTTAAATCCCAGCTCTTAAAGCATTAGGTTTTTATGTGCACATATATATTGTATTATATATAATAGTATATCATATTATATATAATGTAAAGAATTTGCCTTCATATCAGTGATATCAATTTTATTAGGAGAGAAATATTAGCAGGATTTGATTTTAAGTCACCAGCTGTTTTTTCTTTAAGGATATTTCTTTCCTTTTGGTGTCCCAGTGAACATCTAAAATGTAAACTTAGTTAAGACTTAACAAAACACTGGGATGATTCATACAAGCACAAAATTATATTGATCTAAATTTTTCTGAAGTCTCTCCAGAACAGTTTGAATTTACTGGACAGATTTCAGACTGCGATCACAAGAATATAAAACTGGACTAAACCTTCTCAGGGCTAAGGTGTGAACCATCTCAGAACTGCTGGTGCCCATTTCTCCTATCAAAATACACTTACTGCTAAAGTTGGGCAGAGCACAAACATACCAATGGTCACAGCACCACCTACATTTTCAGCATCTGTATGAACACTTTCACTGCAGGTCTGAGGCAAAGATCAGTGATATTAATAAGAAAATTCCATGTGATTTCAGTGGGAATTGACCCTTATACACACGGAAGAAGTGTATATGTGCATAGATATCCATCTCACTATGATATCCATCATACATTGACCCAGCAGAGGTCTGTGTCCTGGTAAGAGACCTGTGTCAACATGGGCAGCGTAGGTGGGAAGGCTTAAGAAGAGCTATTTCGGGGTAGGATTTTATCTGTCCCCAAATCTCCATGATAAAAATGGAAGTCTTCCTTCTTCCAAAGGGGAGAGCAAAAGAAGACCAGCTCTTGTCAGCTGTGACTGCTCTGTTTATGGTAATGGAAATAATTGACTTCAGGGTCTTGGTATCTGGGATTCTTCATTAGCGTTTTTGTGCTACAGAAAACTTTCCAGGAAAGGACTGTGTTCTACTGAGTATCTACACAGTGCCAGCCACATGGGGCTCTTGATTGGGTCCTACCCAAAAATAGGGTTTGGTCAGTACTGTAGCAGGTAGGCAGCCCTCAACACAGTGAAATGACAGTACGGGCCCCTCACACACAGCTCATCTTTTGCTGGAAAGATGGAGCTCTGCACCTCCCCAGGTTGGCAAAAAACAGCAGGTAAAATGTCAAGGGGACATTTTGGTCACTGAGGAATGGCTGGGAGGTGGAAACTGCCCTGGGCTTCCCTCAGAGCTACTGTCCAGTCAAGAGCAGTAACTGACAGCCAGAATTCACCTCAGGTCATCTCCCAGGAGAAAGCTTTCTGCTGGTAACATGAAGCTATTACAGGCTTTGCTATGAAGGTATCCTGCAATGAATTGGGAATGGAAACAATTCTCCTCTGCACAGACCTACAGAAACTTAGCTAGACTGCCCACACATCAAAAAAAAAAAAAAAAGAGCAACTTGCTATAAACTTGTTAAATGATGTTGGAAAGGGACTTAACAAACTTAACGAAGTGTTTTAAAACAGTAGCGTTTCATTCTCAATTAGCTGAAAAAAAGTTTCTTGGTTGCCCTGCACCTTGTGAAATAACCCACACAAAGGCTGACAGATAGCAGTTTACACTAGTGTTTCATGGGTGACAGCAGAGAGTAATAGAAAAATCACACCATGTACCAGTCTGAAAAAAAGATAAAACTCAATTCTTTCATTAAACAACCATGGCTGTAAGAAGAGATTCACACAATCTCCCCAGTCCAATAACATGCTATATAGGATAACTACTATTATTTTGGCTGGAAATCTTCATCAGCCAGAGGTAACAGATGCTGCTAGTAACCTCTAGGAGATAATTGGGGCTGAGCTAGGTATGTTTTTGGAATGCAGGCTCCAAAGGATTTAAGTGATTATATTTTTAAAAAAAACCTCTTTCCTTTGCAAGCTACACAGTTACATACTATCGCAACCCACTCTGGAACTATTAGGCTACAGGCAAGAAATAAGAAAACATGAGGGCTTTTGAATAGTGAGAATTTGCAGAGGGAATCAAAGAGGTTTCAAGTTCACTTAGTGCAGATGTTTCTATAATTGAGACACACTAGAAAAATGCATTAATGCACAATTCAGTCTTGCCTACAGTTATCTGAACCATAAAAAGTGACTATAGTCGGGATATAATTCCCTATTAAATCCTACAGGATAGTTTTTTTTTTTTTTTTTTTTTTTTTTTTTTTTTTTTAATCACATAAGTTGTTTTCC
The DNA here is from genome assembly GCF_028389875.1 of Rhea pennata. Classification (NCBI taxonomy): domain Eukaryota; kingdom Metazoa; phylum Chordata; class Aves; order Rheiformes; family Rheidae; genus Rhea; species Rhea pennata. Next base: position 54,167,903 of record NC_084667.1, read on the forward strand.
TGTTAAACTCTCTAGGACTTTTTCAATAGAGGAATCCAGAGGGAGCACAAACAAACCTCAAATCTGTTGACCAATTCACCCCTAACCCCTTTCATAAACTTACCCACAGATATAAAGGACCTGAATTTTTAATGAGGCCAGCTAAGTGCAGCTGGTGACCTGAAAGGTTGTTTCAGGTTCTGCTCTCACTCCCATTTAAACCAGTAAGGCTTCCTCTGGAACTGGCTTGAGCTCCCTGTACTCCATGTGCCCAGTTAGCCATCCAACCCAAATGTAAATTCCCATGTGCAAGGCATCTGCAAGTATGATACAATGCGAAATGCACAACCTTTACACAGGGCTAAACAGGGGGAAGAAGGGTCTCCGTGGCTCTGGATTTCTCAAAGGAAAGAAAATGTCTCGTGCAAGTCTGAGGCAACATGAAAAGAACAATTAAGTCCTCATCTTTTGAAATACGACATAATCCCCTGCTTCTATACTCCCATATATATCAAGAGAATGGGCACATTCTTCTCAGTAATAAACCGTTTGTTCCCTGTCCAAACTCAGCAGAGATCAGCTGTGCCCTGCTGCAGCATCCTTCAGGAAACATCTCCTTTCTGAACGGCTAAAGCACCCACAAGGTACTCCTACGATTCACACACCTAGTCATTCCCCAAGATCTCCTCGGGCATACAGCCTCCCGTGGGTACAGTAAATTTTAACAAGAATCTCCTAACCCCAAATCCAGAGATTAATTGAGATTATCGGGTTCTGGTTCCCAAATGTATCTGTTTACTCTGCATTACTGGTCTAAAAGAACAGCAAACATTATATTCCTTTCCCCCCCCCCTTTTTTTTTCCTTCTTCAAGACCTTGATTGCCTTGATAGGTCAAAATAATTGTACAAACAAGAAGGAAATTGTGTCTCTCCATATCTTTATCTCAGCCCAGCAGGAGGCGGATGGATAAGTATGAATAACAAATTATCTTGCAGTGTATTCCACTAATCAGCCCCAGGGCTGGGCTGGTTTACCATGAAGCAATTCTTTGCTTTTTGCAGTGCTGGTTTAGTACTTGGGCAGAGGACCCTACCCCCTAATTAAGAACCTGAAACAAATTGAAAACAGCTGTGAATAATTAGACAATTTAAGTGCTGTTAAGAAGGAATAATTTTTGTAGCCATCGTAATAAATCTTATGCTGTCTGAACTCATAGGTTTTACGTGAACTTTTTTCTTCTGGTAGGTTAGTGCATTACTCATAAAAGCAACAGTATCCCTTTTGTTTTGATTGGGCCTGTTTAATAACAAAAGAGCATATCACTATAAGTGGAAGTGTGATGACAAAGAGAATAGCCTTTACTTTCCTTAATTTTCAATCGTTGCGGTTCAAATCCTGTGTCAGATTCCTGGCATGTGGATTTGCTGAAAAAAAAGAATTTTTGATTTGCACTGTAAATAATACCTGAGTCTGATCTACTTAACATTTTTTTAGATATCCTCTGAAAACTACGTGTCAGGAAAATACTTAAAAATTTAACCACTGACCTTTTAGCCTTCTGTAATAGATAAGTTCTTGAAGTATTGACTAAGACTTCAAGAAATCTATTTTTTCTTTGAAAATGTTCACTCTTTTTTTAATCTTCCCACTTGTCTGGAACTCAGTTAAAGTGTTTCACAGAAAGTAATTTATGGAAGGAAAACTTTCATCATGCACCGCCAAATTTTACAGGGCCTGATTCAGCAACCCATAACTGGTTTGGCTAGAATTTAGTTCTACAAACACTTAAATATATATTTAATTTTATAGATTATGTGCAGCTTTTCTGAAGGCAACGCATCTGCTCACACACTTACAGCTAACGACATTCCTAAGTCCTCACAGGATACTGGCTTTGCATGAAGAATAGCACTACCTGCAAACAGGATATGGAATAAAATTGAGTATTTATAAGCATGTTTTGACTTAACTACTATCTTAACACATATTCCTCTGATCATTTTCAGGGGTTTATATCACTTAATTCAGCTCTGGATACAGATTCTGAATGCTCAGTTGTTTTGGGGGATTCACGGAATGATGTTTTGCTTTCGTTCCATTTCCAGATAAAAGAAAGCAAAACTCATCACAGCAACTATAGGTTCACAGTATTTGCAACCCAGCCTGCAGAAGTGCTGCTGCGAGGACACACCTGAAGATGCAAAGTGCCTGGCTCTGTGCTCCATCACTCTAGATTTAAGTACAAAAAAGAAAACAAAATAAGTATTGTGCAAAGCTGCAGAAAATGAGCATTATGGAGGGGGTCTCAGTGCGGGTAAGGGATGTAAGCTTTGCAGCTCATAAAGCCACGGTTCAGCCCTTGCTACACCCCTTTACGCTGCAGGTCCTGCAGCACCTCTCATTGCCATACCGCTGCCTGCAGATGAGGTTGTGGCAGTTGCTCCTGTGCTTGAAGCTCTCCCAGCTCTTGACAATAACTAGACAGCATTTCAAGGACCATTTCTTAACATTTCTTCAAGTCTGAATTACCTTCCTATAGCTTATCCCCAAAGTACTCTGTATGCCTTCATCATGGTGCTGGTGTGTGGTGACTCCTTTTCTTTCCACTATTTCCTTGACTTTACTTCTGTCCTTGCACTGGTATTTGGATTTTCTTCATGTGTAATGGGTGGGCCCTCTGGGTACGTGGAGTTGAGATTGACATTGAAGATGTCATAGCTCCAAGAAGCGTGAGAACTATGTTTAGTGATTACAACTTCATCCTAAATATATTTCAGAAGTTCTTATACAGAAGTCAAGATGTTGCATATGCATGAAACTAAGGTTTTTGTTGGATTTGTTGAGTAGAATCAATGTAAATATTTCTATGACTATAAAGTTATTAACAACATTCACATGCCTTTAAAAAAACAGCAATTATGTTTTAGATCCTATTGACACTTTAAAGAACAATATAAAAACATTCTCTCTAATTTTCCACACTTCATTTTTCTTTCACCTATTTGCAACTTCACGTATGAATTTTCTTTTTCTGAGGACAAAGATTCAATATCTTCTAGAAACAATTCTCCAGCAACTCTACCAGAGTGAACTAGTGGGCATATGATTAGAAAAGAAATGCTAATCAGCAGGGAAACAAATTCCAGTTTCCAATTTTCAAGGACTTATTACTAAGTGGCATGACAAGGAGGCAGGAGAGGAAGATTCTGAAGATTACAAAGAAAACTTTGCACTTTCTCTTAAAAGAAATAAAAATTGAATTAATTAATCTAATGTTTACCAACGCCTGGGCAGAACATCTTTGTACTTAAAGGCTATTAAGTGAGTTCAGGGACAAGTCACAGCACTAGTGGCTTGCAACACTGACAGCCAGAAAGGACTTAATATAACACACTCTCATCAGGCAGGACACAGAAAATGTCAATAGACACATATCTGTCTGTTCGTATATACTTCCTCCCTTCCTTCCCTATCAAATTAGTTTCCTCTTCGAAGGACTGGTTTCCAGCGAGGAATCCTAGAGGTTTTTTCTAATTTTGGCCTTGAATATGGCTAGACTTTATGATGACCAAAAAAAGATTTAATACCTCAACATTACATCCTTTGGCAACAGTTTTAGAACAGTTCCCGCAAAGTATTTGGTATGTGGATGTGGCCACATCAGGGGATGGGTAAAAGAATTAAAAAATGAAGTGGCTTCAGAATGGAAGCACAATCCTTTTAAGAAAGAATTTAAACCTTGGGCAAGGCACCCCAGCTACCAATGGAGAAAAACCTGGAGCAGTGGGCTTCAGTAGAAGCTGAGAAGCTGAAGGTGCAGCTGGAGGTCTTGGCTGTCTGCACGGCTGTGCTGAGGGCACTGGGCCTGTCTGGAGAACTACTCAGCCATAGCTGCTTGATGGGACACCAGTTGCCACCGCCTCTGTATGTCCTCATGCCTGTCCTCCTCATCCAGGAGTGTGACACCCCAAGGGAGCCCTTGCTCTCCATCCTCCCTGCCTCAGCTGCTTGCCTGCCCACAGCAGCCTGACCCACATTTGCATCTTGAAGCTGGTGCTGTAATGTTCATACGCAGAATTTAGCCGTACAAACGACTAGGCATGATTAGGCTGGGTCTGGCCTGACCCCTGTCACCCTGCATCAGGGCAGAGGCACCATGCGAAGCACAGCTGCCCTGGCATCATTGGTGCTAGTGGCTCGAGACACCCCGTTGGGTCTCAGCCAGGCTCAGGGCTCACCAATACCCCCAGGGGCAACTGGAGAAGAGCTCTGGGTGGGCCAGGCAACTCCTTGGGGGGCCAACAGCCAAAGTTAGTGGGAAATGGATTCAAATCAAAACCAGCTTGGGGAGCACAGGAGCTGCTTTGGCCACCAGAGGAAATGTCTGTGTATCTGCCTGCAAGCAGCCGCCTCTGGCCCTTAGCTTCTCTTTCCATGAAATGGGGCTAATAATTCCTTCCCTTATAAGCTTAATCAATGAAGGTTTATAAGGTGCTTTAGGAGCCTTGACTGCAAGGTGCTACAGACTTGCTAACTACATTATTCCAAAATAAAATAAACACATTTTATACAATCCAAAGCAAAAAAAAAAAAAAAAAAAAAAAAAAAAAAAAAAAAAAAAAAAAAGAAGCCAAAAAGCCAAATCCACCCTAACATCAGCTCCTCGCAACCTCTCCAGCATACATTACACTGCACTCCATAGACAAGGTTTCACAAACAGACTTAGCTGGTAGGCCAAGACTTTTTTTTTTTTTTTCCCCCTAGTGTTTATAATTCCAATTGGTGTAAAATTTCCTGATGGTTAACACATCCCGTTACAGACACTTTTGAATGAATGACTCATTCCCAAATAATTGACTAGCTTTGTAATTTGGGAAGTAAAAATCACATTTATGAGTCCCTGGGGGGAGGGCCTATAATGTTGTGCATAAAAAGTAGATAAATCATAAAACTTGATTTTTTTTTTCTTTTGTAAAAGCTTCCATTAGCCTTTGTGTGCGTATTAAAGCAATGCCCTCTAAATGTGTGCAGCTGCTTTAAATCACTGGTGCACTTTAAAATCAAGTCTTTTTACATCTTGATGTTAAAATTACATGTTGGTTACTGTAATTCTGTCTTGTTTTTTGTGGGACATCCTTGGATCAGATCTGCTTCTGGAAAGACCTCTCCCTTTGCACTAAGTTTTCTAATCCATGTAAGCAGAGCAAGTCTAAGCAGTTTGCAACCAGTCTAAATGGTGTTTATCTTGTAAACAAGACAAACAAAAGCAACTAGTCACTGCCAGTGCAATTAAGGACTCCAGCCTCACTTAGCAAATGCATGCGTTTTAGACTGAGTTTCGAGTAAATGTGCAATGTGATTGAAATGGGATTTGACAAGGGTATTTGACGGCTGCAAGGCAAATCTATTATTATCTACAAAATATCTGGTTACAAATCTAACCCCCCCAAGGTGGTACCAAAACAGCATAATATTCAAACTCCTTAGTGAAACGGCCATGTTACTTGCCTTGCCTTTGCAGTCTAGAAGTCCTATACACCTTCATGCAAGCAAGGCCTTTTCCCACATTTTCAGAGTACTGTAAATTAGTTTAGTATGCTTGAAAGAACCTGTAATTGTAACTGCTCTTGTTGACACATCAGCTTGATGCCACACAGAGCACGACTGGGACCATATCCCTTGGTTTTGCAGCTACAGTGCATTTCAAGTGCTTGACAGGTCCAGCGCTAAGATGTTCTGCATTAGATTTGAATTACAACCGCTAAATGCCCTTGTCAAAGCTTATTATGCCTGAAACTAGCCATATACATTTAACTGACTGTTCCTATGGAAGGTATACTGCTTAAACAAAGACATACTCCGAAGTTTCATACAGAATTGTCAAAATATAATTGAGTTAAAAAAACAACTAAAGCATAAGAAGAGCAATCTTTACTGCCTTTTTTCCCCCTTCTCCTTCTTTGAAATAAATCCAAAGAACAATTTAGTGGAATCTTAGTACAAAATAAAAAAAGCATATGTAGTTTCCAGAGACGCTGAAACCTATACGAATACCAGATTCATCCATACAAGTTGATCCTAGTGTCATGAAAGGTCATAGTAAAACTTTAGGATCTTGTCCTGTAAGAAAAATTTAGCATCAGCTTGCTCACGTTGGAGAGTATTTGATGCTGCAGGAATACAGTGAACTAAAACTAATACATATAAGAGAACCAGGATCAGGTCTTGAACTTCAGAAGCATCCGAATTTGTGCTTCATCAAATACGGAAGCAAAATGTTTACATACAAATGGGTGTATGTGTGCTTATACCTTTATACACATATGCAATATATAATCCACATACGCAATGTTTACATAGTTTAGCCACACATAGATAATAGAAACTTTCTTCTGACTTGTATATTCATTCACTATCATGTACTAGTTATGCTAGTACATATAGTTATAATAAGGTTATAATCATACATTCTCAGGCTAGAAAATAGCAACAAAAAAGCATGAAATAGATTTAGACTGTACTCACCTACAGAGCCTTGCCATGGTGATCTCAGTAACTAAAGGGGGGCTGCGCTGTTCTAGCATTCAGAGGAGCTCCTCACTTGGCCCTGGGCAGCTGAAGCTGCTGCATGCTTGCTCTTGTGGTCTGGTGACACTGCCTTGGCTGGAAGAGAAAGTGCTGGGTGAATGTTACAGGCAAGAGAACTAGCCTAAAGCTGAAAGAAAAGAACGAGGATGGCTCACACACTAGTCAGCTATCTCAAACTTTAATTGAAGAAGCACTAGAGATTTCCTTAACCTAAACACACAAGAACCTCACACATCACAGAGGAGGAGCAGCAAATTAACACATTCCTGGAAAAAAAAGACAAACATACACGTATGTGGGTATGTGATACAGACACAGACCATGAGCATCATGGGCTCCTCTTCCTCTAAAAGTCTCTTTTGGAGAAGCTGACCATGCATGCATGAAACAAAATGTCTTGGGCAAAGAGCTGTTGCTTCATTACAGATATCCTACTTGATTTTGAAAGCTAGCATGATCTTGGATGTTATCTAGACTGAAGGGCAGTTGTAAGCTAAGATGGACTCCTGTGTCTTGGTTCCTCAGCTGCCCTAACCAGGGATGTCACCCTGGCTTACTTCCCTTCCCTTCTCACCTCTTCTTCTCTTCTAATTGGGGACCACAGAGCACAAGAGGTTTTGGAGAGGGGTTGACAGGCATTTCCCTTAAGGAGTCAGTAAATGGCAAAGGCATATGATCAGCAGGACTCTCATCTCTACTGGTTTGGATGTAGCCCCCATCTCAGTCCTGTTTCCAAAGTAAGGCTAATGATACTTCCTCTGTTTGCCTTGGTTTATCTGTTCAGGCTGTGCTTTTTGGGGGAAGAGACTTTCCCTCACTGTGAGTACAAAAAGCACCAGCACAAAGGTGGGCTGCTTCATCCAGGGCGTCTGCAAGGTAGAGTAACAACAGGAGAAAAATCCTACCTTCTAGATGGACCAATGTTGGACAAAGACCAAGGCAGTCGCAGTAGGTCTGTCTCTCCAGTCATGTGGCAGTTTAAAAATATTGGGATTGTACAACTAATATTTCTCTCATCTGAACTTGCCCTATGTGTTACCCCAAAAGATGAATTTTCCAGCAACAAAAAAAAAAAAAAAAAAAAAATTTGAACCCCATTCTGAGAACAAAATATGGCCTGAACTGGTCAAGACCTGCTGACAGCCTTAAGCAGCATGAGAAACCTGTTTCATGATGGCAGTTGGTTATTTTAAAACCGAACTGAAAGATTAATGATGAGATTTTCAAAAAATATAGGCTCCCAATGACAGGAACTGACAATTTGCTCATGCAATTTCCCATCGCTGTGTGTGCAATAGGGAGAAATGGGTGGGCAAAATGACACATGGCCATTCTGTGCCTATACTTTTGCTGGAAACCTTAGCTCTAAAAGCCTGTAAGCAAATAAGCAGAGTGTTTAAGTGAAAAGCACAAAGACTGAGACTAAGAGATACATTGATATTCTTTGTTAATTTTTTATTCAATTAAGAGGCACATACTGATTATTTTTAGCAGTGTCCCCCTGATACAATTCAGATGTAAATCACATTTCTGCAGTCAGCTGCTGCTGTTTAAGCAGAAATATTTTGACACAATAATTATAGGGTTGAAACTATGCTTTACATTAGTGTATAAAACACTCATTAAATTAAAATTCTTCCATGAAATCATGAAAATAAACAGTCTGTCTGAACTAGCATCAACAAATTCACAGGATGCTTCTGCGTTTTCTCAGGGCTGGCCTTCAAGTGACTGTATTACAAGGCCCTTATTTAATCGTGAAGTGTTAAAGGTTCACATTCTTTTGAAGGTCCCATTCTGCTTATTTTTAAAATTATTGCTTTAATTGTTTTTACAACTTGTAAGATTTTAAAGCTATTAAGCCTCAAAGTTGTGGGAAAAATTAAAATGGTGATTATTATAACTTGCATGAGTCTGTGAGATGGCAGTGGCACCGCATTTTTTTCCTGAGCGGATTAAATCCAAGAGGTCCGTGGCACCATATGTGCCATGTCACACTGGTCTAGTATGGCTGGGAAGCAGGATGTACAATGTATACACAGTGCCTTATGGGATGCAAAAGAAAAAAAGGGCTCTGGGTGGTTGATGGTGTTAAGGGATTGTTCTTGCCCTCTCCTGCTCCTCACCTTCCCCCTGCCTTTCTGCCTCTTCCCATCCATCACCCAGCTGACAGTAGTGCAGACGACAAGGCCAACTGTCTGTGCCCTGGAGCAGGCAGGAGTATTTAGCAGCAGCTGTCAGAAAAGAGTACACCGACTACTGCAGGTTCTCAGTCCATCCACATCACGAGACAGGCAAACGGCACAGGCGTCACAGCCCTGCCCTTCCAGCACCAGGTCTGACTCCTCAGCTCAGTCCATTTTAGTCCTCTCCCAAAGGATGACAGGCCCTTTCTGGTTGACCATCCAGGTGTCCCAAACAGCAGTTTCCACAACCACCGGCCTCTTTGGAAACGAGCTCCATGGTGCCTACAGGAAGCCTCCGTGGAGGGACCTACTGGGGGCCAGCACCACAGCTCTGCAGTGCCCTTCCTGGGAAGGAGGGCTGAACCTCAGCCAGGCGGGGTGGCTGCCAGGGCCCAAACCCGCTCCCCAGGCACGCGTGAGCCCGTGTGTCGTGCACACTAATCCATGCAAGCCCTCCTTGCATTTGGCTTGGGTCTTGTTCTTCCGTACGGTATCACTGATCTCTGCCGTATCCCGAGCAAACCGTGGTTTTGCTGGGCGCAAGGGTGAACGACACGGGATGTTCAAGATGCAGATGAGGTAATCACAGTGGTCTGAAACATTTTTGTTACATCAATATTCCGTTGAAATTCACAATTATGGTTGACTTTTCTTTGACTGAAGGGATTCCAGGAAGATGGACTGCAATAGTAATTGCACCATTTTACCTTAAGATACGAATCTGAGACTGATCCCTCTGGTCTTATGAAATTACAGTCAACATGTTATTTTCTCCATTTGCACAAAACGTGTATACAACGGTGGTTGCAGCAATGTATATTTAGTCTTAACTTGTCAGAATCATCAGCTAAAAAATATTCAAACCCTCCAACCATTTTATTAACCAGGATTATGTACAAAAAAAATCTGTTTCATAGTGTAAGTTTTCATACACATTGTAATTTAATAGAAAGATTTTTTTTTAATGCCTTAGTTGTCTTTTCCTTCAGCAGCCACATTGATGGGTTTTAGTCCAGCATTACTGGTATTATGGTTATCCCTCCTCTCCCACAGGATGAGATTTTCCACATTGGTTTGCAATAGCTTTCTTTTCAGAGCCTGGATACTATCATCCAGTGAATTCAGTTAAAGTTTTCCCTGATGTCAAAAGGCATAAAAATATTTTATCACTGAAAAACATTAAATTTTGATTACAGCTTCACAGTATCCTGAAAGGACATTCAGTGTACATTTGAAAAAGCCCACTAATGACTGAGTAGAAGTTAGCTTGTTATTTTTGTTTCAGACTATTCCATGAAATATTTTTAGTTCTCAAATTAGAAAATTGACAAATAATTTTATTGTGTAACATATTTATCCAGATGAATTGATGTAACTCTTGATTAATTGATTTTTGGGTCCTATTTTTTATCTCATGAGAGTTCATTTAGATTTTTAAGTCTTTTATATAGAAAGTTTAGTTATTGAATCAGGAAAAAAGGCCAGAAAACAGAATCATATATTTGAAGTGTCTTTTCCTTTTAAAAATCAATTTCAGCACAAGAAATTAAATATTTCTTATGAGCAATTGCAAATATCCAGCTGAACACATTACGTATTAATACTTCTATTTAAATTAACACAAGATAGGCGTTAATGCACATTCTTATGTAGTTACAGTTTACTTTCTATTCACGTTCTCTAATATCTGCTCAGCACTCATTTTTCCTGAAAATATCACTGTTAGCAAAGTTAGCACCATAGCACTGTCTACAGTATTTGTACTGTGTACAGTATTTGTAGTATATTGTAGTAAGCAAACACAGCTGAAACAAATTTAGAACTGAACAAAAATATTCTGCTAGAAATTATTCACTAGGCCCATCTCTTATTAAATGGCTACATACATAAAGTGTGATTTAGTGACAAATAAGTGGTGACGCATTAGCGTAAGAGTGAGCATAAGCTCTGAAGACAGGGAGACATACAGTGACTTAAAATGGTTTAACTAAACCCAGAAATGGCAGCATAAACAGACATTAGCGAACACTTGCAAAGACCAATTCTCAAATATAAACATACACATTGCAGAGTAACCTGATTTACAAACAGATGTTTTGGTGAATTTAAGGCACTTCAGATATGAACCTTACATTCCAGAGCTGCATGATCTCCTGTCTTTGGTAAAGGAGTTAACTGCCTGGCCCTACCTCTTCTGGCAGAGTTTCTGGAATATTTTCTGAGTAACGTAAATGGAGGACACAAATGAGAGTCTGTATGTTCTTTTTTCCACAGCTATTCTGCCTTCTCATTCCCGCTCCTTGAGTCTGGAGCAGCTCTGGGGATACTTAGGGAACATGGAGCTACTCCTAGGGGAAGAAGAGTGATCACTGGTCACCATAACCAAATACATAGCACTACACATCTCAAGAAAGGGACTTTGACACCCATTCTGTATTCTTCCCTTAAGCACCTCCCCCTTCATTTCTTCTACCCTACAGGGTCAGGCTGCTCTTTTTTTGACCCCTCACTTAACCAATGGTGATGGAAACATCTCAATTCCTAGCTGTTCAAGATCAACAGGTGGCACACTATGGCTGCCATCACAGGCTCCATATTTTGCCCATAATTGTCTCATATGTGGAAGCCCAGCAGCCTACGGCCTTCCCAGCCAGGTTCCAAAAGCCAGGAGGCACTGTGAAGTCCAGCCCTTCTAGTAGCATTACAGCTTCACTTACTTCCTGCATGTCCTTCCAACACTTGAGCCTTTTCTTATAGCCTCCAGGAAGAGGTGTCTCTCTCCTACCATGTTATATAGAGAAGCTGAAAGAGCAAAGTAGGGTTTAATTCCTCCTCCTAGATAGCACTCTAAATTGTTACAGCTGCAACTGAGTGGCTCAGGTGGATGGGTCTTCACCATTACCTGTTCTTGCTCTTTGTTTTGACGAGCCAACTACTCATCCTCTCAGCAAAGCAGCATTCCATAGGGAATCTAGTTTTACCTTTTAAACTTGAGGAACCAGGTCTTCTCTTCTTCAGAGGCTCAGGAAATATTCTGGAGACAAGGAGGACGACTCACCTCCTCCTCTGCCAAGGGCTCTCTGTGTGCTCACTCCACGGAACCTTCAAGGCCAAATTCCCAAGCAGGAACTTTGCCCAAGCAAAGCACAGGGGTGTCCTGTGACAATAAGGGGAGAAAAAGCCTTCAAATAGATAGGCCACTAAAGTGGTTTTCTTTTCATTTGATTGCAAGACAATAGAAACAATCCAAACATTGGCTAATAAGCTCTTAAATACTACTGTTTGTCCAAGGGGCCAGCTCTCTGCCTGGTTGCAGGGAGCGAGGCTGGTAGTGAGACCCCGTGGTGTCCTGGACAGGAGGAGCCTCATATGAAAGTGATGTTTGCCCCAGGTTGGAGTGCAGGTCTATGTGCTAGGGTTGACCCTTCCTAAGCAGGCTGTGTTGCAACCCTTCTCCAGCCTGTGTGTGGACTGTGAAGAGTTTTCTCTGTAGCATCCCACAAAGGTGAGTATTGCTGAGGTTCTGCTGGCACGCGTTTGGCAGCAGCGCTTCACTGGCCATGATCGTCTCAGCTCACTGCCTGGTAATGAGAGTAATGAATTCACACGCCGATTACAAAAGAAAAGATCAGATCAAAACATCGTATGGCCTTGATAGCAGCTACTGAGAATCTGTTCTCTCCACTGCCTCCATCTCTCTCTCTCACAACCACACCTCTGATCACTTTATTACTTCCAGGGGGGAAATGTGACTTGCCATTTGCAAAGCTCTCAGTGCCTTTCTTTACATCTCCCCTTCTTCGCACCCCCAACTCCTGAATATGTTAGTAGTACTAAATAAGCAGCACTTCAAATGTTTTTGAAGCTTCCTCTGGCAAAACCATAAAATCTGTGCTGGTAATATATATATATATATATATATATATACACATATATATGTATTTCTGTCCCAGATTCCCAATCTGTTTCCTTTAAATCCAATAAAATTTATATCATAGGGCTTAAGGGCAAAGCGCTTCATACAATTGAAACTGATTCAGTAAATGCAAAACATAAAAATAAAGTATTGGTATTTGATATTCCTATATTTCAATATTGCTTTGATATTTCACTATGAAACTTAAACTCTTGGGGTTTTATGCATTCTTCCTCCCTCCCCCTGCTTTGATTTCTCCCATTTTTTCCTTTGAATTTGGTCTCTTTAATCACTGGACCATGGATCAGGAATACTTGTGACTTGTTTGTGGACGGCCAGAGACTAAAGCAGCAGCTTGTTTAGAGAGTTATTTCACCATCTGTTCTCTCTTTTCCATTAGATGACTGGTTTTACACAGAGATTCATTTTATCGAGCCCTCATTCCCTCTGTGTAGTACATCATTCCTATTCATTCACACAAATGCTTACCTATCTTCCTGTTTGTGTGCAGTATCTATTTATGCAATGATACATCGAGAACATGCATGCCTCAACAGGCAAAATTCTCCACCAGCTTTCATTGATACCATATGTAACTCATTGAAGCCGGGGTAGGATTTTTCTAAAATTGTATAATAGATCCAAAGATCTGATGGCTAAAAGGAGCTGTTATGACCATCTAGTCTGACTTCTGATGTAACAGAAGCCATAAAATTTCATTTCATTAAGTGATTCCTAAACCAAACTGATACCTTCTGGTTATACTGGAGAACTTTAACAGCGATGTCCAGCTTGGGCAAACCACTACAGCCTTGGATAAATTGTTCCACCAGTTCAGTGGTAACTAACTGTCATAACGTTTGCGCTGATAAGTTAAAGAGCTGCCTGATATCAAAAATCTCATGCTCATGGGAACTCTGTGGACTGGGACCCCGTGGTCTCACTGCTGGGCTCGGGGAGGGTGCGTAGCCGGGCTGCCTTTGTAGCAGCTGTGAGCTGTGGTACTTGTTCCTCTGTCACCTGCAGCTGTGGCCTAGATTTCTGTTTGATGAAACAAATAGATTGAATTTCTTTCAATTTTCACTATGAAGCAAGTTTTCAAGACTTTGGAGGGTTTTTCTAGATGCTGTTACGCCATACTGCATTTCTGAACGCTTCCCAGTCAAGGCCTGGTAACAGATAAAGTGCTCTCCGCTCTGGACTGAAAAGGCTCTTTTGACATCAAGGTGAATAAATCACTTAATTCCTGCCTATATCACTGGGAGACATGAGTCCTGTCTGGAAGCCAGAAGAGATGGTTATCTGCATAGATCACACACTTTCTGATTATTTCCAATCCTGCTCCTCAGAGCTTGCTAAAAAGATGCAGATTAAACTCCATCTAATAGATAAAAGTGATCCCATCTCAGTGGAGAAAGCTGAAATAGTTAACTTCTTGAGTTTCTTTCCAGCCCTATTTTCCACGAGTTTTAAATACATAAAATTCACAAGATTGTAATCAGTGCTCTTTTTTTTTTAACCATCATGACTTGTATGCAGTAAGTCAGCAATCTCCTTATGGCTTTCCCAATCTCTAAACAACTTCAAACAACCATTTCATATATATATACACACAACATATTAGAAAAATCTTTTCCTCTTTTTTTCCAAAAGTTGGGACTCTACACCAATACAATCATTTCTTGACATCTAATCTTGTCAAGATTTAATGTGAGATAGTGACAGCTTTTCCATGTGTAAAACTGTCACAGATAGAAAGCTCGATAGCTCACAGCCCTGCAAGGGCAGATGCTGGAGCTTTGTACCACTGAAAGGCTAGATAAAGCTTTAGCATAGCGGAGTGCATCAGTCTGATCCAATCCTGGAACCATCCAGGAGATCTGAAATTAAAATCTAAATGGTTTTAGGTTTAGAAAAACTAATTTTAGTACAGTTATTGTTTTATTTTATTTACTCAGTTTAATTTTCCACCCAAAAAGTAGTATTTTTTCAGTGAGTTTTTTTGTAACATCTAGGCTTTATGCTTTTCAAGGAAGTCTTGGGAAAATTTGCACTGTTTATTGCTAAAAGAGGAAAGAAAAATAATCAGAGAAGTCCTTCTTCAGATTTTTTTTCCTACTTTTTTTTTAACTAATCCTTATTTCAGGATAATTCCCTCACATCTCTGGTTTACTTAATGTAACTAATTATTATTAGTGTTACTAAGGATGGCTTCCAAACTATGATTTCTTCTTCTATGGCAAAAGGATATATGTCACCTTCCTTATTCTACTAAGTGGGTGTCAGAATGTTTCAGGGTTTTATCTGATATACACTTAATCTTGGCAATTCAGTTTTCATATATGCATAGGCATTATACGAGGGGAATTTGAAAGGGGCAGAAGTCATATGGAAAATCACAAATTCTGAAACATCCTTTTTAACAGCCAAATGACTGACATATGATTATTGGGAAGACGCTCTGCATAACTCAGCCCAGTCTGAGGTCCCACTGTCATTTCTAAGTCATACCATGCCTGTTAGTTAGCACAAATTGCTTAACATATCCACTCTTTTTAAGACAGCAAAAATCAGTTTGACAAGCATTCATTATTCTGAAATAATATATTAAACAAAGTAACATTTGCAAAAGTACCGCAACTATTAAGGGAGAAGAAGAACTTATATGAGGTATAACCTTACTGTGCAGTGGGTAACAGAAGCATTAATAGGAAAAATCTAAGTGGAAACAGTTGACAAAATAAATTAAAGCACAGCTCTCCTCTGAAAAGTGACTAAAAATGGCATCTTAGGGTCCCATGTTTATTATGTGTTACTGACTCCAGAACAGATTTTGCTCAGTATACAAATAAGGGGTGAAATTCTAGCTGGGTTAAATTCAATTGGAGTTTTTCAGATGACTTCAACTGGACCAGGATTTCATTTTAAAGGATTTTTTTTTCCTTTTTGAACAAACAGCCTTTGGAGATTTGACTTGGAGGATCACAAAGTTGGTTGAAATGTAAAACAGAAAAATCCTAAAAAAATTTGAAATTGTTTCTATTTTGTAGGGTTGAAAATAGGCCAGCTTTTCAGTCCTGTGTTTTACGGCTGAATATTTTGCATACAATGTTTTCAATCAATGTTCTTATCAAAAATATCAGTGACATGTTTATGCGTATTCTTTTTTTGCCAATTTGGAAAAATGAAAATGGTCATCTTGGCATTGATCTTGATAACGCTTGTCAATGAAAATGTCAACGAGAAAACAAGCCAGAATGTGAAATGTGAAAAAAAGCCGGTTTACCCTAAGGAGGTTCATCTTAAGAAAAAGTCAGCTTTCCAAAGAGTGGAAGAGAGAACGGCTTTCCGAAAGGGGAACCTGCTTTTCCCGAGCGTTTTGAGCACCAGAACCAGTTCTGTGGATGCCTCGGGCGACGGCTCGCCCCGGAGCCCGCCGGCTGCTCGCTCCGGGCACGCCAGGCAAGGCGCCGGTGGGCACGGAGCGCCTCCCCGCCGGGGAGGGAGCCTCCTGGGGCCGTGGGGCAGGGCTCTGGAAGGCAGTCCGCTTTGCCGTTCCCCACGCCAAACTCCTTCTGCGGTGAAAAAGAGACTCCAGGCTCCAGAGCTGTCAATCTGGCACTTCTCACTAGCACTTTAAAACAATTTCACAATCTATTTAAACAAATTACATCCCAAACCTGCTATATCTGAGCAGACAACAGCAAAAGCTGTATCAAGGGCTTTGATTGTAGGCGAGGCTGGCTGCAGAGAGCCAGTGCCGTGCGGATATTAGATTCTGCTTTTGATAGCGCAGGACCTCTCCGCTTCTGTCACGTCTAAGCTGTCTGTTTCCATCAGGGAACGGTCTTACGAGCACAAAACACACGGGCAGCCTTTCGGCCCTGTTTCAGATTTCTGCAACACAATAAATCCGTTTGTTTTTATTTCTTCTTTCTGTAAACATTTCTCCATCTAACGTAGTAACTGCTGTTTATACAACGCAGTAAAAACACAGGTCAGAGCACAATAAGATTATAGTCTTACTTCAATATATCCAATCCATAATAAAATAAAACCTCACAAAATATCCAGAGGAACAGTTTGGGGTTCTCTATGTATTAATGTATGTCGTATGGGAGGGTTGTATTGGGGCATAATATTTTCCACAGCTGTCAGGACTTATTTAAAAGGCAATATCCTTTTTCTGGGATTTTATTTAGGTTCTGTTTATACCATGTGTAGGATTGTTAATCCCGTGATGTATGACTCAGTGGTGTATGATTACGTGAAGGCAATATGTACAAAATGAGCTAAATATTTTGGGACAGATCCTTGGGATCTGATACGCTGGGCTCACAACCGCGGAGAGGGGACGTGATAGGGAGGAAACAGAAAGGTAACTGCAAACGGCTTTTGTGCCGAGTGCCTAGCACAAAGGGAAACCACATCAATCCTACTCTAATTTATTCGCAATTCCCTATGGCTCCTGCGAGTCACTCCACAGGGAATAGCCGAGCCCCAAATACTTCAGTCTTCAGTCCTTCTTCTCAGTGCAGCTACGTGTCTCTGTGCCGGGGAAGCAAAGGACTCTCTGCCTCCCGGCATGGCTCTGCTCCACCAGGGCATTCCTGAACAGGGGAAAAATCCCTCAAAGGCCAGCAATGTCGGCTTCCGTGGGTGGATTGCATCACGAAGGACAGAAGCAGGCCGAAATGGCTCTGGGGGCTATTTGACGTGAAATGTGAAACATAGAATGTCTTCAGGTTTAAACAGCGTGAAACGGGTTCGTTTCATGGGCTATGTGAATGTGCTGGGATGTGCTTCCTATCAGCTGTGAGCCCTTTCGCATGAAAAACAGAGGCATACCTAAACCCACTGAACTAGATTTGTCCCAAGTGTAACCTCACTGGCCTTACGTCAGGAATGTGTTTGGCCCTGTGACTCTATATGTATTTATTTTTGCCGCTTAGTCGGGTTCTTTCCAAGTGAATGGAAATGAAAGGAAACCATTAAGAGACCATAAAGAATCCATACTACTAGGTTGTTAATTTTCTCTTAGTTATTTAATATGTTTGGTGACTAGGTTGTTTGGTTACCAAATTTGCAGAGACACCAACATCTTTTGTGCTTGCAGCCTCTGCGTGCTCCTGGAAGTAGATCAAGTATTTAAAGATGAAATTTGTTAAAGTGCTGACAAGTCAGAGTTTCATAAGTATTTAAATGCCTAGAAAAGCAGATAGACTCCTAAGGGGATTTTTAAAAGGGCTCATATGCCTCACTCCCCCAGATTACAGGAGCATGAGTTGGGGGGGGGGGGGAGGAGGAAGAGGTCAAACATATGAGTAAGATACCAAACCAGGAATATTTAACAGTTGAGATCCAAAAAAGTATTTTTGCCATTTGAATGCACATAACACCCAGTTTTGAAGGGCATGAAGCAAGGCCAGGCCCTCTTGAAAGAGAGGACCTGAGAAGGACTTCTCAGTTGCGGAGTACATCAGTAGGAAACATTAATGTGAAATCTCTGAAAATTTGGCTCTTCTCAAGCCTACAGTTAACCTTGAGCTGCATTTTTCACTTCAGACACATTACTATTCTTACGCTGTTAGCAACTGCATTAAACCATGCGGAGCTACATGCACTAAAATTCAGTGTTCGAGGTCTCCTACAAACAGTGACATAGCAAGAGCTATCTCACCACATCAAACTGTGATGTGGGGCTCACCCCTGCACAAGGAGAGGTCTAAGCAATTTTATTGCCTTAAATCTGTTTTTTTTAGTGGCTTAAGCAAGAACGGAGTTTTGATTTTCATGGGGGGCTCCAAGTCCCTTAGACACTCCAAGCGTCTGTTAGCACCTACCCTAACCGCCTGCGCAGAGGAGTCTGGCTGATTTATGTGTCACACCATGGAAGAGCCTAATGCCATGACTTGATCAGCATCCCTTTTGTGGGGCTGATAGTTTGCAGAGCTCCCAGGTCCTCCACATTGCTGTTTAGTCTTACCTTGTTACCCACAGAATGTGGGGAACATGGCATGGGGAACTCCACTGCTTTAAACATAAGTTGGTGCAAAAAAGTGAGGACATTTTAAAGCCAGATCAGTTGCTTGATAACCTCATAACCAGCCTCAGTGGCATAGCCAAGGGGCACATGGGCCACGAGCAAGCCAGCTTGGCTTATAAGGACCTAGCCCTTGCAGGGTTGATGCACAGAGCAATGGAGGGAGAAGAGAGGAGAGAAGAGCAGATGAGGACTCACTTACCTTGTGAAATACCAGAGAGGCTTCTTCATGGGAAGGCATGAGATGAGGATGCTCAGGTACGTTATATCAGCATGGAGAAGCTGGGAAGAATACAGTCCTGTTCCAGAGAAGATTAATGGCATTTAGGTATCTTAGTTACTTAAAGTCAAATTCAGCAATATTTACATACCTCTAGATGAAGATGAAACCTGACTAGAAGGGAAGGTTGGAGAACAGCCAAACTCACACAGCTGTTGTAGGCTGTGTTTGTACACACACTGGATGAAAATTAACAATCGTCTGACTCTGCTCTTCTCCACCTCAGTTAACTCTGTTCAAGCCCAAAGTAGCCAAGCATGTAGGCTGGACAGCATGCCTGAGGACAGTAACTACGTGAAGTGGAGGAGGTGGATATGAGAAAGGGTAAGGTGGTGAAGGGCTCTCAGTCTGATGTTCATGGACAGCTCTTTTGCCACAGCATTACTGTAGACACTTACAACTAGTGCTTCACCAGCAATGGAAGTCGCAGTCTCAGTCATACTACGATATTGACCACTTGGATGAAAAAGCTTTTAATAGTGTGAACTGGATAACTGCAGTTTTCCTGAAAACTATAAGCAGACAACTTGCTCGGTGGAGAAGTGGCTGTTAAGGGGAGTGGTAGAGATTTTCTCATATTGGATATTTAACACTATAGTATGCTGCATGGGACGCTACTGAATTGGCTGTAGGTGAAAAACTCATTTGGACAGTATGTCACTGGCCACTGACTATCTATGGGGCATCTGCTGGTTACTGCAAAATGCTAGCTGGTCTATGCTATGTTGCATTAAAAGAAATATGCAAAACATGAAACTGTGCATACTACTACTTTTCCATGTCAAAGTATTTGCTGGAAAAACCACAGGGAGGCGGTGTAATTCCAGAGAGGGGGCAACAGTCAGTGGAATTTATCCTCTCTTCAGCAATAGCAGTGCAGCCCCTCAAAAATCAAGACGTGACTTAAAAATAACCCACAAGGTTGATTGACTTCTAAATGCAGAGCTACTGCTGGCTGCTCTTCTGCTCTTCAATCCTGAATACTGAACTTGCTTACAGTTTTTAAGCTGTGTCACCATGACATCTGAAAATGTATGTTTCTTGATTTAGAGGAAAAGGAATATTGTTTGTTGGTTTTGCCTTTTTTTTTTTCCTCTGCCCACAAAGTAGGATATTATGCAATATGCTGAGTATCATGATATTGGGTAGTTTTTGGCATAGTGTCTCCATTAATGTACAGTCCACAGATGTAAAAAAAATCGAAAAATCTTAGGTACACCTCATAATCTGACAGACCTTTCCCGTTTCTCGTTTCTATGGGCCAAATACCGAAGATATTTATTAGCTACGGATAAGATCCTTGTTTATTTTTCAGTGCAGATAAAAGACCTTGTCTCAGAGCAGGCCCTTCTATTGGATACAATACAAACCTTCCTTTTAATTTAAGGAAAAGAACATTTACACAGTGTTCTCCAGGCAGACATCAGCTCACTCCACACATGCTCCATTGACTGAAAGCAATGGGGTCAGATCAGTGCAATATTTTGTCTATGCTAACTACTTTCCTAATAATTAAGATAGCTTACTGGTGCTGCACTGGCCATAACTTCCAGTCAAGACAGGCCACAGCAGAGAAAGCTTGCATTTCTTTAGAATAAAGTTAAAATTATTCAGAGCATGGGCAGACCAAGCTCACAGGCAAACTACAAGTGGTTTGCAGAAACTGGTGCTTTAAGTAGGTGAAGGATGCAAGATTTTATGCTGTGATTTAATATTCTTTACACATAAAACAGTCCAAGATGAAGATGTTCTGAGGAACTTGCCTGGAGAGCTAGTAGGTGGAGACTGGCAGGAATGACAACAAGTCAGATGAAATCTGGAGATGTAGCTTTCAATTTTCTCCATTGTGCAACACCTGAGAAGGCAAATTAAACTCCCATGTTTGTATTTCTGAGAGAAAGAAGTTCCAGGCTATGGCATGCAATAGCCAGGGTTTTCCTCTAATTCTCATTATTTGTGACAAGCTCTGGCTGCATGTAACTCCTGCACACCATAACACTATTATCCAGTAGTGTCTTTTTCTTACTTTTCTGTATCATTGTCAAGTTTACTTTACGCACTCCCTTGTTCTTCAGTTAACCCCCTTCCAGACGTACTATTTTCCTGCTCTATAATTATCAAGTCATTGTAAAATTAAATTGGCAGACACTATATTGTAATTCTGGCACTTTTAGCCTAGTTGGGGATAACCACATCAAGAGAAGATGGTCAGTGTCAAATGAGTTTTTTTTTTCTCTAGAAGATAATAGGTAGGTGCTTCAATCACTTTTTCGACAGCTCATTTCTTTATCTTTTTGAACATTTATTTCCACAAGGAGAAAGCTATTACTAATAAACCACACAAGCATCTCCTGAGCTATTTTATTATTAAACCTATTTCATTATTATGAAAGAACTTTAGAATGTATAGGCAATACGAGCAGCTTTCTGGATTAATATCATTAGCACATCCATCAGGACCTTCAGCCTTCTTTGCCCAGTGAACCAGGGCCAAGCCCTGCTAGACAGCTTGCAGACCACCAAAGGGATCACCAAGGAGCTTAACAGCCAAACTAGAGAAAACAGACCTCTTCTGGGGCTCAAAATAAACATATGATAGAAGCACTTTAAAATCCAGGGCTGCCATCCTGGGATTAAAGAACTTTTTCGCACTTTGAAAAATATTTCATATCATTTGTGACTTACGAACCTCAAAAGGCATACAAGTCTTCGAGATGTTAAATACGTAATGCTGTGTGGTGACAAATGTACCCAGGTAAGAGGGCTGTATGCCCCACTAGGACTGCCCAGGCGGCTCGTATGACATGGATCGCACTGCGGCAGAGAGAGCACGGTGGTGTTGCCTCCTTGCCTGACCACACCGTGGCTGCCCCACCGGGCAGCTGGCTTTCTTTGTCTGCTGCTCCCTAATTCACTAAGCCGCAGATGAAAGGTATGGCAAGAAGCTGCTGATCACGGCTTCTTTTGGACTCTTTTGGAGGCTCCACAGACTTGAAAGCCTGGAAAAGTCAGTGGAGACATCTAACCTGACCAGCAAAGCCACCATGTATCAGCAAAAAATACTTCAGATTTTCCGGAAACTGTTCAAGACACTGATTCCTCAGCACACGAGGAATCTCCTGTCCCTCACAAGTCTCTCTTCTTGTCTCAGGCCAGCTTTGAAACCCCTTCAGCACTCCAGGAATCTGAAGTGCTTTTGATGAGCTGTTATTTCATTTTAGTGCTGTGTTGGTGTCTAGAGCAGGACAAGAATAAAAGAGCTCAACTCTTTCGTAGGCCTTTAAGCTGAAGTTTCTATCTACACATGTGTTTGTACCTCTCTCAAAGTGTTGCTTACTCCGTCTTCAAATTTCTGCATAATCCAGCCATCCATTACACTTGGTACCAAATGTTTTGCCTTGTCATCTGCTTGTAAATAGAGGGTGTCAGACGCATGGCCAGCTCATAAGACTCAGCTAGTGAAATAGTTTAATCTTCCCAGTGGAGTAGTTAAAGACACCATCCCAACTAGCCAGTCAACTCTAACCACACACTTAATCAGCACGGCTGGAAGCAGGACACTTGCGATACACATGTACTGAGAACGGGAAGGACATGCAGGACCTGGTCATACGTTGGGAATTCATGTCTTTGGCAGCCACTGAGAAAAGTGGTCCTAAATACTGGGAAGACATTAAAAAGCCTGTGATAGATTGTCCTGGTGACTGCTTTGGGGAAGGCAAATCCTCTGGGCTGAGTCCAACTGGAATTGTATTCATTTTTCTTCCAGTTGACAAAATTACTACTATGTTTTGGGAAGTAGCACTACAGCTGCAGTCACAAACAAAGACCCCTGCCTACTAAAATGAGAAAAAAAAATGTCCATGAAAGGGATGACCACTTTTTGTAGATAATTTTATAGTATTGTTCAAAAGGTATTGTATTGCATTGAAGCCCACCATGTTTCTGTTACAATTCTGAGTAAAGAGTCTGATAATCTAAATACTGGAAAATTATTCTTCTCCTAATTTTTGAAGAAGTTTTTTGCTGAACATTATCTCTTTAATCCTGCTTCCAGTAAATTAACTCCAAAGCAAAATAATCTGCTGTGACAATATTCAAATCCTCTAGAATTTAATTTAAAATTATTTATTTCAGTACTTTTATGCACAGGATAGTAAGTCTTGATTTTTTTTATGAACTAAAAGACTTTTTTGAGAAGCCTGGGGATCTGGTGGAGAAAAGAATGGCAATTCACTTCTTAGCACAGAGAAATGCATTGATACTAAGGTTTTTGCTGCTGTCTTCAGTGCTTAAAGGGAGGCAAAAACAGGAACTAGACCAACAGTGAGAGAAAATGCTCATTTTCCTGTGTCTATAGTGTCAGTGCAAGAATTGTTTCTTTTCTTGTCTTTCTTTTAGTCCTAGGATTGTAATGGACTTCCCTATTTTTCTTCTGCATCCCTGTATGAAAGACTTTCCTTTCCTTTATATTTATAAGTAAACATATTTTTATATATCTTATACATAGTGCATAATGCATGATATATGATATGATATGTATTTATATATAATGTATAAATATGTATTTATATATATATATATATATATATATAAATTTATTTATAAATTTGCCCCACTAAAGTAGCCCTATTTAGAAGAGGAAACAACAACAAAACTGTTCTTCCTAGTGTGCTTCAAGCATGGTTCTATACTTAATTATAAATAAGAATTTTTGCTATATTTGCATTATCTCCTTCAATTAAGTTAATGTGCAAAGTTCCATTATATTCAATAGAAACCTTTGGCCTGGAATTGTGACTGGATCCATAGAGAGAAGCAGCATCCCAGAATCCAGGAATTCAGTGTACTAATCAATGTTCAACAACTCAAGGAACTGTAGCAGAAGTGTAAAAAAAGCAATATTGAGATTGCAGCTGAGAGGATTTGAACTGTTTCTTTGTTCATGCTGAGCCACGTGTTTCTGCTCTCACCCATGGTCATGCCAGGACCTGAGAAGAGGTGAAGTCAACTGGATCAGGGAGCTGATCTGGCTGACAAAAAAAGACTTACAGGAAAGGAGAGGAAAATCTAGCACAAGGGGGGCAGGAACGCGTGTCTGGGGTGAAGAGAAAGGGGGTGGCTGGTTGTGAAACTACAGCCAAGTACCACATGGAAAATCACATTTAAAATATCTGAACTGCGATTATTTAATACTGCACATTGGCAAAATATCTTACTAGCAGAGAATAAATTCGAGTTCTCCCATCTCAGTCCACCAGAAAATTTGTATTTTTAAATTCCCAAACACCTAAACACAAATGCATTTCTTTGAAGGGCAAAGTCTGCTTGGAATTCATAATACATGTTCTTGTATTCTGGGTTCTGGTATTTATTTTAACTTTCTGGAATATCAGGAAAAGAAAGGTTTGTTTATCAAATGATTTGGTGCATTTCAGCAGGAGAAAGCTGCTTCCATAGGGGTGTCTGTCTGCTGCCGTTAGGAGGAGAAGGGCAGCAGGTCTCAAAACCCAGGGAGTTTCTCTGTTTATACTACAGGTCTCAATTAGGTCAGTGTATCTTGTTTGCCAAAGCAGCCTGCAATGAGATTTCCAAGCTGACATTACTAAAATGCTGTAACAGAAAGAAAAATTATCTGACTTGTGAATTGAAATGAAGTTTTTGATAGCTGCAGACCTAAAATACATCCTATTCATCAGTGACATTCAGATGGCCCACATGATGGGCCACTGTGTAAAACATATGTCAGCATCACTGATTAGACATCTGCCAGAGAAAGGCAAACAAGTCTCACAGGAGAAGACATTCTTCAATCAGTAGGGCTCATAACGTTCCCCATGGAAGCTGCTCCATTACAAACAGCTCTGTTTCCTCTACTGAAGGTGTAGTGGAAATATCTCACTTCTATTTAGCTAACCAGACAGCCATTTCTTTGCGAACTGTAGTGTAGTATAAAATATTTAGAATAAGGTCTTTAAAAAGCTTTACGTTTTCTTGGACAATTTTTAATTTTAGACCTCTGAGTCTTGTTAGTGTCCAGCCAGAGCCTGCTAGCACTTTCAGAGTGCCAGTTTCCTTAGTGTTTGAAGTGACAGCTACATGAACTGTGACATTTTAAAAGCATGATGTCTGCTAGGCATGTCTCAAAAGTTGTATGTGTTTGTTAAGCCCATAAGTCTTGCTTGCTCACTTGTCGCGTTACAGTTTTAAATTCAGATTCCAACTTATGCTTCTTTTTGCCAAAAAATTTGTATATGTCAGTGTTTAATATTTCACTGTAAATTTATTATAACTGGAAGAACTCCTGTGGTGTAACGCTCTCAGACAGAGTGGGTGTCTATACTGCAGCATGGAGGTGTGACTGCAACTTGAGCAGACAGCTAAGCTAGCTTTCATCTAGCTGCTGAGCACTGATAACAGTGTAGTCATGGCAGCAGAGGGCTGAATAACCCACCAAGAACCATGCTCCTCATCATGTTCCCTGGCAGTCTGAGGTAGCGAGTTTCAACCCACATCGGAGGACTTTCATGAGCTGCAGTCCCACTTGGGATTTTTACACGGATAGACAAATGGACAAGGAAAGCAAGGATATTACTCAAAGAAATGATACCAGTGGCTATTACGGCTTTCAGATAAGTGAGTATGGAGTTTCAAAAGAAGGTCAGACACCAAGAGAAATCGCCCTCTTCCCCCCAGAAACCTAGGCTCTTCAGGGATAAGAGTCAAGTTGCTCTTGTAGGTTAATAAATGGCTAAAATAAAAGACATTCAAAAATCAATGAGAAAGTGAATGGAGGAAAAATCCTTCAAAGATCATAAAAAAAAATAAATACACATACAACCTTCTGGCTAAGAAGTTCCAAGACACAGACTGACATAAAATGGAAAGCATATACAGAAAACATCACAGTGTATTACCTGGTTCCTTCCCTAAGCATTTACAACAAACCACTGTCAGAGAGACAAAACCAAGGGCAAGATGTACTTCTAGTATGATCCAATATAGTTATTGTTTCTTTCTTGTGAAAAATGTAGAATCATTTTCCATTACTCAAAGGTATAGAAAATACCCACAAGAAGTTGTCTCAAGGAGTTCTTCCGACCTCAGCTCCTTAGCAGGATCCTAAACTGTTTAGAAAATACATCCTGAACTCATTGAGGTTTTGTCCTCTGAAAATATCAGCTCTGGGATTGTCATTGGTTTGAAAGGCAAACACAAAATTCAACAAGAATTATGAGGGCAGAACTAGAGCTCACTGCCCCACCGTGTCCCCACATCATGAATCCCAGACATTGTGACCTAGTTTCTAACAGTACACACAGTAAGTGTAGAAAGATACAGGGAAGATCAAGAAAGATCTGGGGAATGAATTGAACACTGCTTGGGAGAGCAGTGGACGTTGTGTACCTTGACTTCAGCAAGGCTTTTGACACTGTCTCCCATAACATCCTACTAGATAAGCTCAGGAAGTGTGGGTTAGACGAGTGGACAGTGAGGTGGATTGAGAACTGGCTGAATGGCAGAGCTCAGAGGGTCATCATCAGTGGCGTGGAGTCTAGTTGGAGGCCTGTGGCTAGTGGCGTCCCCCAGGGCTCAGTCCTGGGTCCCATCCTGTTCAACTTCCTCATCAATGACCTGGGTGAGGAGACAGAGTGCCTCCTCAGCAAGTTTGCTGATGATACCAAGCTGGGAGGAGTGGCTGACACACCTGAGGGCTGTGCTGCCATTCAGAGAGATCTGGACAGGCTGGAGAGTTGGGCAGAGAGGAACCTGCTGAGGTTCAACAAGGGCAAGTGCAGAGTCCTGCACCTAGGGAGAAATAACCCTAGGCACCAGTACAAGCTGGGGGCTGACCTTCTGGAGAGCAGCCCTGCAGAGAAGGACCTGGGAGTGCTGGTGGATGACAACTTGACCATGAGCCAGCAATGGGCCCTTGTAGCAAAGAAGGCCAATGGTGTCTTGGGGTGCATTAGGAAGAGTGATGCCAGCAGGTCGAGGGAGGTGATCCTGCCCCTCTACTCAGCCCTGGGGAGGCCTCGTCTCAAGTACTGTCTCCAGTTTTGGGCTCCCCAGTGTAAGAGAAACATGGAGCTACTGGAGAGAGTCCAGTGTAGGGCTACAAAGATGATCAGAGGGCTGGAGCACCTGCCCTGCGAGGAACAGCTGCAAGAGCTGGGCCTGTTTAGCCTGGGGAAGAGAAGACGGAGGGGGGATCTTATCAACGTGTACAAGTACCTGAAGGGAGGGTGTCAAGGGGATGGGGACAAACTCTTTTCAGTTGCCCCATGTGACAGGACAAGAGGCAATGGGCAGAAATAGAAGCACAGGAAGTTCCGCCTGACCGTGAGGGGGAATTTTCTTCGCTGTGAGAGTGACAGGGCACTGGAACAGGTTGCCCAGAGAGGTTGTGGAGTCTCCTTCTCTGGAGATATTCAAGGCCCACCTGGATGC
Organism: Rhea pennata; assembly: GCF_028389875.1. Classification (NCBI taxonomy): domain Eukaryota; kingdom Metazoa; phylum Chordata; class Aves; order Rheiformes; family Rheidae; genus Rhea; species Rhea pennata. Next base: position 54,195,348 of record NC_084667.1, read on the forward strand.
AACCCTGTCTAACATGCTCTAGGTGACCCTGCTGAGCAGGGAGGTTGGACTAGATGATCTCCAGAGGACCCTTCCAATCTTACCAATTCTATGATTCTAAGCTCCAGGAATCCAGAAGCCACCAAGTGCCAGAATTAGAGTTTTACCAAGAAAGCTAATGCTTACTCCATTGCTTATATTCTTTTCCCCAGACACCTTCTACAGACTACTGCATAAGATGCATCTTGGGCTGGATGGCCCTTCAGTTTGAACTATTCTGGCAGTTTTATATTACACCCCTATGTAGTTCACATGTTGCTAGATAGATTCCTTCCTTCACACAAACTTTTTCTTTTCCAACGAACAACTTGCCAGTGAGATGAAGTGACAATGAATCACTCAAATCACTCAAATAATGACAATATATAAGAGTGACAGATCTGGTATCAAAAAAGATTTTTTTTTTGATCAGTTGAGCATGCAATTATTTCCTGGAGCGCAGTAGGAACTGGAATGAGTGCAGCTCCATTAGCTCTAGAGCACATCTGCAGTACTGAACATTTAATAGGAAACATGTTTGCCAGAGTGGATCAAACCAGTGCTCTAACCCAGCCCAGCATTCTGCCTTCATCAGCTGCTACTCCCAGAAAGAAAAGACACCCAATAACAGACAACTAGGAAATAATTTATCCATAAGAAAATCATCTTCCTAGCCCATTTTGATTAATGATGTCCTCCTTACTTTGAAGGCTGATACCTTTTCCACTTTGGACCTATTTTTATTCATATAAATTCCTAACCCTGCAGAGCTGTTGGCCTCAGTAATACTTCCTGGCAGAAAGTTCCACAGGTTAATTATGTGTTAATTATTTCCCAAGTTCCCTTTAAAAAACCTGTATCCAAGTCACAGAAAATCCTCACCTCCCTTTTGTTTCAGTAGACTCAGGGGCTCTCATACCTTGGCAGTTGGGGGTGGCATTGATAAGGTGGTAAAGAATCCAGCTATGCATGTAGTTTGTGTTAAATGGAGCATACTCCAGACACCCCCATCTTTGATAGAGATCTGAGAGCTGCAGAGATTTAAGGTTCCCCATACTGATCCATCGTGATTTGAGAAGCAAACAGAGCTGCTTTCTGAGATGTGTAGCTCTCCGTGGAGCATTTTTCCACTGCAACAAAGAAGTCATTGTGTAGGTAATGGATGGGGAAGAAGGTGTGAAGGAGTGAGTTACAGCACACAGAATTTTATCCTCTAAAAGTATTAAATAATCTTCTTTTGCCTCAACACCAAAGCAAGTTTCTAAATGTTTAGTGTATATGACATGATCATACTGAGACAGCAATTCAATCTGTGCCTCTGTGCAGGCTCAGTTTTACACCACACTTAGTACGACCCAGTCATTGACTGCTTCTCAACACGGTGGTCTGGCCTTCCCTCTCCTGTTCACGGTCATTCATTTCTGCTGCTTGCCTTGTGTTTGGAACTGTGTGCCTGCAGAGGGACAGATCAGATCATTGAGTAACTAATACATCAGGTCTCAACTTGATGCTGTTCATGCTCCGATATTTAATGTGATAGAAGACACAGGGTGCAAACACATGGCCAGAGGTCTCAGCAGCTTGCAATCAGAAGAAGCGCAGATGGGCATTAGCCTATGTTTGTCAGCAGTCCTACATTCTCCTTTGTGTTGATGACTGTGCTCTTGAAGTTATACAGTAGGTAGATGAGAGACCCGATCCAGCTGAAAACTTATGTGACCAGAACACAGGGAAATCCCCAAAGATACACTATGATGGGGATAGTTCCCCTCCCGTGGCTCAGTGTGTGCTTTGAAGACACTGTTGCTGGCACCAGGAAAGGAGCAGGAGCACACAGGTAGGGAGGGCAGGAAAGCAGCATTGGGCAACAACCTATATAAACATTAGCTTAAAAGCATTGAGAAATTATGCCTTTTTTGACCTTTTAATCCCTGAATTTGAGAAACCCTGAACTTCCTTCTGACATAGCAAGAAGGCTTGGACTTGCATAGCAGAAGATGCTGGTCCATAGATGAGGCTGAGCACCTCCATAGAAAGCATTGCATTACTCCCACACGTGCTCTTCAGCTGAAGGGTCAGGATGCAAAGGGGAAAGTGAGAATCAGCAGTAATCCAGATAAAGGGAACATTGCAAAGAAAATGAAAACAAATAGCACAAGGGTTTCCAGGGACCAAACATGAAACAAGAGATTTATACCCCATGGTACACAAACTTTATCATGAGATCCCTGAAACTTTTTAAGTTCCCTGGATTCTTCCCTCAGGAGACAGTAGCCACAAGTACATGGGGGAAGGCGACACAGTGTAGACTAGTTTCCCACACAGGTCTAAGAGACCAGACATAATGTCCCAGCTAGACAGGATGGACATTTTTTTTGGAGACCACAACACCAAAGCTATTAGCAATGCTTAATGTCACCAGTATTTCAGTCTTATCTTAATGGATAAGAAGGCCCTATTTTTAGAATCAGTCAAGAATCTAAAATGATCTGCACATACTACAGTTTCCTTTAACATTCAGATTACATCGTTTTGACTTTGAAGAGAGTAAATCCAGAAACCACATTTTCAAAATAGAAACAAATGAATAGGGATATTTTAGAATATAATTTCCATGGGTCATGGAGTACTTGATGAACGTGTGCTAGCATCAGAACTACTGGCTCCTGAGCCAGTAGCCAATTCCTTCCATATTTCCAGATGTAGAGTATTTTTTCCCATAGCCTTATTGCTATGTGATGGAGGGCAACCCAAAGACAAGGACAACTGGTTGCGCACCTACTGGAGATTTCCTAGGGAAAGAAGCAAGGACAAATTCATCCATTCTAGCCTCCAAGATAACTGGACAGAGTTTGAAAGTCTGTCTCATTCTTCCCCTTACTACATATGACAATTTTTTTTAATAAGTTAAAAATTACAGCACCTAAATACCTTGGAGTAAAACAGTCATTAAGGACATTATAAGCACCTCTGTTATACCTTGGCATTAGTAATGATTTCATTCTTTTTTCTTTAGAAACTTCTGAGTGGCTGAAAAGTGGATATTAAAGAAGAAGAAATAGTTAGAAAATGTACAATATTCAAGCAGGCAGTAATAATGTTAAGTACCATTTTAGAGCCCCTAAACTACTTAAAAAAATGGACTGATTTATAACCTGATTTGCAGTTGAAGGGTGGAGTTCAGTAGTATTTGCCTTTGGATATGCTAGTAAAATAACAGACCTATATTAATCCAGCCTTTAGCATAACTGCCAACATTTTGAGTGTATCTGTCTGTTAACAGTATAGCAAAGCAGTCAAAACAGACTTTGTTTTAGAAAGGAATAAAAATATGAAGGCACCATGAAGACAGAAGTCAGTTATTCATTATAATGTTTTTTGCAGCAGTGCTTAACGTCAGAAGCTGTGGAGCAGGTTGTTTTCTTTACCTTGTCATCAGATCGCTAGACATGCAACTGATACACAAACATCCACAGTAAAGATTAAATTAATAAAGATTCTTACTTCAGGGAAGGAGAACAAGGCATAGATGCACATGCCAATGCATAAAAAGATTAAAAAAAAAAATCACACTTGAGTCTTGATTCTTGGGCACACTGATAGAATGAGGTCTCCTGCCACGGATCCCATTTTGACCAGCTTATCCCTGTGATCTAACTCTGCCACTCATTAATGGTTGTTAAGCAGGAAAGCAGCTGTTTCCAAAGTCATTAAATTTAATAATATCTTTGAATTTAAATACTGCATGGTATGGCAAAATCACCATTGAACAGCAAGAGAAAAAGGAGGAAGAGTTACCCAACATCAGCTGCTTCAGTGTAGGGAGACTGCCCCATAGGAAGGTGTGAACCCTGAGGGTGATGCGGCTGTGAACAGAACGACTCCAGCAAAGTTTCTCTGTGCAACTCAGCTGATCAGACCACGGTGCTAAAAGGCTTGCACCAAATTGCTAACAGATTGGTTCATTATTCACACCATACTGAACATTATAGGGACGGAGCTGAGACACCTCTTATGGAAACCATTATAGAACAAAGAGTTGGGCCCTATCTTCTCCGTGTAAATGAGCAAAGCTTGACCGAATCAACAGAGGTTCCCCTTTCTGCAAGGGCAGGGAATTTGGCCCCCTTGCTTTGAACACTCAGAATGTGCCAAAACTGTCACCTTCAAGAGCCGAATGATCAAGGTTTGGCCTTTGCATCCAAAATGATTCTTTCAGCAAGTACACAGGTAGAATAAAATACAGTAATTGAAACATTCCAATCCATACATTAAAAAAAGAGAGAGAGAGAGAGACTGACTTACTGCAAGGAAAAAGGAAAGGGCTTGATTCTTAGTGCCAAAGTTGTCCTCAGTGAGAACTGTAACTTTTGCCTGTTTGGCAAGTGTATGTAGACAGCATGGCCGAGACTCATGCCTGCCCCAACACCAGCACGTGGCAGCTTGCACAAGACATGGGTTAAGAAGGAAACTCCTTTCTGTGGTGCGCTGGCTTCTCGTTGAGCCACACTGCCCCATCATTGCTATTTGTTTGTGAATAAAGTATAGTGTCTGGAGATCTCCAGTACAGATGATAATTTTTCACTGTCCAAATGCTGTACAAAACATAAATGAAGAAACTCCCTGTGCAGGATAGCTTAAAACACAAAAAGTAGAAGTCTAAGAGCCCACATGGTCCCATACAGAATAGCTACATTTGAGGTGGAAAAAACCCTGTCATCGCCATGCTATTGCTTTTCCCTCATAGTAAAGAGAAGCAACCGTCCACCTCAGCATCAGTCAGCTTTCTACTGGCACATCCACGTTAAAGTCAGGGTGACGTTGGCACCCTCAGCTAGGTAGCTCAGATCCTGACTACAGAGACAAAGATTCCAGCTGCCAAGGAAGTCCCCAGGCCATGTGCTGGGCTTTTCCATGCCTCAGTGGAAACTCAGCACAAGATGAGATTCAGCATCTCTATTTGGACCTTCCTAGGGAAAGAAGGAATATGTATTTTTTTTTAGTGCTGTGGGCTCTCTTGCACAGTATAAAAAGAGGTCATAAGCTGGGCCCCTGTACCAAGGCTGAAATGCACCACTAGAAATGTATTTTTTCCCCTATTTCTCCTGATTCAGTACTCTTTGGTTTCCCAAAGTGTGTCAACAGTTTCTATTGAAAAGCCTTCTCTGGTCCTGAGAGGCCAGAATGGAAAGGTTAGCAATGTTTTTTAGAAGCATTTTGAAGTCCACGAGCTCTACTAAACCTTTGAATTTTCTTGAGCAAAGGTGTGCTTCAGTAGATGCTTGCACCATTTACTGAATTAGGACCTAGATAAGCTCAAAAATTCTCTCATTTTAATGAGAAAAGTTTATAATTGTATGGTAACTCATCCATGACTTGGGCTCCTAAGTACTATCTTCACATAATGCAAAATTGTGCCACTGAGTCACTGACAAGTTTGGAGTCAAGAGGAGTTTCAACATTAGCTTCAAAGAGTCAGGATTTCAATCCTTTTTCCAGCTCGTTCTGCATCCCTGTCTGGGTAAATCACTTAAACTATTTAACAAATTATGCCTCTTGGAAAAGTTACTTATTTCTTGTTGCCTGTGTTTTCTCCTCTGTGAAACAAGCATACTAACACTCAGAACTTCATGAACCATAATTAGCACATTTCAAAGTTACTTTGAGATCCTGCACTACTGCAGGCCAGTGGTCCCTGACCTAGAAGCTGCAAATCCAGAGCATGCAAAGATGGGTTGCAAGCCCAGTGGTAGAGCAAATGGCAGATTAGAGCTCACAAGTAGAAACTGTGACACAAATTCAGAAGAGGTATTGAAAGTAACATCATGAACCTGGTAGGGAAACCAGAAGGGTCATCAGCTTTGCTAGTTGCAAAACAGCTAAAAAAAGGCATGCTGATAAACATGTTTCTGCTCAAAGCTAAAATGCAAAGTCTCACCGACTTGTTTTTCCTTCGAGCTCTCCCTCAAGAACAGCAACAAAAAGTTCTGCCTATGTCAGAGATTTACTCAATTAGATTTTACTTCAATACATGTTAAGAGATTGGAACAAGATTTTAAACAAATGTTTACTCTGAAAAGGCCTTAACAGACTCAAACCTATACTCACCATGGGTATACATAATCTAAATAATAACAATAAAAAAACCTCTGGGACATACCATGAACATCAGATTGGCTACAAACTTCACTGCACAGAAGACTTCCCACAGGTGGTTGTAATCCTTCTAGAAAGGATCAGGGCTGGATCAGCACAGCCTCAGGGAGCTAGGTGCCCATCTTTTATTGGATTTACACAGTGATAATCTAAGCAAAAAATTGTTGCCTCTTGGGTTACTTCATTAAAAAGTTGGCTTCTTGTTTTACGATGCCAGGTCTAATCTAGGCACTTTACCTGCAGTCATTTTATTATTTTTTTTTAAATAATGGTAAATGACCATTATCTTCAGCTTTTATAAAGTCTAGTAGTTCTTTCTGGGCCTTTGACGCTTTCTTAGCCCTAGAACACGTATTTAATTTTTCAGAAACATTGTGTGTTCTGGAAAACGTTTTTTCAGAGGACATTAAAAAAATAAAATAAATTCCCCCTAAGGTCTTTGTTTGTCAAATATAATCTATGCCCACGTAAGTTTTATTCCTTAAAATAAATACTGAAGCCTTAGTGAGAACCCTTGTGCAGGATTTGTAAAGAAAAGAAGTAACAAAACAATGGAAGCGGAGGTTAACTTCAGCCCCGAGTGCTATCGGTATTCGCGGTGAGTAGTGTAACAGACTGGGGGTTTTTACTGGCCTCTATTGTGTCTGTTGAACTGTTGCTCTGTCTTTAGTAAAATCTCAAGCAACAGAAATCTTCTATTAAAACCACCTGCACGGCTTTGTCAGCTGAGCTCTACGCTGTCAAATAACTTAGCTTCTTAAGCCAATACAAGTCATTAAGAAGAAGGTGAATTAGAGATTTAGACATTGCCGATAGTGCCTATCTATGATCAATTGATATCTTCCTCTGATAAAGTGGCGTTCCACAGCCAACCCCCGCCTCTGCCTCATCCATATAGGTCTCCACCACTGGATCTAATTATGACTGAGGAATACCAGGCCCTAGTCAGCGCTGAAAGGCCATCAGTAGGCCTATCCATTAATAACTCTCCTGTGCGCTGTACATTGTAATTGTCAGACTGCAATTTACAGTAATCCTCCAATGCAAAAACTTAAATAGCTGCAGCTGATTTGAAATTCATACAACCAGTTGAAAGAGAGAAAAACAAGATGCACGGGTTAAAAGGCCAAATTGTGCAAGTGTGTGCGCTGAGTGACAGACATTTTAGTACTAGCCTGGGACCATATTTTAAAAGGTCACTGAAAACTTTTGGCTTGGGCCCTCTGACAAACAATGAACTTTCCATATATTTATTTGCCATCTCTTTGTTTTTACAGCAAGCAGAATAAATGAGTTAAATGACGTTGTGCGGGTCTGCACATTGTCAGCACAGGTTATAAGTCATTATTAAACTCCATCAAATCAGACCAAACCCGGTCTAGGCAATGAGACTAAAAGTTATTTGCATTCCTTCTGTCATAAAAAATCATATCCCCTTACCCAAGACTTTCGTTTCTTTATTAAATGCAGCCACAAGAGTATTTCAGGTCTGGCAATGTGAGCTCAGGAAAACCTACTCTGTATAACTCAGTGTAACAGCTTAGAACCGATTCCACTAAAATGTCCCAGTTGAGTGTATCTGGGCACTCAATCAAGACACACATATTACTTTTAAATAAGATTAGCCTTTATATTTTGCTGCTTAAGTTAAAACTTTTCATGTCATTCTCTCATTTTATGTAAACTCCAACATAATTCTGTTTTAGAGAATACTTCAAACAAATTAAAACCCTCAACTTGAACGTGTCTAGCAAAACTCGCCTAATGGCATAGCAAGCTGTTTGGTGACACTAAAACACTTTTAAATAAGATGAATTTTCCCTGCGTTGCCCTGGCTTTGTAATTACTGCTGCTGAACAGCATACGCCTTTGGTTACAATGGCAAAAGCAGCGGCTTGTGTTCTGAAACTTATTTGACAAATAACTTACAAGTGACCTGTAACATCTGTTTAAAAAATTGTCCTTTGGTATCTGCCTCAAGTCGAGTTCAGCATTAATTATGAAATGCAAACACAGCGTCTGGGGCCAAGGGCAGCTTTTACGCATACACAAGTCACAGCGCGGGGACGGGGGGGGACGGGGGGGGCTGCAAACACCTTCCTTGCACCAGTCAAGTGGAAAGAAAACGTTTAAGCAACCCCCCCATCGGAGCTCGTAACGCTGCGCTGGGCGAGCGGCGCCGGCAGCGCCAAGCCGCCCGGCGAGACGCGGGCGCGCTCGGCGTCCCGGGGCCCGCGGCGCCGCGGCTTGGCAAAGCCCCGCGGCGGTGCCGGGCACCTCCGGGCGCCGAGGACGTCGGCTGGAGCAGCACGTCCGGAAACCTCAGCCCCGAGGCTCGCTCGCCTGGAAACGCCGGGAGCCGTGGTGGAGGCGCGTGAGTCACAGCAAACCCCCAGAGCCGCAGGCACCTACGCGAGCGTAACGAGCAAGCGGCTCCGAACCCCAACCAACTCTAGCGATAGGCATTAATAAAACTAACGACAAGTGAATTTACGCTCCCCAATCCTACAACGATTGAGAAGATGTGTTCTTCAATCACTACGTTTTAAAACCTCTGCCCAGCCATCTGTCTGGGTAGTTTACTGCTGTACTGCTCGGCGTAAAGTCAGCCCAGGATGAGATTCAGCTTGTGATACGAAAGCAGATGGAAAAACGGAGATTTCTTCTCTCTTCTTCAGAAAAGGGGAATGTTTTCTCAAGATCTTATAAGACTTTTTTTTTTTTTTTTTTTTTTTTTTTTTTTTTTTTTTTAAGGAAGTCAGTAAAAAATACAAATAAGAAATTCTGGCCTTGTGTAATCCCAAATTACATTATTTTGGATCTGATTTGAGAACTATCAAGCAAAATCTAATTCAAATAACATGTGCATTACAGATATCCCTTCACATCAGTAAACATGAATAGTATAACCATAGAATATAAACTTTTAGAGAACTATTTCATCATTTGAATCAAAACTGCTTCTAACATATATAGAAGCACATGTAAAATACTGTTGGACAACACTAAAGCTTTTGATTTCTGCTACTTTAAAAAATACCAGCTTGTAAGAGATCAAAGACAGATATAAAAGGTTACTTCTGCAGCTCTCTTTCCTCTACACTGTTTTTTCATTTACCTCATTATCTATGGACATAATCACCAGTCAAGCTCAGTCGTTAAGCGATAACATTTCCGCAGCTAATAGCAGTATACTGGAGTCCAGTAAGGAATATTATTAAACTGTCCTATAATTCACATTTTGTGCGAAAAACTGGGACTTGAAAAACACCTGCCCAAACAATTCATAAACACACTGCATAGCAAATACCTATGGTAATTCACTGGATTTACAACCGTCATATTATATTAAACATACAGTATCAAAATTTATCACCCCTTGCACAGATTCCTGTTTTAATAATATCTTGTGCTTGCACAATAGCACCTTCATTCCCAAAGGATCCTAGCGCGCTTTAAAATCCTACGTGCAGGAATTGCTTCATTCGCCGTGGAAATGCAGCTGCCGCTGGGGTGGAAAGGGGCTTAGCAGAGCGGGGTGGCTGTACAGAACCGCCGTAAACACGGACGCTCTGGAGAGACGGCGTGGGACAGGCAGTGCAGAAAATTGTACCTGCGTCTCAAGAGCGCAATGTAAAGAGCACAACCCGGGTCACAGGCCGGGGAGGCGCGCGGCCGGCCTCGCTGGGGCACGCGCGGGTTCAGGGCGCCCTTGCGGCAGCCGTCGCCGGTGCGTTGTCCCACCACGGGTCCCCAGGGCAGGAGTCTGCCCTGCCCCTGAGGGCTGCAGGCTCTGCGGGCTGGAGGCTGGAGGCCAGCTGACTGGAGAGCTGCGTGGTGGAATTGTCCAAAAATAATGCGATGTTAGAGAAAAATCAGGCAAATATGTAGATTTATGGCTAGGTCATCAATCCAATTAGAACCTGGTCATCAAAGATCGCTGCTACACAGGCTGTTGAAAAATGTTCATGTTCTTGGGTTGATTGTAATCACGGCTTCTGTCTACTTCTTCATACTTGCTGTTTACAGGAGCCAAAATAACTTCCTGTGGCTTCAAGCCAGCACTGAATCTCTTCAGTCTGGCCTCACTCAGGAGCTTCTCAGAACCTCTTTGATCACGGTGAGGTGTCCATTTCTTCTGAGCATTTGGTTAGATTTAGCTTTGCAAGAGGATCAGCCTCTTGCTGGAGGTGAGCTTTAAAAAGCTTAAAGCTGTCCGCTGAAAATAAAGCTTAAAGCTGTCCGCCAAAAATAACTACAAACGGACTCAGTCCTGCCTATTAGACTTCAACCAGACAACTGAAACTCTAAGCTGCAATTGCTTCTCTCTAGTTTGAGCCACATAATTTGGGTGAAGGCTCAGGGCAGAGTTGCTTTTTTGAAAAGACAGAAGATTATGCCAGTGTAGGGGATGCTGAAACGTAGCCTTCACTCACAATGAGGTGAAAATCATTAAAGGATTTTAAAGTGAGTGATGCCAGAAGGGTGGAATTGGATTCCTATCTCTGGCAGCAAAAACACACAGTTTCCAGCCTATCGAGTACAATCTTTGCCATGCCTGCTGGCTTTGAAGTGGCTGGCACTTCTCTGATGTTTAACCAGCCACAGAAACTGAACTTTTACTGTTAGCACAGTGCACTGGCCACAGCTCTTCTCACCGCAAGCTTCTTGGCAGCAGGTCTGCTTTGGATGCAAGGCAGAGTTTTCACTATCGTAGTTAAGACTTTGAGTGCGCACAGAGGGTGACCTTGCGCAAAAAAGTCACAAACTCACAACTGCCTTGGGAGGAGGCAATGTTCAGGGCAAGGCAGCCTCTGTCCCAGGCTGTCCCAAGATGGCCAGAACAAGACATGTTCTGGACTTCAGAAGACCAAGTCACATCTTCAGGGTCAATTGAAGCTTACAGTGAGCTAGAGGTAGCAAAAACTGCTAAGTTACTTCTGCGGTAGCCTGTTGGTTGAGCTCTACTTCTCCGATTTTTGCAAGACTCCTTCAGTTGGCTTCCTTCTTCCCAGCCTGCTACTGTCGGCTTAAAACTTGACACTTGAATAAGTGAACTTTGGCTCTGCATATTTCTACTACTGTCTGTCCCTTCTCCATGAGGCTCACCTCTTTCTGGGCAGCTGATTTATGAGCTGAGTTGCCCAGGTCTTTTCCCTTTCCTCCCTGTATTTAAGCTGTCTCCAAGTCTTGGCACTTCTTACTTAATATTTCCAGACTACAACTTTCTCTATTTGTTGATACACCTCAAACTTTTGTGCAGGCCCCCCGTCACTCCTTGTCTCAGTCTCACTGCCATTTCCAGGATTCCCTGGCACGTATCAACACACTGTATCCTATACAAAAAGCAGCTCCCATACAACTAGCATAGATTGTATATTAATGTTTACTTTTGTTGCTGTAGCTGATATGCCATAGGCTCTGTAGGGATGTACTTAATTGCTGCATTAAGTAACTCTTCACCTTAGCTAAACTGCCAATAAACCAACATTACTTTCCAATGTACCTTCTACAGAGGTTGCTGTATGGTTCTCTTACATTAATTTAGTGGCTTGTAACTAAAGCCTAAGTAAAATTAGGAATAGCCTTGCAATGCACACATCCAAGGACTGTGCGCTTGATTCAGCTCTACAAGGCAGGTCAGGAAGGTCTCAGTCTCCCAGGCCTTCTGCCTTTCTCTGTCTCCTAGGGAAACTAGATCTCTTTGGGAATTGAGTCCTCTGTGGGCACACAGCATCCAGTACTCAAACACAGAAACCCACTTAGCTGATAAAGTCCACAGAAACAGCAACTTTTTAAAGCCCAGCAAAGGACTTTGGCCAAGGACAGAACAGTTGCTACGTTTCCCAGGCATTGCGGACCTTTTCCTATCTCCACCACTGGCAACCACAAGGCTGTTGTTGGGGCAGAGTCTTGGAGAACTTGCTTACGTGAGCTTTCTGCTGGCACAGCTGCACTCCACAGGCAGTTGGCTAGACAGCGAGTACGGTCTCCTACGGCTGCCCATGCCATGCTTGTTTATATAATGAGATCTCTTTTGCCTGGAACACATGCAATTGTGTAAAGCTGAAAGGAAGGTGATGAGTGTTGCTGGCAGGAACATAATTCCCTGCTATTCCAGTTAAAGTCACCCTGAAAGTAGTAATTTCTTAACTTAAAATTTGTGCTTCAAAACTACTATTAATTACTATGGATGTATGAGAACAGGGCAGATCTTGGCAGTCAGGATGCTGAGGTTCTACTGAATTCAAGGAGAATTTTGTTCTGAAAACAGGATTTTGCCTAAATTCAAATTACTGGAGATTGAACATCACAGAAGCAAAAATGATTGGCATGGATATCTGCACATAAGAATGTGAAAGCATGTATATATAACATATACATAGCCTATAGATGGTGTTATATATAGGCTTATATATCTTCACTGCTGCATATATTTAATACTAGTTGTGAGATGAGGCAACTCCAGCAGCCAGAGCTGTTCCTCTACCTGTGTTGCATAGATTCTGATTTAGAAAATAAAAGGCAAAAACTGTACCCTAAAGCTGCCAGCTCAGTGGCACCAAAGAACACATATGAAAGCTACTTTCTTAAAGGAGTGTACAGGTGGGGACTGGACTGATGGTGATGATGATGATGTATTCTCTTCTTATAACTCAGAGTTTCAGAGCAAAGTAAGCAAACTTAGTCCACAAGCAGCATGAGTTTATTACAAACACTGGAATAGCTGCAATGGTTCATACTCATCCCCCTGCTTTAGGCCAGCTGGCAGTGGACCAGAGAAGGTATCATCCTTACCTTGGTAAGAGATGGGTATGATCCTGCCTGGAGTAGCTAGCATCTCACTAGCCATACTGCAGCTAGCAGAAAAATCTTCTCCTCCTTTTCCCATCACTTTTCCTGAGTGGAGTATTTTCAGCTTTTAACTACATCTGCTCAGGTGAAACCAGCCCCTGAATGTGGAGGAAGGAACCTCTCTCTCATTCAACCCACCTGATTTTAATAATGGCCATGAAGGTAAACTGACTGGTGCCCCGCAGCTGCTGAAACATCTTCACTGCTAACAGAGGAAAGATGGGGGAAATAACCCAAACGTAGCTCTCTGCAGTGTGCACACCTGAAGTTAGCTGAAGAATCGTAGGTGTTAACAAAAGCTCTGAGGAAAATGGGCTGTGTTCCTCACCTCTAAATCAAGAAAAACGGAACAAATAGATGGATATTCACCAAAATAAATAGGTTATCTCAAAAGATGACAGCTGGCTAACATGACATCCTTTAAGAGCCTGAAAAATACAAGTGAAATGTAACAGGTTGCCTTTGTATATTGCTTAACTTTTACTTAAAATCTGGAATTTACATTTATTATATCTGAAGGACTTTCGTATTAAGCTAAAATGAGTACAGATTAGAGAGCCCAAGTGGACATCTTCCCAGTGACTTCAATAGGAGCTGGGCTGGAACCCCAAACTCCAGGAAATTTTCAAAATAACAGAAAAAATGTTTTCAGTTCAAGAGTTAGCAAGGGGCTTCTAATAAAAAATAATAGAGAGTATAAGCCAGGTAAGTGGAAGATGGTTTAATTACAAAGTAAAATATAGTGTTTTCATAACATATGGAAGATCCTTGGTTATTTTACTCACCAGAAGGAAAGTATTGTTCATATTCTATGGTAAGGATGGATACAGTCATAGTTATGAAAAAAATGACTTACATGTCAATATTACCTGTGTCCATTGACATCGAGATTTCCTCTAAGAAACAGATCCTGCACCTGGACTCTAGCAGAAGAGTTAGGGGGAGCCCAGCTCTACTCCTGTATGTTTCTGGACTCAAAGTTACAATTACTTTCTACCTCTTTTCAGGAGCAGCTTATTTAAGAACTTACTCCTCTCGGTTTTCACTCAAATTCCTTTTTCTGTATGATTTTATTTAAGAATAGCAGCTAACCAAATACCTATCTTAGCTCTATTAATGCAATTATAAAACACATGTATTCCTGTATTACGGAGCATGAGGAACCACTATCTGTAAACTCTTTTAGATAGATGCAAAGGGTTTTTTGTTGGTGTTTTTTTTTCCTAATTCCTGCAGACTGGCCACTGAAGTTTGTCAGGATGACAGATAACAACCATCTTTCACGTTTGTATCTTGATGTTAGTTTTAGTACCCAAAACTTTTCTAGAGAACTGACTAGAGAAGAGTAGCATCTTCATTTGTCAGATTTAAAAATGGCCAATTATTAAATTTGCATATCACAGTGATATTTTGTGACTGTCTTGAGTCTCAGAGCTACTCAGATGCTCTCATACTGGCAAAACAATACAGTCAGCTCCTTTCGAGGCAGAAATATTTTATTCTTTTCACACTTTGACTTTCTGGAGAACTTTGGATACTTCACATTACTACCTAGCATCGGGTGGATCACTTCCTTTCATACTTAAGTCCAATATCTTAGTCCTGCAGAATGAATATGAAGATCATAATGGTATTTTTAATTGTTCTTTATTTTGAGGCACACTTTCCTGTAGAATGTTTTTCTGAATAGAGTTTACCAATTTGATCATCTTATTAGAATATGGGGAGCAGTGCCCTCATTCCTTACTACAGCTTACCAGCCTACATATCAGAGCTTAAAGGGCCTTACTTAGCAGCAACAGTGCCAAAGCAGAACCTAGGGGAAAAAAAAAAGCTAGAAAGCCAATAAAACAAACAAGCAAACCAATAAGCATTCCTCAGGATTCTCAGCTGAGAGTTGTTTGCTTCACTACAGCTGAGACGAAGAACAAATGAATGCTGTTGCAAGTCTTGGGCAATTGGGCCCTCTTCCAAGTCCGAGAAAAAGGCAACACCACACCTATCAGCAGCCCACTGGGCTTTTCTCTATAATCTAAGAGAAAACGCAGGGTAGCAGAAAATGCTCATTGCAAATACCAAGAAACAGATTGCATTGGGAAGTTTTCTAGAAGAAAGAATGCTGATCTGCTTGACAGGTCTTGGGTCCTTAAAGCACTGACACATGACATTGATGCAAAGACAGAAAACTGTAGAAACGCTTTTGATATTCAGGATAAGCAAAATACTAACGTAAAACAAAAAGAAAGAAAAAATTAAAAACAATTTTATTAATTTTGGGATTATGAGCAAAGATTAACGGGTTATTCCTAAAAACATGTGCTGACTGTGCAACTAAACCTGTGTTTCTGAACCCTTGTGCTCTGGGGCCTCCCAGCTTCAACAGATATTTTGCAGGTATAATGGTCAACACAGAGATCAAATTGTAGCATGCATGCCATTTTTAACCTGAGTGTCCCTTAAGAGTATTTATACATAGCTATGAAGA
This sequence comes from Rhea pennata, assembly GCF_028389875.1. NCBI lineage: Eukaryota > Metazoa > Chordata > Aves > Rheiformes > Rheidae > Rhea > Rhea pennata. The sequence goes on from NC_084667.1 coordinate 54,210,862, forward strand.
GAGTCCATTTAGAGAAAGGAGACGAGGAGACAAGTAGGCCTGTATTTAAACAAGGCTAAGAAATAATGTTTTCATAATTCTTTTAATTATTAAGACTGAAAAGTAAATTCTTGTAAACTACAAAAAAATTTTGAGAAGATTAGTATGAATTAAAAATGAAAGAAAAAAAACAATACAAGGTGAACAGACCATAACTTTATTGGAGATATACTCAGCTACAATTATTACAAAAAACTATTAAAGGTAATTGTGATCCATAAGGTGCAGATTGCAAACTTCTGCAGCATGATTACAGTATGAATGAATTACATTATGTCCCTTAAAGACAGCTGCAGCATGTGATGGTAGGTATTTTATTGTCCATCAAATTATTCATTTTCATTCTACAATGTTATTCATTCTACTTGATTTTAACCATCTTTTCAATCAAACTATTTACAATAAAAATGCCTGCAATTTCCAATTCCTGTTCACAAACACTTTTTTTTCTATAACTTGCTGCTGCAGTAAATTCTGAGTGCATCTACAAAGCAATTAAAGTAGTCTGTGGTTGCCAATCAAACAAAAGCAGGAAGAAATCCAAGGAATTTATTAGACAAAATTTATATAAAAAAGTATAGTTAGCTTTGACAGAAGTTAATTTTAACTGCTAGTGGAGTATACTACAATGACCTCTAGATATTTGCTAACTTAATTCAGATTGAGTTACAGCTGATACTTAGATTACATTTCATGGTCATGAACAGTAGTGTTTAAAGTTTTAAATCTAATATGAAAGAAATTTAACTTTAACTTCTTGAAAATTAGAGCAGTTTAAAAATGATCAATGTCAGTAATTAAGTACCAAAATTCAAATTCCTTCTCACTTTATTCATATAATAAATAAGATTCCCATGAGAATGCTTTTTGAGGGAACACTGTCAGACAGATGCAAATGTAATATCATAACAGATCACAAAAGTGTTCATCATTTTCAGATCATGCATGCTGCTGAGACTGGGATACATGTATTAATACAGAAAACAAAAAATCTTTGTAACATACTTATGTTGTATGCAGCAATATAAACAAACACATTTTCCAGTTGATGGTTCTACCTACAAGGAGGAAAAAAAACCCAAACTCTGCAATATATAGATATATAAGCACAAGATCTTCAGATATGTAAAATCAATGCAGTTTTACAGATTAAAATGATACTACATCAATTTGCACTAGCTGAGGATCTGGCACTTCGTTACTGGGCCAGAATTATATTCTTCCCCAGCACTGAAATTGGTCTGGATTCTTAAGTTCTGCACTCTACAGTTAAAACATACCATTGTGTAATGAGACTAAAAAATAGTAGGCTTTTTCTGTATGAACTTTAGCAGCATCAAGCTGAACAAACACTTCAGAAGTCACTACCGGGCACTCAATATTCAGAATGAGTGGAGATTTAGTTGAGGTTGACCAAATTATTACAGGCTGTCTTCTTGCAAAAACTACGTTGTATGTGTAATATGTTGGTTTGTTCAGAGATAATTACAGGAGTGTCAGAGGTCATTCTAATTTTAATTACTTCACATAACAGTAAAAATGATGTCATAAAATACAATAGTTTTAAAATACAATCAAGAGTTCTGTTACACATCTTTGTTGTATTTTTCCACATACAGTAAAAATGCCACAGACATTACAAATGACCTATTTAAGTTGTGCAAGTAAATGACACATTGCAGGCATTATAATTATCTTTTTCAAATTCAGTAAATCAAAACAGCAGCAAGGCCAAACCACATTTTTCCTCTCTGTTAAGCATTTTTTTCCTTGAAATGAGGTAAAGCATGGTACCAAGTGCAATGCTTATTTGTGCTACATGAACAGAACAGCGCAAAAAAAAAAAGCCATAAAAATAAAAACGCAGCATAGTTAAGAGGACTGTTTAAAGTACAGTATAATAGGTCTAAGAAGATAACAAAAACAAAAACAAATTAAAAAAAAAACAAGGTTCATGCCAACTAACCCCCACACTATTGATGAGGAGCCTGTGTGGTTGCTTTTGAAGATGGGCTGCAACAGTTCACTTACACTTGCGCTTTTAGCATGTCAAGTGATTTCTATCCCAACCTTCAAATGATCAGATTTAGGTCTTTAATAGCATACATTGTCCAATATCAAAATCATATCAACTGATGGGCAAAACACGCAGATGTATAACATGGAAACTAACATGACTTTTCTATCTCAAAGGATACAAAGTATTTCAATGAGGTCACACTGGAAAAAAATGCGGCATTCAAAATGCATTTAAAAATGCATCAGCAGCAGAAACTACTTTATAGTCAGCCACTACACATTTCAGATTTCCAATTCATAGGCTTTGTCTAGTAACAAAGCGATCATTAAACAATTCTGAAATACAGAACAAATTCAGTTTTTTTTTGCATCAAAACACTCTGCAGCACTTCACTCCTAACCATTACCTGAAAACCCTGAGAACCTATAACCTAGCAAGCAGTAAGAAACTTTGTGTTAAAAGACTAACTTTTAAGTGTTACAGTTGTTCATAGTGTAGTTAAAACTATGTAAGACTTGGTCTGATTTTATCTGCTAATTAATCTCTGGCCAGAAACACAGAATTGTTAACATTAATGATTATGTATTTTCCCTAAGAAATTTCACTCCTATCATGAAGAAATAGCTATAATATAAATCAGCAATTTTTAAACAGCTAACTCAAAGTAATTTATCTTTGAAAGTTTAGTCTGTATGTTTTTACTGTTTCATTTCATTTACATTTGTTTTGTACATATAAAGATTTATCCCTTCCTCGTATCTTTTTCATGACTGAGTACCAAAGAAATGCTAGACTCTGTGTACAAGCTAGTATTAGAATTCTTGGTTGACTGCTATAACATTGCTGTTTCCAAATACAAAAACTGCTCATTTTGCAAAGCAAAAAAATGATTAAAATAGAAAATATATAAATGTTTGAAAACTGTATTTCAGAAAAGCTTAATGCCTACCCCTTGCCAGTCAGGCATTTTTCTTTCTTTCTTTCTTTCTTTCTTTCTTTCTTTCTTTCTTTTTTTTTTTTTTAAGAAAGCTAGAGCTGACAGTTTTTGTTTTGCTTTAGTGTGCATTTGTGAGGAAAGGAATAGGGTTTTAAAAGCAGGAAATACAGTATTTATTTGTAATTTAATACATAAGACACAGCATCAAGTTCAAACTATTGTGCTGGAAAACATTAAAACACCTTGCTCTGCTTTCTCAAACTTCAAGCATAATTAAACAGGGCAAAATTGCAGCAAACCTCTACTGATATTGGTGGGAATATGAGACCCACAGCTTTTTAAAAAGGTAAATTAAGAGGTATTATAGTTACAGTGCAAAAAATTAAAATTTCAAGCATAATATATAAACATAGCACCAAAACAGAAAAAAACAATGCATGCAACAAAAGAAAGAAAAAGAAAAAGAAAAAAGAGAACTGAGGTATTTAAGTGAAGAGTGCCTAAAAAAAATTCTAATTAAAGAAGTACAGGCAAAGCCTAAAAAATAAAAGTATGATTTCCCCCCATCCCCAAGCAGACCAAAACACCAATGAGCTAGTTTCTCTAAATTAAGGACCTAAATCACAGATGTATCAAAAGTACGGCAGTTTCATCTCAAACATCAACTTTCATGGCATTTAACAGCACAGCTTTGGTAGGTGAAATATGCATGCAACTCTGAAAAGTACAGTAAGAAATTTACGTGGAAATATCTCTAGGTCTAAAGGTGCTCCATTTGTTAAATACATAACCAACTGACTATAAAATCTGCAGCATATTTTAGGTGTGATATGTCTAAAGGTTATTTTCTTAGTGACAGTTCGTACTGTGCAATTATTTATTAATGTTTCCAGTATCGGAACTATCTAGTTTGCAGGTTTGTGTAAAACTGGAATTTTAGCCAAAGACCTTATTTTGTTTATGGTAGTACAAAAAACAAAAAAATCTGTAGACTAACGACCTCCTCTGAATTGTTAAAAATAACCTAATCGCATATATATGAATACAACTTCTATTTTAATCCTGTAATAAGTCACAGCTATAGTAATGAGTTGTACTGTAAATATAGAGCTGTATCATTGTAAAATGCGTAACAAAATGAAGGGAATGTAAAACAGTTTGTTCCAAAAAAGATCAGAAATTAAAGATTATTAATGAGGGTTTATTTATTATTAAGGCAAGAACCTTTTTTTTTTTTTTTTTTTTTTTTTTTTTTTTTTTTTAATGCAAGACTATGTGGCATAAGGAAATTGAAATTTCATTCTACCAGTATGCCAGCCATTTCAATTAAAATCTGTCCCTAACAAATAAGTGCAACAATGATTGGGAATATCATCTTAATGCAAAAAGATGACATGGAGATTAAAAAAAAAAAAAAAAAAATACTGGCACACTTATTCTTTCTTATACCCAATCATCCAGTACAGTTTACCAACTGCTTTATGACTGGCACTAGTGCACAGATTGAAAAATTTCAAGATTACTATATATAAATCTAGCAACTGCATTAGGCATAAGCTCCCTGGCCTTCTAACACTAAGCAAAGCTGTACTGACAATAAAGTAAAACAAAAAGACCTGACAACAATTATTCTGAACACTTGCTAAATGTTATCATTAAAGCACTCTTGTGATTAAACAAAGCAGAAGTGAGGAAAGAAGACGAGATTGTGTTTGCGCAAAAAACTATAACTACAATTAGTTCCAAAATTTTATACACGTTAAATGTTTTGTTATCTATTCTGTTATCAAACAAACTTTAAATTCTGTCTTCAATTTGTTCCTCTCAACATCAATTTTTTTAAAAATTTGCTTTATTTGTATGTGTCCCCCCCCCCCAATTTTATTTATTTTTAAGAGGAGACTCAGCTGTTTGGGACCTGAGGTTGATTTGCTTTGAGGCTTCGTAGTGCTCTTCTTGCAGCTGCAGATTTGGCAATCCTGTAGCTTCTGCCAACACCTTTAAACTTGCCCTTTCCTACAACTTCCACTGTTACTCTGACCTTTCCATCGTAAGTTCTTTCTGCAGGACTGCAAAAACATACACAAAAATTACTTACTGCCAGGGTGAGTTAATGTGAAATAAGAGACCTACATTTTCTTTTCTACAGAAGTTAGAGCAGTATAGTTAAATAGAAATCATTAGTTTTCTCAGAAAGTCACAACTGAGGGGAAAAAAAAGTGAATACAAAGATCACCCTAAGTGCTTAGCAAAAAAAAATAAAGTCACTCGTGACATTTAAAAATCCTCAGCAGCTTATAAAGCATAGCTTAAAAACGTTTTATAGCACTGTGCACCAAAGAAAACTTATCCTTACCTAAATTTGGCTGTCTCCGGCTCCATCTCCAGCAGCTCTCGCACTGGGGAACGGGGCACATTTGCAGAAAATTTTTCTGCAAAAAAATAAAATTGATTTTTGTTCTCTTCATAGCATATGGTACTTAATTATAATTTCCCTTCCTCCCCCCTGAAAACCGACAATACCTATTAGCGGCCTCATCATTGGATAGTACACTTGCCAAACCATTTCCAAAGACATTCCACTATCCATATAAATGGCACCAGCAAGGGACTCGAATATATCCCCCATGGCCTTTGGTACTTCAATGTCTTCTTCTTTTTCTTCATCTTCTTCAGATCTTCTGAGCTGTTTGCAATTATAAAAAACCGGGGCAGGGGGAGAGAGGAGGGGAGGAGAAGAGAGAGATATTTGCTCCTTTTAAAAATAAAACAAAGATCTTCAGAAATACAAGTTCTCTTACACCCTATCCTCAGCTGCCTTCTTTAAGTTTTTCACTGACAACTTTCCAAAGTGAAATCATTCTTTTATTCCCCACTGAAACTAAGTTGTTGGATATATCATTTTTCAAATGTGAAAAAAATTCCGCCAACACTATTGTGTACAGAGACCTTATATGCTTTGTGAATTCCTCCTGTAATAATTCTATAGGATTTCACCACAGGTCTGTTTTTTCCAATAAGAAACAGACTTGGCTCTACCAGTTCATATTAGAAAGCCATTCATAATGGAAAAAGAGTTCATATTTTAAACAACTCCTAGAAGGAGGCTTTGGAAGAAAATAGGATGTACATTTCTATACCTCCTTTATCTCCAAAGACAAGCATAAAGTATTAGCAAAATAAGCCACGAGTAGCTGATAACCAGCAATGTCAGACTGAGATAATATGGTACTGTAAGGGCACACTCAGGTACTTTTAATGTAGCAGGCAGAGTTTTCTTCTATACTGTTTATTTAAGACAACAGTCTATTCCCTTCATAAACTTTCAGTGTATGTTAAAAGGTCTTGTGTCAATCTACTGTTACTAAAATATATTTCAAATACATGTATAATATGCTTCCACCTAAGTGCAAACAGAGCAATCTGAACACAAAAAGAAATGTCTGACCATTTCTCCTTTATACATAAAGGAGTGTCTGCCTATCTTTTCTCTTCCCCCAGTGGCCAAGCTCTCACTCCATTTGGGTGAAATCCAGTTCAGGGTTTATAAGCCTATGCTAAGGCTTCAGTCTCACCATAATACCTCATGAACTAGTCCCACCCGGTGTTTCTACCTAAAATAAATCAAACAAGAAGTCACTTGGTTTGTATGCCCTCCAAACAAGAATTTTGATGGTAAGAAACAAATTCAACTATATTTTGAATAGTGTATTTCATTCTAAATGCACACTCAAGAACTTTAGAGTTATACAGTACTTAAATAACAGAAGGGGAGAGAAATTAAGAGCTATACAGCAAGGGACAACAGATGTTTCAGAAGTGAGATTTGAAAAAGAAAAGCAGATGATGTGGAGACACACATGGAGACCAGTCTAGCTGGCATGAACTGCTGAAACAAAGACTCTTGTATTAACTGTGATGAAATAAGAGTTTCAGTAAGTCAGTGCCAGACCAAGATAGGGAGCAGGCACAGGGAGAGTGAAACAAGAATTTTATTTGAAACAGCTATCCTTTTATTTGGTTGCAACTTTTGTAGAGTTTTGAGGCAATTTTTGTGTATAACAGCAGAAACTGAACAAAGGTAAGAAATCACTGCTATAAGCTCTTAAAATGAGTTTCTAGTCTTTCTACTTATGTTAAGACTATTATAAGGATATCAGAGTTTGATCCTCTGATGTAAAGTAATTCATACTATCTACATTTCAATGACAAATTTCTTAGTCATTGTTTTCTGAACCTCCCCAGAAAACATAGGGATTTCACTCTGTGACAGATACAAGGGTTGTAAACAATACACACACTGAAGTCTTCTGATTCCTAAGATTTTAAATTGTGTTTGAGAGGAAATTATTAAAGGTGATGATAACATCTTTATTTAGTGGTATTCTCAGATTATTTCTTAAGAGATTAAATCACAGTTTTTATGACAAAAATCTACTATATAACTTTTAAAAAAAGGATAATTAATAAGTGCATCCTTCTCTTCCCAGTTAGAATTTGACCAGGAAGGCCCTTGCTTTCATTTTCAGAGCAGTTCATTTAAATGAGTTGATTTTTAGTCTATTCTCCAACAAATAAGTGTCCACTATCACGATCTTCCCTGCATAGCACAGATACGATCTCTCTTTTCAAGTTCTCAGTTGAATTATTTTTCAAGTGGTTTGTTTGAAAGATGCTTATAATGTTTCCCTGGCTAGCAAAAATAAAGCCTTCAGGAGCATGTCAGAAACACACATTGGATTTTAGTGCGATGATCTATGATTCATGCTATGTCTGCTCCAGCAGAAATCATTCAGAATAACAACAGCACAGAATGTAGTGTACTACATTAAATAAGCACTGCAGTGTCAAGGTGGTATTGTTCATGGGGTTGCACTGATGTCCTATTCCAAGTCAGTATTATGTGACCTAATGCCTCTTCACCACAGTTATTTTCATGGTATAGTAATGCTTTTAATCAATCAGTGAAGAAAACTAAGAAAAACACAGGGGGAAAAAAAAACCCACTAAGGTAAAATACTGACTGAAATCAGGTGTCACAGAAAAAAAAATCTGGAGGACAAACCTAGTTTCAATTTAATTACTTTGAGCAGTTTTATTCACTTTAAACTTTCTGAAGATTGTATTTTATTTCGCATATTTAGCGCTTTATTATCAGGAGCCACCTGCTTCTTTGGCTGCTACATGCCTAATGCTAAAGTATTACAAAAAAGCGCGTCATACTAAAAAAAATATCTTATGACAAGCTTCAAATCAGGTACTGAACACATTTTTTCTACTACCACTAACCTCAGAATCCATTCCTTGCATTTCATTCTTTTCCATTTGAAATTGTACAAAGTCATCAATAACATGAAACAGTTCAGGAGAGACAGCTTTGAAGTACTTGTGGTAGTCATACTTTACAGCTAGTGATGCAAAAATGGTATTATTGACTAGAGCAGATCGTAGGTCAGTAAGAACTCCTGGAGAGTGTTGCCGTGGGTCTTCATAAAGGTGCTTGGTTATGAGGTAGTCCAAAATTGCATCTCCCAGGAATTCTAAGCGCTGGTAACAATCTTACAGTATTGGAAACAAAAGAATGTAGAACAACACAAATAAGTTTAACTCACACATTCTTTCCAGGCCTTTCTGGATAGAAAGTTTGGTATGTTGCCATTAAATATCACAAAATTACATACAGTCAAAACAGATAATGTGTGTTTTAAAACAGGTATCTTTGAGTTTATGTTTAGAAAAATTTCTAGTGGATTGCGAAAAAAAATCAAAATTTGCATCTAATAATAAAGCCATTTTTAAACTGAATGATGATTTATGTCAGGCTAGCAAAACACACTTGTGTTCATAATCGGTTAACATTTGTGCTCAAGGTCAGCTACTACCAGGCTGATCTGAAACAGATGATAACCAAACCTCCAAAAATGAACAAAAAGTCAATATATTAAAAGGAATATACAACCTGAGATTTTTTTGATCCAATTTGTCACACATTCAGACTCCTTGAAATGTGTTGAACAAAAATTCCCATTCAGAATGGATTCTTGTAAAATGAAAACTGAAATTGGGAAGCGTTTGCTGCTTCGATAATTGACATTGTTTAGAGAGTTACGGAGGTCTATTTTTAGAATATAAATAAAACTTAAAAAAAGAAAAGTACTGTTGAAAGCAAACAAGGATAGGTAGGAAGAGAGGAAGGAAGACAAAATTACCACAGAAGTAATATGGCATAGCGAAATAGCGAGTAGCAAGTTGCTTTTATAGCAGCTGAACCTAAGATATTGCTAGATCTCAACTGCTGCTCCTCCTGCAAAAAGCCACCTATAACAGCAACTCAGAATTGTCTTCCTTGTTAAACAGAAAAGGATCTGGAATTAAAAGTTTCTGCTAACAACAATTTTATCTATATATTATGCCTTACTGCTGCCATTTGTTAAACTATATATAAAAAAGGAATTATCTATGTTCTATAGATTTTGTGAAATACTTGTAAATGTGAATATGTAAGTAGGTAATGCTACCTTGAATGAAAAAATGAAAGAAATAGTTTCAGTGTTTTGTCAGAACTGCTTCTCTTAATGTATTAAGATTTCAAAATGACTTATTTCTTTAATTAAAAGAGAGATTTCTTACTTCTTGGAATAAGGAACCAATTCAGTATGGGAAGATTCAGAGTGCTGACTACACAGGAATTTGCTGTTCACTTCAAATAGGGTTGGAATTTTACCTTTGTTAGGTTTTAATTGCATATTATTTTAGGAAAACACTTCAAGTGTAAGAAAGAACAAATATTAAATTTTTAATTTAAATAGCATACACAAATGTAATTGAAGACGTTTGCTAACCTAGGATGTGTACTTGTGTCAAATTTGTTGTGAGATCATGTATAGAAGCACTAAGCAGTTGACCTGAAATTCATATTTAGTCTGACTTAGTAAACTGCTTCAGCTTTGACTTTAAATATTTACTCTACAATATACTCGGACTTAAATTAAACCTCCAATTCACAACTTCAAACTGAAATCTCTGTATTTTGCTATTTATAGACTATTTGGCTAATAAATGTTGTATGGCCTAACTTTACTGTTCAAAAGTACAGTCTGAGTAATATACTTGGATTAAATTATGGGAAAATTTTACAAAATATATTTGCAAAACAGCTACACTTCTAGAAATACGTTGTAATTTACAGTTACATAAGAATGTGTGTCAGCTAAATGGGGATCTAACATCAGTTGTATACAACTAGTCATAGAGGGTCAGAGATGAAAAGTGCTCTCTTCTGAAGCTTGATTAAGCTCCAGTAAGTCTTATATCTGTATCAAGACAAAATAGGAATTATTCACATATCAAGACACAGCTTCAGTAAGTATCCTCCTCTAAATCAATAACAAGATCTTCTTTTCTAAGATTCTTTTTGCATTCAAAGGTCACTGACTTCTTAATATGTTAAAATAACAAGGCATATCATAAAAGGACTATGTATGAGAACACAACATATATTGCCTTTATTCACAATACAGGAAACACAGTTTCTTTAAGCCAACTTACCAGTTATGGTATTATAATGGTAAGAGGCATGAGTAAATGCCTGAAGAAGATAAGCCTTGTTCTTAAAATTGTAGTTTATTTTCTTCTCGAAGTTTTCAAAGCCAGAAATAAGATGATTCAGAGTTTTTTCAGCATCTGGGTGATCAAACATACACCTTGGTGGAATCTTCAAACAGCCATACTCCAGGTCTTTATACAGAGAAGACTCTGATTTAACTACAGAAGCAGAAACAGAGTTTGGTAAAAGATTTTTCTGCTGACTGTTACAGTTCTCTCTGGTAGCACACAAAGTGCTTTCCCAATCAGTCTTTTTAATTACAGGGAGCACCTTCAGCCCCAATGAACACAGGAAAAGCTGAGCAGCTCTTTCACCACAGCTGGTCAGATAGCAGCCCAACAAGGCTTCCACACAGTCTGCAATGCTTTTGTCAGCAATACACTGTTCTGTATGCAAGTCATATGAGATAGACTGTTTTCCTGCATCAACACCACAGTTTTCTTCTGATGGGTTCCAGAAGCCCACTACAAAATCATCCTCTTCAACAGCCTTGCTAGGATCCAGATAGCACATAGCATCCCAAGAGCTATAATCAAAATCATCAAAATCTGATGAAAACTGAACATTACCCAAGGATGACTTTTTGGGTGCTTTCCATTCATAGTTCGAATCAGTGGTTGAAAAGGGCGAGAGAGAAATTTTCTTCACAAAAGCCCCTGATCCCATTAACATATTATCTATGAATTTGATATGTTCCTGATCATACTCCAAAAAATCATCTTCAAAGTCTGCTTCTTCCTTGGGTAACCTCCACATTAGGTCTTCATCCTCCTCCTCATCATCATAATCTTCAAGTTTACCATTAGCCAAATTCTCCTTTGTCTATAAAAGAACACACATACACAGACACACAAAATGCAGTACAAAAAGGAAAATGATAACCTTTGATTCAGGAAGTACTGTAGAAGTAGAATGTAGGCAGTGTCTGCTAATAATAAGCCTGAACATTATTAATAATTTTTAAAAATGTTCCTAATTATATTGTCTAATCATCATTCTAAGACTCAAATAACTGCCTTGGAATACAAACTCTTTCCTATCAACCTATAATAAGCAGTATATATTTTATATATAACACATGCTACATTTCATAGGAATACAGACTCATGCTTATATTTGCATCCAACACATACCAATTAAATAATATACACTTGCACACCGATGTAAGCTAAGGAAAAAAATTCAAAATTAACAAATTTAGATAAGTACAAAGAAACAGATTTCGGTGCACTTTTCTCTCTAGCTGCTAAAATAATGCTATTACAAATGTTTATTTACGGTAATTTAAAAAATTCTTTCTATATTCTTTCATTCTAAATAATAAAGTGTTTGCAAAGGTTAACAGTCACCATAATCTCAGTTTTGGGACACACAAAAGCAAAATGCACTCAGTGAAACAACTGAAGAACTTCTTTTACCCTACTGCTTCTATAATCATCACTCAAAAGCAGCAAAATATATTTCTCTACATTACCAAGTACAGCTAGTTACAAATAGTTTGTAGTCTATTTGGCAAACTGATAGAAAATAAGTTTAGAGTCAGTGTAGGAATGTTTATATTACAGATCAAAACCAGAGTCTAATACCAATTAGTTGGCAAGAATTTCATGTTTATGTGGGTGACAGTCTGGATAGCGTGTGTCAGGGATTCAGGAAGTGTTCTAGCTATTTGAAGAAATCAGATATAGACTAATTTTTGGTTCAAGACAAGTTAATGATTCTTTAACAGAGATGATATCCCTCCAGTTTGTCACATATTTTATAATATTGCCATGATCTGAATAGAGCAGGTCTAAGAATGCAAGACTAGAAACTATGGCACACCAGTAAGATTGCAGTATTACTTATTTTTGCTAAGTATTAACGTATACATTAAGTCATGAGGTAGAATAATTCAATGCAAAGGCAATTAGTATTAATCCTATCTCTTAAAACAAGTACATATTTGTTTTATTTCAGTTATACTGAAACATAATTTGAACTTCAGTTTAAAGCTACACTTACAGCCTCATCTAATTAAGAGCAAATTTAAAGTTGTCTGATGTTCTAATATGCATATATCTACAACAGCAAAGTAATGATGTCTCATATCTCCTCCCTGCTCATCTGCAGCAAATTGATATGGACTGAAGAAAATTATAAATTGAACACAGATATGCCCAAGCTATATAATGCTGTACAATTTGCTATGGCCTCAATCCAAGAAAGCACTTAGATATATTAACTAAATGCACAAGTAGTCCTCCTTACATCAAAAGGACTACTCTCAGGCTCAATTCTGCATCACTGGTATCAATGGGAATTCTGCCACTGAATTTGAAAGAAGTAAGATCGGATTCAAAGTGCTTTCCTGGATTGGGTCCTGAAAGCCAACACCATTTTGAATCAAGTGAAATAGCCTATATCTGCCCTCAATCTATGCAAGTCAAACTACAGGTTTCAGCTATCTAATCTTGAGAATCTGTGAACCAGATGGTAATGTTGGGGACCTCTCCCTTTGCGCTAAACACACAACCCTTTGGAGCTGTGGATGTGTGGCAGCAGTAAGGCACACCAAGCAGTGCTCAAAACCATCCAAGGGTCAAACAGATCACAATCTTCCTTATCTCACTGGAGCAACTTTAGTAATGAGAGAAAAAAGGGTGGCTGTAAAAAACCATAGTTCCGGTACATCTTGCCAGAAGATTTTCTGCTGCTAAATTAATTATCCAACTGACACACAAAAAGCAGCCATTTCTGCAACTAACTGTTCAGTAACATATAGCAAAGTTTGATTTAAATAACTATTTGGATATCAGTAGCAGCATGACCCTCAAAGCAGGACAATTTATCTAGTGCCAACTAAAGCAAGTATTGATTATTTGCATATCATATCCCACTGTTCAATCTGTCATTGAAATGAAAATATAGTCCCTGATTAAGCAATATTCACATGAAAAATTTAATTTCAGTTTCAATGTCTGTTTGTGCATTTAAAAATTAACTGATAATTTTCATTTTCACTACAATTTTACTCACAGCTTTCTAAGTAAAATTAATTAACAGCACAGCTAAGTGAACTGCCTTAACATCCTCTGCACATCATTTCTTGCATAAAAAGGTAGTAAGAATGTGCTGCAGTAAAAAAGCCAGATTAGTCAGTTTATTTTATTTTTTTTAACAGACAGCAATTCAGAAATTATCAACAATGAAATCCAGAACAGATAAGCTTTCCCTAAGAAATACCTGCTTGATTTTAAGTAAGTTATATCCACTTTCATTTCAAGCTGAAGATAAACGTTTTAAGTGTTTCTTTCATGCTTCTTTGAAATTAGTATTTGATAAAATCAACAGACTAGTTTATTAATGGGAAGCTCCTAATGCTTGAGTCCTTAATGTTGGCCTTAAGTACCAACATTTCTCTAGGATGTTTTAGTAATAATTCAAAGAGTTATGAGATTTCTAGCCCCAGCCATAGACCATCACCCCTGGACTAAGAATAAAATTTATGTGCAAAACGTCTAGATTGTCAATTGGCACAAAAAATGCATCTTACCTAAGTCACTGTCTGTACTTGGACTAGAATTGTATATTTTATTTACAAATAAACTGTGCCTAGTAAAGAGAAACAGATGAGTGAAGAGTTATGGAGAACTGAAAGCTTTTAAAAGCAAAGACTAGCTCCTGTCCCAAACGTGCTATTTTATTTTTAGAAAGGTATAACAGTAAGTCTTTCTGAAATGAATTCTTGGTACAATAGAAAACTATAATAATCAGGTTGTTTTATTCTGCAATAAACATTTATTTTCATGGTACATCTACCCAACAGTCCTCTCATGTGCCCTCTGGTGGTTCCACAATCTGAGCATGGTCTTCAGAATTGCAATATGGAAAAAAAAAAATACCCCCACAAACAAGAAAATGCCATATCATTTTCAAATATGTAAAGAATAAGTTATGGACTGATATTTCTTAAACATTTACTTTAACTCTCAGCATACAGTAAGTATGCTTCTCATTAAGATGGGTCATTCTGAAGCTATTGATGATGGACAATGATGGAGTCTATGTCAGCATTTTATTTTTGATGAGGAGTAGCTCTCAATCATTCTCATGCTGTAGCTGACAGCTGAGTGAGAATTTACCTATGATAGTTATAATCCTCACTCTGCCCTAGCGCAATGAAAATTATCAACTCCTGTTTCAATCCACCTTCTACAAAGGTGAATTCACTATTTATTGAAAGGTAGACAGACCGTCTTCTGCAAACACACATTACATCAAAAATACTATTCGTAATTCAGTTTAAATTCTGAGAGAAATTTCAGAGCATGCTCTCATGAGTTCATCTGGTAAGAACAAAAAGCAAAAAGGCTTCTTCTCTGCTCTTCTATTAATATATACACATTCATTGCTGCATGATGTTCAACAAGTTTCCTTACTTTGGGTTCTATTCAGGATCTGTTTTCCTCTCATTTTCTGTAAGTTATAGTGAAGTTTTACACAGAAAGGAAACAAAGATGTAGAACTACTTTTTTGATTGACAAATATAACAGAATATTTGGGGGAAAGGGAAGGTAGAGGAAAGAGAATACAGACCACAGACATTGGAATATATTGATGCATGGAGACAATTATTCCTCAACATTGTTAAATGGAATCTTACCATTTCATCTTTCTCCCATTTATCAGTGTTGCTCTTGTCCTGGTTCACTACGTAACCAGGTGGAAGCCAATTGACAGGGGGATCAAAAATTGATACCACCATACGACTAGGCAGTCCTTTCTTTTTCCCAAGGCGATACAAATTACAGTTGCTGACCTTCAAGAAAAATATTCTGATAAACCTCTGGACATAAATTTACATTAAAATATTGGTTAAAATACAAAGAACCAAGTCAATTTAACGTGATCTTGTCCCATTAGTTCTTAAAATGGTTACTTTTCAGCTTTCTTAATACACAACAACCAATTCACAACAAAGGTGTAGGGTATTTTTTTGTCTTTGTTTTTTTTTTTTGTGTGTTTGTTTTCTTCACAGTCAGGTATATAAAATTTGACTATTTCAGTTAAAGAAATCTGATTGTTTAATTCTCTTTGTAAAAAGAAATTATTGCTAACTTTAGAGTTAATATAGTCTGTCCAAGTGTCATTAATTACAGCATTAATAATCAACATTCAGACTAGATCTGGAATGAGAAATGACTGCTGTTATGGTAAATTGACCTGAATCTTAGTAGCAGAAAGGGTTAGAATAGTTCTGTACAGCAAATCTTATTTTAATTAAGTCATAATCCAGATGTTATTTTAATACTCTCAAATTCTTTTAAATATTGTAAAGGGAAGGAAAAAAGCACCAACATGCACTCACACACTCTTCTTTTTTCCTTTTGAACTACCAACTTCTGATCTTCATTTCTCATTTTAAACATACTTTTCATGTTTCCTTAAGTCTTACAAAATTTATTGAACATTCAAGTTCAAATTTCATGAAGTGTGTGAGTTATTCAGCCTTCCTTATTTTCCTTGATTAAACAACTATTCAATCATTTAATTCTCAGGGTGATGCATTTTATTAGAGAAAGACAGTCATATTCTTAGCATTTGATTCAAGTCTTTGCATTATGTGGAATAAAACTTTCATATGATTTATTATTCCAGAATTTAAAAAAAGAGTTGAAGAAGAGACCCTTCTCACTACTATTTATGTTTATATTAAAATACTTTAAATAGTTTTGATTGAACAATTTTGAAGGGTACTTTTTATTTGTTTGTTAATGTTTCTGTAGGATCATGCAAAAGCTTTCATGGAAGGTAATTTACTAAGGAGACAACTGAAAGGTCAGTAAAGCTATGACTTAAGGCTCTGTGCGGCTAACTCTTTCATTCAAGGGCTCCTGTTAAAGAGTTTCTAGTCAATACAGCTCTAGTATGGTCCACCAAACATCCTCATAAATACAGAGCTTTTGGTTCTATTTAGTCTTCTCTCCCCTTAGGATGGTAATCAGCTTTCAGGTGTTTTAGATTCAGAAATGAACAGTAAAAAATAGTTTCATCAATACCAGTTTATGTAACATTAGCCCTCTCATCTAGTATTTTTACTCCTAATATGCACGCTACCAAATGTATAATCAGTAAGGCCGTGGTCCTAAACCACCTTGGGGCCATTCAATCTTCATATAAATTTTATATACGTAGTTTGTTATAGCCAGCATTTTACCCTAACATTGGATCATTAATACTTACTTTTTTGCTTCTCATATATGACAGCCGTCCCTCGTGAGCATCAGGATAAGTGCAAAACAAGTATGTAGTGATGGCATGCTTTAAAAATGAATCACCAAGCATTTCAAGCCGCTCCAGATTAAAACCATCACTAGCATTTGAAAGAGTCAAGGCTTGAAGAATGAGACCGGGATTGGGGCCAAGAGTTTTTGAGGAGTACCCACTGGAAGGGCTCTTTTCAAAATCCGCTCCGTCTATTGAAAGATTAAGAGCTTTTGAAGTACTGGTGGTCACTGCCATTTTGGGGCATCCGTCTGAGGTAGATCTGTTAGCATTTCCATCAAGGTATTTATTACTCAGTAGAGTACATTCATTGCTGGGCTTGGGCTGGTTCTCACTGCTGTATAAATTCTGAATGGGACATGAGGTAGTTGGTTGTACAGGTATTTCCTGCCTGCAGTAATTCAGCTGATTTCCTTGGCAAAAGTCTCTGTTAACTAAATCACAATTGCCATTGGCAAGATTTTTATTATAAGAAACACCATTAATTGCTGCGAGTTCTGCTGAGACATCAATTTGTAGTTTACCGGGTGACTCATTGAGCAATGTTTTGTAATTCACAGACATTTGGTCATGCTTTTCTGTAGAAGAGGTTCTATTAGCACCTTGATGTGCAGCATTTTCAGGGACTACAATTGTGCTGTGCTTACAGTAATTTTCATTCTCTACCGAAGAGGAACCAGGAATAGAGATGAAGGATTTGCTGTCAATAGACTTTTTCCATCCAAAGTCCAGGTTAGGATATCTGTAAAGATATATGCTGATTTTGTTAAAGGAAAACAAGACAAGAGAAGAAAACTCTCATGCACATACACACGTTAAGAAAAAGCAATGCTCTTCTGAAAAGAACAGTGACTGCACCACCTTCTCAGGTAACTGAAAACATTATTCACAAGCAAGGCTTTTCTAACAATATCCTTCACTTAAAGCTGATATTTTAAATTCATGCAATAGAGGAATATTTTCACCACGCTTTTCAATAAAGTGAGATATCAAAAGTGAGATATTAAAACAACAATAACAACAACATACCTGAAATCTGCAGGAAGTGATTTAACCCCTACACCAGCATCAGTGGCTGTTTGAGCTCTTAGTTCCTCTGCTGTCAACAGGCAGTGCAGACGATAAAGTATGCTGGGGAGGCAAACTGCTTTTCTCCACAGGGATGCTGGAATAGGATGGATAGCACAGAGCTCTGGAACCAGTATCTGGAGTAAGGTTAGGGAAGGGTGAGAAAATAATTTTACTTTTGAAGGTAGACTTCAGAACACTGTTAAACAACTTGAATTAAGTACTTCTATTTTACCTGCTTATTCTGCAGACTTTCCCACTTTGCTTTCCTCTTCTCAGCACTGCTTAGTGGAAGTGCTTTCCCCTTCTGGTTCAAATGGCGAGGAGTCAAAAGATTAAGTCTAAGAACAAGGGAAAATATTTTAATATAAATACATAAAGATTTACGAATAACCTAAACTTTCCAAAGTTATCATTTACTCTGAGTTTTCATCCTTAACCCACACTGAAGCGACAGCAAAGTTACCTCCAGAAAAAGATGGACTCTTACCTTACAGTTGTTATGACATAAGTTAAGCACCTCCTCTAAAAATCAGTAATTATTTTGGAAAACATAAGCCTTCAGCTTTATCACATTACACTAAAACAAAGAAAATTATCCTTTGTTGTCAAACTACAAGTGTCAAGCAAGTAAGATTGTTACCTTGAAGATGTGTGGTCCACATCCAGCAGTGGCTGGTTGAGATTGGTCAGGTCAAGATTATACTTTGTTTTATAATACTCAGCAAAAGTTTCATATTCAGGGGAAGGGAATTTACTAAGTGGAGTAAGATCAGTGTATACATCAGCTACATAGAATCGATGAGGCTGATCAAAATTTCGATACCTAAACAAAAACATAGTTTGGCATAAGTTATATCCTTAAAGTAAAGCTTACACCAGCTTCTTGACGCTGCAATGTAGTCAAGATGCTAAACCACCAAATAATTCACTTGATTTTTTTGTAGGAATCAATTTGTTTAGCTAAATCAAATAATAAGTGAAATGCATGTGGTAAGGTAAGGAAGAATAAAGCCAAGCTATACTCTAAGCAGTCTGCTGTGCAGATATATTTAAATAAAATGGAAGACTCATATCTTCAAAATCTAATATATTATCAAGCTCTAGACAACCATGTCAGAGTAATGCTGCAAATGATGATTTCTTAACTCTAAATATCTAACAGTTAAACTTACTTTTTAAAATTTGGCCTCCTACAGTACTAGAATTAAATGGAGTTCCACCTTACACGAGAACTGTACTACCTCACACATAAACTGACATTTAAACTAAAACAACTTCCAAATAAAGTTAAAGCAGGAAACCCCAAATACCTAATAAGGTAAATTTTAAGTTTTCTTAGGAGTCTAAGACAATGTAATTCATTAAGAGAATGCAGAATTTGGGCAGGAGGCAAAAGCAGAGGAAAATTGCTGTAACACTTTTATCATTGTTAGTGATGCTAATTAGGTACTACAGTGAAAAACATGAACAGAAAAAAAAAAATCAGGAAATCCACATTAAAAAAAAATAAAATAACCTGATATAATTTGGTGGCAAGACTATATGACAGGGTAGAACAGATTCTGACATTAGAAGTCCAGACTTTAAAGAGTCCTTCTATACCCAATTTCTTAAGTATCCTCATCATATGAATACAAAGACCTGTTGCTACTTGCTTATCTGTACTAAGTCTATATTGTTTAAATTCCGTAAGTCAAGGCTTCTACAAATCTTGGTGGCTTTGAAGAAGTTTCCCTTCTCTCCCCCTTGATACATAGCCTGGCTTCTAGGTTGCTGCTTAAACTCATAACTGTTATTCTAAAGTACTAGAACAGTCACAAGCAGAAACATAATATACACAGACGTCCAGTACATGCAACAAGATTGAAATCTCTCAAGTATTTTGTAGGTATAACTTGTTGACTGATACACTGAACTACTTATTAGATCTAGGTTCAAAGAGGAATTCTGTCCTACATGAAGTCACTAGGGACTTTGCTGTTATCTCTCTCACAATATAGATATGGACTACTGACTAGGCTTATTTCAGAACCTCAAACAAGCCTTTCATTACTGGAAGAACTTAGGGACCCAAGATCTTGTTTTCTTTCCTGCAGTACACTACTGTTTTGGCTTTTAGCACTTTGCTGTATGTACATTTTTTTGCAGGCTCTTAGCATTTTGTAGCATCTAGTGAATGGGAATATGCAGACCAAGTGTTCTGCAAACCATCCTGGTTTAAAAACTTATTTATAACAGTTGCCCTTACCTGGGGAGTAGCTACAGTTGACCAAAATAACATAGACCACTTTTCTGTAAAATATCTTACATGATACACTGCTTGATTTGAATATTATTTTTTAATTTGATTTGCCACATCTATCATTTTCAGCTTCTCTTCAGATTTCTAAATAGACACTTCTGAATAAAATTAAAACAGTGTTAAAGATGTGTGGTTATTTTTGTTTGTTTGGTTTTAAGCACTCCTGCAAAGATGAGACCAAAGATGAGAACACACCTCCAGAACTGGACTAGGTTGTCCATGTCTGAACATCTAAGCTTTGAAAAACAGTCTGGTTGAAGGAGCATTTAGAAAATCTTTTTATCTTATTCAGTCATGCCTACCCTGAAGAATCTCCAAATAAGATTAGAATACAGGTAACTGTACAGGTAGAAACGCACAGACATCACATTATGCTTCTCCTTGAAAAGCTTATAAGTGAGAGAGAACAGGATAAGCAGGTTTTTGATTGCTGTTATGTAGACTGAACACAGAAATACTTGAAAACTCGATGGGACTTCTTAATCTACAAAGTAAGCTCAAAACTCTCCCAGGCCTAAACATTATTAGATAGCAAATAATGAATTTTCGTGAAAGATGTGTACACAGCAGCTCTCTCCCTCCCTCCTTTCCAAAAAAAGAGAGCAGAGAGGGGAGAAAAATACTAGTTCAGCTGCTGTGAACAGATCTTCAGATGGCATAGCTCCACGAAGTTCAGGAATTGTGCTAATTTACACTACCTACGAGCAGCTTCCATGGTGTTAACACTGACTATATTAAGTAGTGCTTATACACTAATGGTCCCTTTACAACTTCGTACACAAGCATTTTTACCACTTCAGTCATTTGCAGAGGTGCAGCGATAGGAAGACATTTAAAGGGGTGAAAAAAAATTAGACCGATGAAATCAAAACAAAGTACTGAAGTTTATTTTTCCAAGTATATTCTACAGCTATCATTCTTTACATTCTTTACCTGTGCCCACTACAAGTCAATCAATCAATTTCTTTCTTTTCTTTTCCTTTTTTTTTTCCAAATTATGTCAAACAATATAGAGAATAATTAAGTCTCCATAAAGCCTACCAATTATGGAGAGTCTTTGCATATCCACTATGTAAAATTCTTTTAAGTTTTTTTTCTAAATACCATTCAATAGATTCTTTTAGTCTTAAATGATCTTTACCACTTGTTATTTCTTCCAGCCATCAAACAGCATGCCTTCCTTTGGCAGGTCTTTGCTGTGAAAAGCAGTAACCAGAGAAAAGGACACCCACTCAATCTCCTAAGTTAAAAGCAGTTTCAATAAGCCACTTGTTGGTGGTGAAGTTGCCCAACTTCTTATCAAATAGTGTGCAAGTTTTGTTGTAAATTCTAATAATCCTAATAAAAAGGGAAGGATTCTTGTGAGTTCTAAGCATTGTAGCCAAAGCCTGCTCTATAAAATTGTATCTAAAAAACAATACCAAAAACCTGAAGATATGTGTTGGTCTTAACTTTTTTTTTTTTAAACAAGTAAACCTTCTTTTGTAAACAGTGACATCCCATTATGACAAGTGTTTATGTAATTTGTACATACTTAAGGTCATACTATATACAGTACTTACCTTGGAATGATAACTGCATCCTGGTAATCTTCTAATTTGAAAATAAAAGGCATTTCTTTTGTATATTGTGTACTGGGAATGCCTGTACGTGCTTCAGATTTTTCAATGTCTTCCATAAACTTAAAGTCAATGTCCAAAGTGCTGGAGTCATCAACTTAAAAAGAAAGTGCATAAATCGTTTATTCAAGGAAGTATATTCCGGGCTGAACTTTTCTGGAAAGTTGCAAATTACAGGGTTTTTTTTTTTCTTATTCTGGACACATATTTGATTGTTTTCATTTCACTTGTTTCATTCAGCCTTCAAAAATGACAAAAGAAACTTCCTGCCCACATATATATGATTTTGGATTTCTGTTCCGTCAGCTGAAGTTTACTATAGATCATCTCATGTCAGTAAATTAAAACTAGTTTAGAAACATGAAGAAGAAATAAATTACAACTAAGGTAAATCTTCATCCCGTCACATATGGAACTGTTATTACAGCTAATAACTTGAATTTTAACATAAACAAATCTATTGTTAAGGTAACTCAAAGTAAATATTGAAAAATTCTGTTCTTACCAACATTAAGAGGTAGAACACAATAGGCTGAATCAGCTTCTGTGGGTTTGAATTCTAGTGCAGGTTTCTCAAGACGAAGAATATGTGAAAAAATGTACTGGTGGAGTCGTGTTATCAACTCAAGCATTTGCAGAGACAAAGTAAAACCGGATTTCTTTAGCTCAATAGATATTGTAACCTCTCCAGAGCGAGTATACACAGGAAAGTGAGGAATCTAAGTAAGAAAAAACAAAAGATATCAAGAGAAAAGTTTCCAAAACTGGATTTCTCTACAGAATACTGAATGTTTAGTTCAGATACTGTATATAAAAATCTAAGTGTGCAAAGGCCAACGCTGTCATTGTGCTATCAAAATGGTCCTGAAATAAATTTAAATATTTGAAAATAAAGCAGTCTGTTAGCAGTTTGAGAGATATGACACGCTCTAATTCATGCCTCTTACAAGGCTGGAAAGCAGACTATAGACTGCTAAAGTCCCAACCTCTTGAAAGAGTAAGACATTACTCCAGCGGTATCGTTCCACAAGAGTTTAAGTTGCTAAAGTTAGCATTCTGCTGCCACCCTTCCCTGCGCTCACCTTTGTGTCACAGGTAGTGCTTGCCTGAGCCCACAGCAAACCCTATCAGGAAACTACACTAGCAATAAACCCCACTGTCAAAATGCCCGAAGTGTTTGGCAGTTAGCTGGCTAACTCCCTCCCTGCAGAGTCATACGGGTGACTGCCAGGTACGGGAACAAGCAGTGCTGACGCAGCAGCTTACACTGTCGCGGTGTGCCCCTCAAGGCACTCACTTCTACAAACAAGCCTGGAACTTCTGAACTCTAGAATTACTGGTCTTTGCTAAAGTAATGCAGTGCTCAGGGTCACAGTTCCCAACAGTATTTTCAGAATATCTAACCTTTAGTGACCCTAAATTATATAGGAGATTTTGAAGGCTTAAAGAATGACTTTCTTTCACAGTTCATTAAGAGTTTTTCCTCTTTATAGCCAAGCAAAAATGGAAGGTTCCCCTCCCCACATCCCCCTCCCATTATGGAAGCGAGAGAACAATACTCTTGTATTGTTCTGCAGACAATATTAAAGATTTTACTTAGCTCAGTCTCACCCACAGGAAAAACTCTTTTTTATTAAAAACCTTCTAAGATATCTAACAACAGGTACAGAATTTCAGCTTCTTCCCTGTAGCAGCTCTGAAGCCTGACAGCTCTTCCCATTTTGGTTAAAGAATGACCTAGAGTGTGCAACTAGCAACTGTACTGCCAATCCTTCAGGTACTTAACACTGAATCCTCCTTATGCTGTAGCACTCCAAGGAAAGGTTCACTGCAGTAAAACGATTAGGAAAAGAGTTCTCTAAGGAATAACAAAGATAGATAGAACTGATCTTGAATGTGAAAGTTTCCTCAAATGGAAGCAGTGTAATTCTTCCAGGAAGGAGAACCAATTTCAAAATCCAGTGGTGGAATTCAATCACAAGCTTGACTAATTCACCGTTCAGATGTTCCTTGGCACTTGATGCACTAAAATGTTATGTCTGGGTTACCACAGCACTGCACGACAACAGTCATCATCCCATTTGTGCTGGCCACCATATGAACTAAAGACCAGGCCCTACTCTGCCCTGTTTTTGTGTTTTCTTCTTCTTTTCACACGATACATATTTGATCCATTTGATCTGATGAAGGAATAAAGTCTTTTAGTCTGATGTCTAAGAAGACTGTATGTTGAATTACACTTCTTTAAATGCTAAAACTCTTAGCCATTATTTTCAAAATTAGAGGCAAAAAATAGGTAGGATCGTTACCTCAAATAATCCAGACTTGTATGCTGGTCAACTAAGGAAGTCATGGCACATTTGCAAGTCTAGCACAGTTTGTGCATGACCAAGACAGAGAAACAGGAAGACAGACAAACTTCAGCTATTATATGAAATCCCAAGGTCAAAATGCCCTACGGTTCAGAGCCATGTAAAACATTATTCCTCAGTTTTAACTTGACTGACTGCAAAACTGATAGAGAGCAGGGCAAATCTTCAAAGAGCATCATTAACGCCTCTGATCTTGTTTCTGCATCTTAATGTGACTTAGCTGCAGATCACAGAACAGAACATCTGATTTGACTGATTATCACTGGATTTCATATGACAACACATGGATGATTCTGAGGATCATGTACTGAAATAAAAACACAGAAATAATTCTGAAAGCAGTTGAGGTGAAGTGGCAGTAGATGCATAAAGAAATTCTGGAAATCTCCCAAGCATCTATCTTGTGAAATGATCCAGTATGATCCCATCTGAAAATCAAATTGTCTTTCAGTATGTTGCAGCTTCTTCACTTTTTACTATGTTATATCTAGTTAAATCTACAAATACTAACTAATTTTGCACTGAAGTATGTGGTTTTCATCTCCTTAGGAAAGATTCCTCTTGGTACTTTTGAGAAAATCCATGCATGAAAAAAGAAAATGATAGAAAAAACTAACAATTTTATTTACAATTCATTATAGAATTTATATAAAAATGACAAGGAAGTCTCACACAATGATATTCTAGATCTTAAGTAGATAATGTTTATTTTGATCACCAACTGAATGATCTTCTAGCAAAAAAAACTCATCTCCTTCTCCCCCTAGCCAACTGGTATAAAATCTTTTCACAGTATCTGCCAAGATATGAAAGCATTTGCTTCCTTCATCACAACTTTGATTAAAATGTTAACTACAAAGTACCTTAATGTGTGTGTGGGGGGGGAAGTATTACTACCATACTTCTTATGATTCAGGTGAAGACCTGAGATCAGAAAGCAAGTTCTGTCTGGATTTGTAAGATCACGGGCACAGTCTTACCATACTTAAGATCTCTGGAAAACACTCTTTAAGACCTCTTTCAAAACTTTGCTCCCAGATTTTTGCATGTACCGGACTAACTGAACTCTCCTGGACTTCTCATGCTAGGAAGTGCTAGTGGAGTGTGCTGGTTTTGGTAGCAAAGGCTGAGGTTATTTATTTTTGGTACTTATTCCTCTTATGACAAGCTTCTTATCTTTAATAACAGGCACGTCAATCACATGCTTATATTTGGCCTGTTGTAGATAGGTCCACAGCATGGCTTCCTTGTAACTAATCAATTAGGAATTCACTAGTCTTGATACAAAAAATTTTAAAATACAGATGGACACAAAGTACTCACTTATCTGAAGATAAGGGCACAGTTGCAACACGATTTCATTTATACTCTGATCACACAGAACTCCTCCCAGAAATGACTACCTTCTAGGGCTTTGCGCCAGTTTTGGCTAACATGGCCTACTTTGCTGCTGCTAAAGTCTAGGAATGCTGAAAGAACTTATTACCATGGCTTTCATATGGATAAAGTAGTGCTGTAGGCAATCTGTTGCTGAAACCCCACCACTATTATACCTCACACAAAAGAGGAAGAACATTGAGTTTGCCACTACAAAAGTATAAATTACAAAACAAAACCTCAGCAGAAACAGAACAGCTTGTTCCATCACTAAAGACAAAATAGTGATCAGACTAGATATTACCACCCATTTTATGCAGGGTACTTAATATAAGCAACACTTATCATGATATGCTAATTTCCAACCCTTCAGTTTTTATCATGATATGATCATTTCCAACCCTTCAGTTTGCAGAAGCAGGTGATGGGGAAGGGAGTGGGGAGAATGACAGGTTGCGAGGCACATAGAATAAAGGAAAGAAGCTAGACTCATCATCACCTGAGGTATAGGTTTGGCTGTCAATATTCCAAAACATCTTGTTGTATCTTCAGGAGGATACAGCTTTCGCCTCCTGAAGTTGAGCTCATCAGGTAGAGGAGTAGTTAACACCATTCCTATTACATATAGGTAACAAGGCTGATCAGGTTTGGGATAACTATCCCTCAAACATTCTGGAATCTAAGATTAAAAAGAGAAAAGATTAACAGGGTTATATCAGCAAAATTTACCTAAATATTATTCCTTGAACAAGCTTTCAGATGTTTATTAGGAAAGGTGTTATCAAAAAATGAGGAATAGGAAAATTAATAAAGACTTAACTAAAAAACATTTGGTCAATATCCTGGTCTGGCCTGAGAGTGATGAGATCTGATTGAATAGTAACATTAAAGGCAGCATAGTGCTCCCTTAACTTCCTATTTGCAGAGTTAACTTCCACCACTTTATCCATGCTGTGTTAAAAACCCAAGTCTAACAGTAGAACAGATATAACTTCACTATCAATACAACTGAAGTTCTGATGCAAATTTCCAAGTTTTGCCAGTAATTCTGAAGCACTCCTTTATGTCCAAGCTCTTTAAACCTCAGCAGAGCAGGTGGGCAAAAACATTCATTTAAAAACTAATTAAACAAAATCCCGTAACAATTCAGTTTTCATGTAAGTTTTGCTAAATTATGATTTATAGATTCATTAACACAGATTTTCTCCAGTAAAACTGTTTCAAAATATCAAAAATATTTTCATGCAGTGGGGACAAACACACACACAACCACTGTGTTATTGCCCAGGCACTACATAACAAAACAATTTTCTTATAATTCCAGCTTGCAGAGTTGAGTACTTGCAACAGCCACGAGGTCAATTTAAAACACTTAATTCTGCAGTTTGTAACAGTTTTTAAGAAACTGCATTTTATGTTGGGTAGGAGCTCATTATATTGTAGGTCTCAAAAATGATTCTTCTGTTTATCTAAAAATAGACTGCAGTACATATAACTGGATTTAGAGTTACATTGTAGCAAAACTGTGGGCTTGGCTTAATGGAAAATTACTCATAATTTTAGTAACTATATTAAGCCCAAGAGGATTTTGTAGACCTTAAACATTTGCCAAAGTTCCCTTTCCAGATACGAGAAGTTGGGACAAAAGCAAGTGAAAAATATTCTTGAATTCTGTAGAAAAAAAAAATGAGAACAAATGATGCGTCACTTGACAAATCAACTCCTCTAAATGAGAGATACTACAATTGTGCACTTTAAGAATCATCCGCATTCCAGAAATCACCAGTTGCTGACAAGAAGCACCAAAAACACCTTGCAAACATTCAAACTGGTAAATCTGATGTCTTGCAAGAGAAAGGTTTTCTCACCTATCCCTCTTTCTGTAATATTCTTTATGATGCTACAGTATGATTCCTAGACTTTTCCAATAATCAAAGTGCTAAAAAAATTGGAACACGTGGAAGATGCCAAGACTGGATTTACTTAAGGGCTATTACCACAAGTGAGGCTGCACATAAATGTACAACACAGCACTATAAGCTACTACTGTGAGCATACATGATGTTCTTGTACACAACCAAAGGCCACATCTACGCCATTCTTTGTGAAATATGCAAAGAATACCCTACAATTTGCTTTGAATGAGCTACCTGTCCCATTCAGAGACTCTTAGGCAGGTTTGCTAACTGCAGGGAAAGAAGGGGTAGCTCTAGAAAGCTAGTATTTTTTACTTTGCTATAGTATATTTACCACAAAGCTAAAGTTCTTAGTAGATTACTAATGCAGGACCTTATTTTTGCTCCCATACAACTAGGAAAATACAGTCAACAAGCTTTACAAAAAGCATACCTTCTTTTATTTCAAAGTTTGTTTCACTTTGCAGGTCT
The DNA here is from genome assembly GCF_028389875.1 of Rhea pennata. NCBI lineage: Eukaryota > Metazoa > Chordata > Aves > Rheiformes > Rheidae > Rhea > Rhea pennata. Next base: position 54,238,859 of record NC_084667.1, read on the forward strand.
ACACAACTTCTCACTCCCACCTTTGTTCTTCATCTTCTTAAAAAGCACAACCCATTTCTTTGAACTACAGGTATTAGGAAAACGTGTTTCCATCAGCTCATTCAGGAAACCGTGCAAGTTTCCATACAGTTAATACTGTAAGTATTTTGATTATAAACACAAAATTGCATTTATAAGGAACTATGCATTATATAAGACTAAGTGTTAGTAATTTTGTCTTCTTGTTAATACATAAAATATTAGACTGGAGATGTGGACAGCACTAAGTGATACTAACAGCTTTAGGATAGCACTGTCTTCGTTTTGTAGAGCCTGGCCTTCCTGGAACACTGGTTTCTTCTTCATCATGTAAATCAAGTTCCTCCTCATACTTAACCGTTTCTTTCCCAACTGGCATCAAATGATCATCCAGTTCACCTGATCATTATGAAAGAGTAAACAGAAATAACATCAGGCAATCAGATCTTGGTCCCTTCAAATATTATGCAATAGATATAACAGTTTAGTAAAACAACTAGCTTATATATATATTTTTAAATACGCTTACAGCAGCAAGGCCTCGTAAGTAGGAATTGCAATAAATTACTTTATACTTTATTACTTTTTCTAAAATTTGTTTTCAGCAAAAATACTTTTTGATAGTAGAATGCTATCGGAAATTTCAATTAATTTGAATTATACAATGAAAATATCAGAGAAAAAAAATAATTCCTTGTGCCAATAAAAGCCAACCAGCAACAAAAATATTTGATTAGGATGACTCACACCATTACTGCAATAAAAAACAATTTTATCTCTGTATCATGCTAGAAAGCGCAATACTACTGTTGAATATCTCAACACTCTCAACCCTGAGTTCAGCCACTACAGCATTCGGTATGTTTATTGGTATGAATCCGACGATCAAAAGGTTTAATTCATCAGATAATCTTCCAATTTTTTTGCTTAAAGATATTTAAATACCTCTGTACTGCTTCAAAGTATCCATAACAATATGGAATACTCTTAAAGATAATCTACAATAAAGAATATACTCTGGTATATTTATTAGAGACAAGACAGCTGAAATAATCCTGAAATGTTCTATTTTTTTGAACCGCAATTTACAGAGAATATGATACATTTTGGAATGTGTATTTTAGAATTTTCTTTGTTACAACTCATTTCAAAAAGGTTATTGTTTGACTGCAATATATAGGTCACAATCTAAATCACAACCTGTTAAAGATCTTTTTCCCCTTTATGTTAAGCACATTCATCATCAAAATCTGTTTTCAATTACAGTTGCATTCACTGTTTAAGACAATGTTTGTTCAATGAGTATTTCACTGGCAAGCTAGCTAAATTATTTATTACATGATCACATGACAAAACATGAGAAAAAGAAAGAGATTAGGAATTTTTAATAGTTAAAATAGAAACATATCTATAGCGTCCATACAATATTCAGTTCCTCAATTACAAATAGTTCTTGATCAAAGAGATCTTGCTTTTCAAATTCTTACCAATTTTGTGCAGTTTTTCACAGCAAATAAGAGCTACAACTCTCTCAGCCAACCTTGCACAGCTCATTGGAGGACCCTATAAATATTTAAATAATGCTTAAAAGTTTTGGTTGAATAGTACACTACTTACTACATATTACACAAACACTTTAACACACACATTACATAAGCAAAACTACTAATATATTTACAAAGACACTCTGGTTAACATTGTTTTTCCATAGAAACTACAAGTTTTTGAACTCAGTATCAAAGAGAACAATAAAGTGCCCTCTTACAACTCATAAGTGGGCAAGAAATATAAATATTTATGCCTTTTGAATAAACAGTAATTGTTGAAAAACATTACAACAGAAAAACAATCTGAAAACAACTACAGTGCACAATGCAGGAAAAGAGAGATCACGCAATTTTCATTAGCAACACTGAAAAAAGCTAGTTCTTAAAAAAAAAAAAAAAAAAGCACATCATCTATACAAACATTCCCTTATTTTCATGCTTCTCTTTCCCCAAATACCTACAACAATTGAGGCTCGAAGAGGTGAGTTGATGGGCAGGTAGAGAGTAGAGTAGAACGTATGATCAGGTAGTTCTCGGGTTTTACACTTAGGAGCTAGGTGAGTAAATGGATCACTTGGTAATCTAGCACAGTACCTGAGTTGACAAAAGATTTTTCAAATCAATACCTGCATATTGAAATCTGAAGATATTACATGGAGAATTTTGCTTTATGGTTGTAAAAACTACAGAAGATTTTTGGCTTGAGTTTCCAAACATTATTATTTAATGAAGCAGAATAATAAATAAAATCATAGAACAATTTAGTTGGAATGAACTGTTGGAGTCCAACCTCCTACTCAAAGCAAGGCTAACTTTAAAGTCAGGTGAGGTCGCTCAAGGCTTTGCCCAATCAAGTTTCATATATTTTTAAGAATTTTATACCCTCTCAGGGAACCTGTTTCAGTGTTTAACTCCTTATACTCAAGTATAAGGAATAACATTTACTGACTGGAATTTCCCTAGGTACAACTTGTACCTTTTGCCTCCTACCCTTTTCACTGTGCAAAGCTTCTAGCTTTATCTTCTATAGCTCAAGATAGCAATTATATCACCCTTAGCTATCTCTTCTCCAGGCTGAACAAAGCAGGTCCCTCAGCTACTCTTCATACATCATATACTCCAGCATCCTAGCCATCATCGTGGCACTCTGCTGGACTATCTCCAGTTTGTTCTGACAGAGCCCCAAACTGAACACCGTGTGCCAGACGCAGCCTTGTGAGTGCTGAGTGGAAGGAAAAACTTTTCAACATGGTGGCTATACTGGGCTAAATTAGCAAGAGCATACAGCTTTTCTTTCGTACTGCAAGGCTACACTGCTGACTCATCTTCCACTAACTGCGAGACAGGAGATCTCAAGTCTTTTTCTACAAAGCTGGTCTCTAAGTCAGCTGGTTCCAAACCTGTAATGATGGACAGAGCTATTCAATCCCAGGTGGCAAGCTTCAGATTTATTTTTTGTTCGATTTCCCATTTACTGATGATCCATTTTTTTCCAGTTTGACATGGCTCCCCTCTGAATGGTAGCCTGGCCCTCCATCGTAGCAACTGTTCCCCTAACAAGCTTGGCATCAAAGACAGATCTGCCGAGGAAACAATCTATGCTACTCCACAGATCAGTGATGATTAAGTTAAACTGTATTAGACCCAATAACAGCCCATAGGCAATGCTACTCATATCCAGCTGCTAGCTAGACTCTGAACTATTTACCAGTACACCTTCCGAGTCCAACAGTCCTGCCAGGTTTTATTTATCACGTAGTTCACCCAGTTAGTCTACACCCCAGCAATCTGGCTATGAGAATGTTTCAGGAGATTGCATCAAAACCTTTACTTAAGGCAATAATATTCATTGCTTTTCTGCTGTTCACAGAACTGAGTACTTCACAGGAAACAACGGAGTAGGTCAGGCAAAATTGCCCATAATGAAATGGCTGGCTGCTTTTAACCACTTTCTTGTCCTTTATGTGCCTAGAAATAGCTTCCATGAGAATCTGGTCCACAACACTCCAAGGAAATGAGGTAAAATTGACTACTTCATAGCTCCCTGGATCCCCTTCCTTTCCTTTTTTTGAAGGCACGCAACACATTTACCTTTTTCTGTCACTCAGGACCTCTAATTGCCATAACCTTACAAAGATGACATTGGCCAGCTCCCTCAGAAGCATCCCATCCAGTCTCATAGACCTGTATATGTTCAGTTTACTTATTACATTTTTTATTTTGTTTTTAAACAAAACCAGTTTGCTGTTACAAATGTGAGTATTACAGTTGGAAGATTTTACTTCATTTGTAACAAGTTATGTGATTTTTTTTTAAAAAAACTACCTTGGCAAGAGCAGTAAAATCACTAAATTTATCATCAGAACTAGAATCTTTGTAGGAGAAAGAGACAATACAAACTCTTTCTTTCACATACTTGTGACAATTCTCTTGAGGACAAAAGATTCTGTCAAGATTTCTAAGAGGAGGCTTATACTGTACCCCAGCCTATGCTACCATGTTGTGAGACAAACGTTTTATTGAAAGACAAGAAGGACAAGAGGTAAAAGTGCCTCCTACCTATTTATGTGTCCAATAGCAGTGTTAATCGTAACTCTCGGACTGTTCTCATCTGGCCTCAAAACATAGGGTGGAAATACATCATCATCATCAACAACAGGTTCAGTTTCAGTTTCACTGGTATCGACAGATTTTGAGCATTTGTTTCTCAGGATCTTAACATTTTAGGAATAGAACATAATAATAAGTTTTTTCTCTTAAAAAGAAACTGTGCTAAAAAAATAAACAAGAATAGGCACACTCCTTCAGCTTCGTACCTTCTCAATTGCCTTATACGTCTTAAGATCTTCCTCAAAACTTTTGATTTTGTCTGTATCTGCTAACATGATATAATTGGAAATTGGTGCTCTTGCTCTTCCTTTTGACTGCACATAGGAACGGTATTCTGTGGGCAAGTCAAAACGCACCACCAAGTTGCATTTTGGTATGTCAACACCCTCTTCTACAATACTAGTAGCAATAAGTAAGTTGGTTTCATGTGCTCGAAATTTTCTAAGAACCTGCAAAAGTGATCAAGAGAGATTAATCTGGCACCTGTTTGTATCATGCAATTGATTAACAGTTAGTAAAAAAAAAACGGAAGAACTGATCAGACACTTGCTTAAAAATGCATTTATAAATGCATATGATTTTCTGTACACTTTTACTGTATCACTACTAACCCAGTAGAGAAGGAAAGTTACATGGTTGATGATCTGACAAGACACAAACACAACTTTGCAAGTTTTAATTTCTATCCATTAGTGCAGCATGACATAGTAACTTCTCAAATCATGTTTTTTTAATGAAAAACATCTGTATCATAAGTATGCATACTTGTTAAACCAAGGGCACTCCCTGAACTTCCAATGACTGTGCCCAGACTTTGCCTGTAAAGGAAAGTTCTGAAGGTAGTGTTACTTTCATTTTTTTTTTTTTTTAATGAAGTTACCTCCTCTTGTTTTCTGAATTCTACTTCCATCTGCTTGTTACGAGGCTGATTCTTGCCAATGCCATGTCCAGTTATAAAATTGCTGCTGATATAAGCCAGTTCTGGATCTTGTTTGCCAGCTTCTTTTATCAACCTAGAAGTATTCATGCATTTTAAGTCGCACAACACAAAAAATGAAAAATAATCTCTTGCTTGTAAGACTTAAGACATATGTTTAAAAAAAATGAAAGCATGGCAATTAAATATTTTGCCAATATGCAAGTAAACTGGCCTTTATGTTTTCTAAAATTACTAGTTTCTAGTGAAAACTTCTGTAAGGATAATAAAAGATAGAATGCATATATATATGCAGTATATGTGTGCATGCATCACAAACATTTTAGATCATGATAAAAAAAGTTAAATGCAAAAATATTTTTAAATCAAGACATTACTGTAGGGTTTCCAGATGTTCAACACCCTATTCAAGACATCTGAAAGCTAACCTCATTTTCTGTAAATGCTGGCTGAGTGACTTTAGCAGGAAGATCTTCTAATTGTGCCCTCAAAAATACGCTTCTCTGGTATGAAGTGTTAAATTTTTTAGGTTAAGAAGAGTACAGTTTATGTTTTAAAATGTATATTCTGTTCAGATATATTAATGACAAATATTGTCAAACTGTTTTTCTAAAAAGTGATCTCAGCCCACTTTTTTTTTTTTTAATGCATCTACAATTAGTGAATTTAATGAAAGTCTTTAACAAGGAACACTAAACAGAGATTAGGCTTATTCACGCTTCTACTCTATTCCTATCCACCTTCCTTTAAATTACAGGAGCAGAAGAGGCTAGCTTCTCCAAATGCTTTGATTTCACAGACAAGCCAAAGATTGTTTGTATGAACAGTGCACTGAACCTAGAATTAGGCATTTATAGATTTTAAGCATAATTACCTTGTGCAACCAAAGTAATTGCTTATGTTGTAGCATCCTTATTTGATCCATTTCCAGCATGGACAGAATTTGAGATTTCTCAATCATAACAAGTTTATGAGCAGCACAGCTAATAAGAATCAATCGGTCATATTAAAACAAAAAACCCCTCAAAACCCACATCTCTCACTCATCCTAAAACCATTTTTCCACTTGCCACCTGGTATATTCATCTTGTTATCACCAGGTCTTCCTCATATCCACAGGACACCTACTGTCACATACCTCTAACAGTAATTCAGACTCCTCCCCATTATGTCTCCCAGTGCTGCATGGCACAGAAGATGAAGGCACTGTGACAGATGCTGCCAAACAGAATGGAAAATGCCAAGTTCTTCCCTTCCTCTACTGGAACACTGCTGAAGTCTCTCCCTTTTACCTGATTACTGATTTTTACAACACTCATAGGAACATAAAATGCCTCAAAGACTTCTACTCTTTCCTTTCAAATCTGTTGAAACTGGACTGGACAGAGGAAACCGGCAAGAGAACGGGGCAGTGGCAAATAGCTTAGGAAAACAGACTAAAAGGATCCTCTTGTATGAAAATAGGAATGTGTGTTAGTTCAAAAGCTTAACAGATTCACATTTCTGTATGCAGTCTAGGCACTCAGAGATATGTACTAAGTAAGTATGGGCTGTAAGTGGACAAAAATCTAAAGTTATTCTCTTTTTCCACTTGACATTTCTGTCAAGTCATAAACCTCCAATTTGAGTGTTTACTAAAGACTTCAAAATAGTCTTACCATTTCTCACTACAGAAGTGGACAACAATTAAAAGTATCTGAATAAACATTTTCTTGTGCACAGCTCTGGCAAGTTCTTGATAAACATTTAAGATTTCTACTTTGTAGTTAAAAGGGAAGTAATATTAATGCTAATTCTTGGGCTGTGCTTTTCAAATAGATACAAAAACTTGCACTTTCAGACACTTCTCTAGGGGTGGTTTGTACCCCTGAAACAAGAAATTAGGAAAAGTCCTCTGTTCTAAAAAGGAGTTTACAGAAACTAGAAGTCCATTGTATAGACTAAATAAAAGGATTATGAAGACTGTCAATAAAATAAGCCAGCTAATCTTTGGTTACTACACACATTTGATGAAGTTTTAAGCAGCTGATCTGTAGCATCTACTAGATAAGCAGTAGCTGTTGCTAAAAGTCTCTAATGGAAAGGATTAGCTCCCATCACTGCTTGAGAAGAAATTCACATACAGTCCACCACACGCCACCAGGGTTGCCCTTCTTCAGTCACCATAAACTACAGACTACATAAAGTGGGATTCTAGTCATTAGTAGAAAGAAAGAAAGAAAAGAAGAGGTACATGATACCTCTGTTTTAACTTAGTTCTACACAATGATCCACACTGAACTGGTATACATGAGGGCTGAGCAATTTCCATATATTCTTTCTGAACCCTCTTGAGCCTTCCTTACTTGAGAGACAGCCTTTCCACTTGTTCAACATGTATGGTTGTAATCAGGAAAGGCCCTTGAACCAAAACTCCTCAGTTTAAACGATCCTACACAACAAGGCTCTCCAGTGAAGGTCTTCAGCCTTGTTGAACAGCCTAGACCTGCAGATCATCCAGGTATTCTGATACCAGGTAAAAGAACATTTTGCAAGTTTGCTGAAGAGCTAACTTTTGGAAGAGGGTGAAACATTACATACGGTTTTATTTTTTGCTGCCCACAACTTGTTTCAAAGGTACCTAGAACTTAAAGATGGCAAAGATGGCACCAATTGGTTACCTATTCCATTCAGAAATCATTCTCAGTCAAGTTCAACAGTAGTTAGGATACAATACAGTGCATAAATTGGTTTTCAAGAACATACAATGGAAAAACAGGGCATCATCAAAAAAGTCATACAACAAACAAGAAAAAAAAAATTCACAATTCTGTTCAGTCTCTGTAGGGTGGTGAAATACTCATTTCAGCTCAGCAAAAATTTATCAGAAACTTAATTTTTTAGGGAAGTTACTAACAGCACAGGTTAATTTCACTGAAAGGTTTAACTTGCACTATACAGTATGTTTACGTAAACATACATCTACGGGTGCAAAAAGACAAAGAAAAGCAAAGAAGTTCATAGAAAATAGGCAAGTCTGCAGATCAAAGAATGTATTATGTACTCAAACTCCATTCAGGCAAAAGTAACAATAGAATGGTCAGATTCAGAGGTCTGTAAGGTCAAGAACTATCGGGAATGCATAAACAAATCATATAAGACATTATTTAACACACTATCAAAAAACCTCCAAACAGAAAAAAAAGTGAATAAATCAAATGTCATTCACAGTTTGTGGAAAATAGCATTTATCAATTTAAAAAAGTATATATAACTAACAGAGATCACATTGAAGCAAAAAATCTGATAAGGAACTCATACTGCAAAGTGTATCTTGGCATATATTCCAGGGATCGTATTTTTCTTGGTGGAGACTAGGAAGTGCTTAATGTTTTACTCAAAGTTTTACTGAATAGGTGTTTTATAAATACCAACTGTTAAAGTAGTACTAGTAAATCTTAAGCGGAGATATTTGTGCAACATAAATTTGGTTTCCTTTAAACTTGAATCAAAATAATGTGGTTTAGTAAGGTAAGGATAAAAAAATCCAGAAATATTGCACTCAGCAGGTTAAAAAAATTCCAATATCCATCACAAATATGAATTTGAAGACTGGTTAAGGCAAATCAGTGTATGTCCATTCTACAGGTCAAATACAACATCTCATATATTGCCTTGAAGAAGAAATCAAATTACAAACTAAGGTTCAAAAATCAGCTATTGAGTACAATCTAAAAAATACATATGCTCTCCCCACCCACCCCAATATGGACAGAGCCTGAATATTTCACTTTTTATTATTCTTTCTTTACGCAGATTCACTATGATCTCCTAAACCCAACTTTGTAAACAGAGTTCTGAAATACAAGACACAATCCTCTACATAGTCATGGCATTAACATTCATGTGCCGGCTGCAGAGTAAGACTTCTTTTTTTTTTTTTTTTTTTTTAAGGAAATGTTTAAATAAGTAAGATTTACCTATTTAGGACAACTGCTGTGTATCTTCTTTCCACAAAAATAATTCCACATAAAATATTAGTAAAAGGAGATGGGAAATTAGTCTCTGGCTTCTCCTTCTCCTCAATTTCTTCATCCTCATCATCATCTTCCGAATCACTCCAAGATACGTAGTTATCCTGATTCCTATTGTTATACCATTCAACACTTTCAAACTGCTGCCGTTCATATGGTTTATATTTGCGCAAGATTTCAAGCAGCTTTATTACTTTTGGGGTTACAAATTTCAGGTCAAGTGAGGCAGGTGAGAAGTGCTCTTCACAGAGTGCATGTATTTTCCTTAGGAAAGTGTCTGTAAACAATAAAAATTTCCTGTGCAGCTCCTCTTGCTCATGTTTGATATACTTCTGTAGCTCTCTCACCATCATCCCAGCTACTTTATCTGCACACCAGGGTCCCAGAACAACCAATACAGCTCGACAGTCTGACAGTATCTACAACAAAAGAATTCAAATATTGGTTCAAAGAGTACATTTATTAACTGATCATTTTAGACTGGAATCTTATGTTTCATGCAGCACAATCTTCATAAGCATTATGACATTTATAATGAAGACCTTTAGAAGTCAGCTTTTGTCATTCACTAGACCCTATCAACTTGTGTTGCTGATGAAATGCAACATCTTGTTTCTTGTTCCTGAATTATTACAACTTTAAACTTTGTACACTCCTATATCTCAACATAAACAGTTTTAATTACTATTTTGCACTGACAGAATTGTCATTTGAAATTTACCTCACGATAATAATGCTAAAAAGCAGAATATTTCAAGAGGCAGCTAGATAAACAAAACAAAAAAAAAAAAAATACTATGCCTCCTCATTAATGCTGAAACTAGAAACAATTGCAAAAATTACAATAACTACTTAACAGACATTTTTACTTTGCTATTTGTTATTGATACGTGCCAAGATTTCTAAAGTATCTAACTAGGAAGTTGTGCAGTAGTCTTAAGTTAATCTTACTAAGTCTAGCCTCTCGCAGGAAAAAAAAAGTGTGTGTGCGCATATAGTAAGAAAATGAGAGGAAACTATACACTTTACAGAGAAAACCACCTAATGATTTGAGTACCAAGACATTATCTGATAGAAGGCTCCTCCCCCTCCTAAGGTGGTCAAACTTCATAGTAGAAAATTCAGAAACAGAATACAAGGATACAACTATTCAAAAAGAATCATGACCTGGCTGTAGTGTTACAAGAGAAGTATCATAAAAGAGTAAGGATATTACAGTTTTCAGTGGATCTATGAATTTCTCTTGTTCGCTTCTGTGAAGAAGTATAAAACAGTGTACCATCATATTCTCTACCTTTCTTGAAGTTTATCAGTTGCAAGACTTAACTAAGGGCAGAATTATTTAAACCAAATGTAACTGCATATAGAGCTTAGACTATCTTCATAGTCAAGACAAAGCGTAAAGAGCTCCGCAAGTGGAAAACTGATTCCTTTCTCTTAATATAGGTGCCTCCACCTTCTTGGAGCCATTGGACCATAGAACAGGCACAGAAGTGGTATATACATTAGCAGCATAGAAATTAATCCACTTTTATGGACAGCTTAAGCCACGAGGATTGATTACTGCTGTCAGTATTCCTTATGTTTTACTCTATTGAATTTTAAGCATAATACAGAAGTAACCCAGAATTACCCTTCCTGTGCAATTGTTTTATACTGAAAAGTAGAAAAATAGGCTTCCTTACAAAATAGTCTTCTTTCTGGACCTAATAATCTTTACTCCAGACAGTGCCTGAGTGCTGGGTTTCCAGGAATATTGAAAGAAATTGGAGTAATTTGCATGGAACGGAAATATATTCTCCAACTTCTTCACTGATTATCTTAATATGACTCACTACTGTCATATTTCTCACTATGTTCTTTTGTTAAAAAACAAAAAAATAATAATAAACCATACAATAATAAATATGCATCTGCATAGATGTACCTCAGGAGGGAATTTCAAATTGCAGAGCTCAAGTACATAACGATGCCTGGACCCTAAGCGCGACAGATTCACGCTCAATAGGCTGTATGTTCTGGATTCTATTCTGTTGTCCCACGTGACAACAACCATTGTACAAAAATCGTAGGGGAAAGCATGAGGTTCAAGGTTTCCTTTGAGCAAGAAGGTGTGGGTGTACACACTGGCACTAGTCTAATATTCTTCTGATTAAGATAAATTGTGGAAACTGTAGAGCTGAAGCTAGAATTTCTGCCTCAATTCTTACTTTATCTTGTAACACAACCAGGTACAACTTTTCTGAATGTTTCCTGAGGTACTATTTCCCTCTTCTGTATTGAATTATTCAAGTATCACTGGAGGTCATGCAGACATCAAATTCTTGACTTCAGAAATAAGCACCCACAACATAATGGTACAGAACTACTTTATTGTCTTAAGCAAATATGAACACAAAATTCTCAAATCAGATGAAGTTCTAATGCAGGAATGAAATGGCTGACACTCAAGCCCACTCATACTTACGAAAAGCCCTACACCATTAGTAGAGAAAAAGAAAAAGTTATGTGTTTTCCATCACCACCACTGCCCCCAGATACTCCATGCTGACCAGTTTAAAAAGTTTCAGTAGTATAATATATACAGCAAAGCAAAGGGGAAAGTTCCAATTCCCCAGGTTTTACATACAGCTTAAAGTCCTTACCTGCTTAGAAATCAAAGTAGAATCTCTCTCTTTTGAATGTACAGATATGTTGCAGTCATTTAGAAAAGTAAGTGCTTCATCCAATTCCTTTAATAGTCTTCCATACAATCCACTTTTGTCAGTATATGGTCCACAGTCTACAACAATCTCACATGGCTGAGAAGTATATCTTAATTGAGGGCAAAGATCAAGTCAAACACAGCTTCCTAAAGTCAATTATTTTTAGCTTGTTAACATCATACAGCAAATAGTAAAGGCAGTAAGGAGTGGACTCAAGTACATTTCCTCTCAAAAAGTGAAACAAATGATGGTTCTCCAAAATGTGGTCTTTTGAGATGCCAAATAATACATTAATGTAAAGTTAGCAAATATGTATATTTGCTCTTACACAAGTGACTCTTCTTAAATGACAGAGCGAAGAGAGAAAAATTCTTAAAAGTAAATAGTTCCCATGCATTTAGAAAAATGCATTTTAAAGAAAAGAACTGCTCTAGAACAAGATCATCTTAGACAAAGATGGAGTTCACACAATGCAGTCCAGCTGCTGTGAAAAAACATGCAACATCAATCACTTCATGCTAATTTTTCCTTTACAGTAAACAGTCACGCTATCATCACTTTTAATTATTTTAACAATATTCACAGCATTCTACATTTTATAATAACGTAGGGAAAACAGCCCACTTTCCATGGTATTTCAGTATTGTTTTTACTGCTTCCTTTTGCCCCTTGATATCTTTCACTAGCCTCTAAACACAGGCTACTCATTTAATTAAAAAAAAAAAAAAAAAAAGTGGAAAAAATCACGCACACGCTTTCGGGTATTATGGATATCTTTTGTTGTAGGTGCTGCAACATTTTTCTAAACTACATAGTAAGATGATGGCATATACTAGACCGGGACCTGTTAGTCTTATAGGAAGTTCAAAAATGTGTGATGTGGAATGTGAAGTTTCCAATTTTTTTTTTAAACTACGTAAAAGCTCTGAAGATTCCAAAGCCAGGCGGCTTCATACTTACAGCCTTAAGGAAAGTTATGCTTCAGCACTGGTTACTCAGAAAGCAGTTTAACAGTTTACCTTCCCTCCACGGCCCCAGTAGAAGTAACGGCATCACATACACACAAACTTTCATAGGACTTGAGAGGAAATATTTCCAGTGGTTTCTTTCTTCTCTGATGTTTCCAAAATGAAAGGCACAGGTATCAATTTAACAGCCACAATTATATTAAAACATACCTGTCCAAGACCACCAAATCAGTTGCAGTTTCAGCATTGCTCTTTAATATTTTCTCCAGTTTCTGGATCTTTTCCTCTAACTCAGCAGGATCACATTTCCCATTTAAAATGGAAGCTGTTAATCCCAGGATTCGAGGACATGATGGACAATTCTCACAGATCTGTGAAGTAAACCAGAATTAACTGCCTTAGTATAGTTACCTTCTACCATTTTGCAAGCTTAAAATCAAGAGTAGATTGCAAACCCAGGTATTTAGTTGAAAGCTATTATTTCAATAGTAAGTTATGGACAAGGAACCAAACTTGCATATTTTCTGTTCAACCTTACAAACATATTTAGAAAACAGTATGTTAAAAATAATAAAAAAAAATAGTACATCCCATTCCCAAACTCTACTAGTTTCTCTCAAATATTTTTACCAATGAATTTTGAAAATTCCTTAAGTCCATAAATTTAGCTTTTCTATTAATGTCAGATTTTTCTATAATCACCACTGTAAAACATGGTAAATACATTGTTCTTCTATCCCATAATGTCACTAAAGTGTTAATTCACTGCAGTAAATCCTCAGCCCCAGAATGTGCTAATATATTTTTCCACACAATCCTCTCAACAGCAAAGCTGGCTTAATCATTTCCCACTGATCTGCCCCTTCCTCCCTCAATCATGCTCCTTAACCAATTATCACAACAGTCACACAGCAGAAACCTACCTTCATAATTTCACGATATGGATGGTCCTGAATTGCAAGATGGCACTCATCAAACACCAGAAGATTAATGTTCGACAGGGATAAATATTCATTTCTCAAAACAGTCAAAGCAACATGACATGTCATAACCAGAACCTATATTAAAGGAAACAAGGAAAAGAAAATGCCAGTATATGAAAAAAAAAAAAAAAAACCCCAAAAAAAACAAAAAAACAGGCTATCTTTCATGACTATGTAAAGTAGGGAAGCTCTTCTGCAGGTCTTGCTAAATAACACTAGCAACCACCAAATCCTTCTATTCATCTACCCCACCACCTTAGAACAAAAGAACAAAATATTCAGCACTTCAGTATTAAATACACATCAATAAGTAATCTGGTTGAAGGTAAGAACAACAGAAGTCCAACTTACCTCCAGTCATACCTAGGAAAAAAAAAGGAATACAAACATGATAATGAACTCCAGCCAGACTGCATCGAATAAATTTCACGGAATACAAAACCAGTTAACGTCCCTCTCATTTGTTGCATCATTGTATCTCCGACAAGAAAGATAATTCTTCATAAACTCATTAACCATCTACAACTGCAGTAAAAAAAGCAGTATGCTATCACAAAAAAATTAAGAAAAAGATCATCGCTTCCCAAGTCCACTTCTTGGCGATTATCATGAAGCTATGTCCTATGTGCAAATGTCTTTCTGCCCTATTCTAAAACTCAGTTAAAAACAGTAAAATGTCTATGCAGCAGAAAAAACACCGAGATTAATGACAACAAAGATTTTAGAAAGCACATCCTTTAACTCAAAATTATTGATTAAAAACAAACCTACGTATTTTTAAAACTGCATCCAATCCTCTAACAGAACATTGCAAAACTCTGGGCAAAAAGTTAGAATGACTATTTGCTATTTAAAGATAGCATCACTTGACTTCACAGTTTAAATTTAAACACCACAGGATCTTCTGGCAAGCAGGAAAGGTATATTATACAATACAGTTACACATAAATTAGTCTAGTTAGTCTTGTTTCTCAGACTTTGGGGTTCCAAATCCATAATCAGGCAATTTCTCTGTGAATACCTACACCACAACTGGGCTCTAATCATGAATCCTAAGATCTAGAGATGAATAAGAGTGACCAAATGAACTAATGGAATAATGAGAGTCTCATTAAAAAAAAAGTTTAAGTTTGCTATCGTTAAAACAACTTTAACTAAAGCACTTAGAGAAGCAGTTACTTTAGGGAATAAATGTTCTGCTCTAGTACTAGAGAGAACTACTGGGTAATTCAGTGCTGCTTTACCTTCATGCTATTGTTAGCAAGAGCTGACCAGGATGGTATCTCAGCATCCTCAGTTAAGGTTTTCTAAAGAGTTTTTTGTTTTTGTTTTCTTTTTTTAAAAGAATATATTATTCATATCTTAAAGATTTAAAAGATGAAAAGATCAGCATGTGATTATAGCACATGAAGTTTCCTGATAAAATTATGCACTGTTTTATGCTAACATCATACTCCATTGAGTAAAATAATCCTTTCACTTGACAGAATTCAGACATTTATTTCATGGACCTCTACTAAACACTGCACCTCTCTCCCCCCCCTCCCAAATTGCAAGGAACTAAGTCTATGCTTACATTAATTACAAGATACTTAGATAGACATTGGAAAATTGATTACAACAGAAAGGGTCAAAAAATCACCTAGAAAAAACTGTTTCAATCAAAGTAAATGATTTTCCATATAAAAGAATTATATAGAAGTAGCTTTTCCAAAAGGCAGAAATAAAAGCATGTCAAAAGAGATAATGCACTGCTTCCCAAGCGAGCATTCAACTTGATAATCTTCTGTTGAGTATTCAGTATGCTACTTATTACCCAATTAAAAAGTAATGCAATTTAAAGTACACTGTGCACACTCAAAATTTCTTCTGCAATCATCATGAACCACAAGGCAGGCGGACTGCAAACACAGGATTAAAGGTCAGCTTTTTAATACAACTTGAGTACCGTATTTAAATGTTTTACACCAAAAACTCATATGCAAATATCATGATTATGCTGAAATTCTATTAGGAGAAATGTTTAGCTATAATTGTAAAGAAATTATTTCTGATCAAGCCTAAGTTAGCTTATACTCATTATTTATATTCATAGTTTATACTTAAAACATTACCTGATGCTTAGAGAATTCCTGACTCCATTTCTCTTTTGTCCATGATTCAGTTATCTCTAAACTTGAATACTCTCCCACTTTGAGATCTGAATGTGTCCTGACAGCTGACACTTGTTGAGTGACTTGATTTGCTTAAATAAAAATAATAATAAAGCCCTCAATCACAAAAGCAGCAAGTGGTCTTTACATTAATTTTGAAGAGGCATTACATTACTTAGCAGTGTGTTTCACAATATCATCTTCAGGTTATGCTAGTGTTAAAGGAGGGGTATAGAGCAACTTCGTATTTCTACAACTACAGTAAGGAAACAGACTGACAATTAAATTGCACTTCAAATTCAATGCTTTAATTTAAAACTAGGAAACAGAAAGGGTCAGACAAACAGGCTGAATTAAATGGGATATAAGACAAGAGATGAAAAGTTACCATTTTCTATGATCAGCTTAGCATCCTTGTCATTTGTGAACTTTATCCAGAATTTGCATCCAACACTACTTTTACACAACCTCTATTAAAGGGCATTCCATCAAAATATGTCAATGTGTTTGGGAACTTGGTATGTTTTTGCTCTTACCCGAGTTGACCAAGAACACGGTTCTTTTTCCATTTTTGTTGAAATCTCCCCTGATCTGATAGGACAGCTCTTTAGTGAGTAGTACTGCAATAAAAGTCTTCCCTGAGCCAGTGTTTAAACAGACTATTGTATTATGATCCAAAGCTGCTTCAAGCAGTTCAACCTAGGTTTAACAACAACAATGTCAATACTTGCCACAGTACAGTAAAATACCTGACAAGAAAATAACCAGGGAAATAGTACATGAACTCCAGACAAGTCAGTAGTACCTACAGAGATCCTTCTAGTGTCATAGAATGAACACTGCTCTTTTATAAGAACATATTATCACATTTAAAAATACTAATACACAATATATAGTCTAGCTTCTAAAATTAAATTCTCCTAGTATCAGAATTTGCTGCTATTTTAAATAACTTTCTAACTATATCTTTTTAGTAGATAATATTGCTACATAAGTTGTCTGGAAAAACAGTATCTACAGATTTTAAATCTAATTGTATATATCATTTCAGTAAAATAAATAAGTGTATTAGTACAAAGTAATCTGACCTTTTTTTGGTAGTACTGACCAAATGCTACCTTTTAGGCACCTCTATAGGACACAGAGAACTGAAATTATAGAACTTAAACAGCGCAAAAAACAGATGGGCCTACCAGCTACTAAGGCCTGCCTGCTACAAAGCTGCTTTGACCAACACACGAACTAAAAAAAAAAAAAAAAAAAAAAACTTGGTCTGTACGAGACAAAGTCAGAGAGGGAAGGATAGATTATGATTATACTCATACAATCTAGAGACACAAAGTAAAGTTTACTACAAGAACATTCTGCAGCGAACAATAACCTAAATTACATTCAGTTCAATAGAGCAGACTGAGAAAACAGAATGGTGGATATTAATGCAAGTTTAATGCAGCCAAGCTAAGGAAAGAGAAGACAAAATTAACTCCCACTAAGTAGAGCTGTAAGAGAGACTTGCCTAGACTGCATGCAAACTACACTTCTTTGGTTGTTCTGGTTCTCTCTTCTCCCTACATTAAGCAGACTGCTGTTGCTGCAAAGTTGTGCAAGACCTGATCCAGCACTCCTACCTACACTGTGCTCACTAGCCAGGGGACAGAACTGTGACAGGAGCTCCAGGGCCAAAATTGCTCCTTGGAAGCAGCTACTAGCTAACAGTTATGGGAGACAAGAGTAGCCATCCTGCCTCCTGCTTTTAAGCCTATGAGCTGAGTGTTCTGCAGTCCAAATTCATTTACAGTAGTTCAGGTACATTTTCAGCATGCACTAGAAAAGGGCAAACATTTATACTACATTAACATCCACACAGCTTCAATATGGGTATCTTTTTGACTCATACTAAGGCAAAGTGTGATGAAAAATCTAAACCAGAATAAAGCACTAGTTAGTCAAACACTGGATAAGACACATTTGAAAATAAATACAACTTTTCAAATATAAAGAAACTGTTTGAAGGCATGCATTCATAGAAATGACTACAAGTCATTGCTCCCTAGGCCCTCCATTATAGATGATTTGTTTCTTTGAGAAAAAACATAATTTGGTTTGAAGCATGTTGTGTTTCCTGTTGATCAGGGATAAGTCAGCACTACTATACATGTAAACACTGAAGTAGGAAGACTACAGTGGACAGTACTTCATAAAGATTACACCTAAGCGTGAAAACTATCTTCTGTAGATAAATTTCTATTAAGTTTATGTATTTATGTTTTTTAAAAATATAATTAGCATATTAGTATTATTATTAGTACCTGATATTTTCTTGGCGTGTATATGTTATCATGAATTGCTTCTTGTTGCCATGGTAGTCCAAAAAACGGACCCATTGGGGAGGAAGCAGGGGTCATGAGCTGCAGTCCTGCCATGCTGAGGGATTGCAAAGCAGGGCTCTTCATTCATTCATCCAGTGTTTCTATCATTGCATTTTTGTTCCAGCACAGCTTACTACAACAAGAAAAAGAAATAGTATTAGACACAGTCATGATGTAATAAGCTTTCTTCTCAATGTATAAGAAAAGTACATAACTTTACTTGATTTTGCTTCCTGCAAGTGCTAAATCTTGTCTTGTCTTCTGTTGTATAGGCCCTTTTTGATATACACTTATCTGTTTCATGTGAAAAAGTGCCCACGAAGGGTCAAATAAATTCAAAAGGAACTGCATTTTACAGAGTAAAGTTCATTCTCTGCCTTTGAATTTACTCATGCACACTTCAAAATAAAGTTCTAACTATATTCTGGTAGAATCATGTTTATTTTGAACATTAAAAAAATAGCTGTTTTAGCTTTACTTTAGGAAAGAAAAAATTGATTTTTAAAGAGCACAGGTATAAATAAGTCATTTTCCATTTTTATTTTCCAAGTAAGAAGTTCCTAAGGCCTGTCAAAGCTTTAAACACATTTACACACAAACAACAAAGGAATAGGGACTTTAGTCTGAGGTAAAAGAAAAGGAACTACACAGAACTTTGATATTTTCAAATCAGAGTCCAATAATAATCATCTGTTTAATGAACTGGTTGAAGTACTATCAGTATCACCAGCAATTATTTATAAAAACTAGTGGAAAACAGGTTACTATCCAGGTTAACTTCTAATTTCCAGAAAGATATTCTAACTGATAAACATTTTATACATACCTGGAAACTAGAAATTAAAGTGACTGACTACCCATTCTCCACTATTTGGTTAATTGAGAGGATTATCCCCACAGCACTGGTATCTTTCTCCATTAGCACCCTCCCTGATTTTGATCCAGATAATCATGACCAAGTCTTGGCCAGATATACAACTAATTCCCAGCTGGGCAGCCAAGGGAACCTAAAGAAAGCAGCTAACTCACAACCCTGGTTTCTGATTTCCCTAAACCCAGCCATGCTTCCTATAGGCAGGTGTCTCATCTTTCTTTCCCCAGACTTAGAATTTGTGTAGGTGGCTCCTGTCTCCAGTGGTATTAGAGATGAGTTCTTTCTATGAGATCTGATGCCACAAATCTCTTAGATACAAAACTTCTTTATACACAGAATCATCTTTCTGCTCTGCTCTTGGTAACACCTCAGGTGCAGTGGCGAAGTATGGACTGGAACAGAAAAGGACCAAAACAGACACAGTCACAATGTAGCTAACACACACAGCCCTAGAAAATGTTACCTTTTAACGGGGAGAGGGGAGGAAGGGGACTGGGGGGAGGGAGAAGTAAAACCAAAGAGGAACAGCTTATTCTAGAGAGGAAAAGACAAAGGAATTGAAACAATATTAACAGAACATATTAATACTTGCAAAACAAACTGAGAATTTGAGCTCCAAGTCCAGTTGAGCTAAATGAATTAATGTTCCAGTAAATGAACAGGCTGGACTTGAATTACAGCCAGAAAGGGTTAACTCAAATGAGAAGGAAGAAAATAATAATAATAATAATAAAAATTTCCAATTTGAGGAAAATTATCCACAGGAAAACATTTCCTACTAAGGCTATGAAGTCTCCTTCATTAGAAGCTTTCAAGAATGTTTGATATCCATCAGGAACGGCCAAGGTATACTCAGTTCTCCCCTTTTCTCAGAATGGTTGAGGTTGGAAGGGACCTCTGGAGATCATCTAGTCCAACCCTCCTGCTCAAGCAGGGTCACCTAGAGCACGTTGCACAGGATTGCATCCAGGTGGGTTTTGAATATCTCCAGAGAAGGAGACTCCACAACCTCTATGGGTAACCTGTTCCAGAGCTCTGTCACTCTCACAAGGAAGAAGTTCTTCCTCTTATGCAGATGAAACCTTCATGTGTTTCAGCTTGTGCCCATTGCTTCTTGTCCTGTCACTTGGCACCACTGAAGAGTCCAGCCTCATCCCCTTGACACTCTCCCTTAAGGTATTTGTAGACACTGATAAGATCCCCTCTCAGTCTGCTCTTCTCCAGGCTGAAGAGGCCCAGCCTCTTCTTGCAGCCTTTCCTCACAAGAGAGATGCTCCAGCCCTCTAATCATCTTTGTAGTCTTCCACTGGACTCTCTCCAGTAGCTCCATGTCTCTCTTGTCCTGGGGAGCCCAGAACTGGATACAGTACTCGAGATGAGGCCTCCCCAGGGCTGAGTAGAGGGGCAGAATCACCTCCCTCGAACTGCTGGCAACACTCTTCCTAACACACCCCAGGACACCATTGGCCTTCCTGGACACAAGGGCACACTGCTGGCTCATGGTCAATCTGTCATCCACCAGCACTCCCAGGTCCTTCTACGCAGAGCTGCTCTCCAGAAGGTCAGCCCCCATCCTGTACTGGTTAAATGAGGTTATTCCTCCCCAGCTGCAGGACTTGCCCTTGTTGAGCCTCATGCGGTTCCTCTCTGCCCAGCTTTCCAGCCTGTCTCTCTGAATGGCAGGACAGCCTTCTGGTGTATCAGCCACTCCTCCTAGTTCGGTATCATCAGCAAACTTTCTGTGGAGGTACTCTGTCCCTTCATCCAGGTCATCGATGAAGAAGCTGAACAGGATGGGACCCAGTACCGAGCCCTAGGGAACTCCACTAGACACAGGCCTCCAACTAGACTCTGCTCCACTGAGCACAACCCTATGAGCTCTGCCTTCAGCCAGTTCTCAATCCACCTCACTGTCCACTCACCCAGCCCACACTTCCTGAGTTTACCTATGACCATGTTATGGGAGACTGACTTCAGCAAGGCTAGACAAGGTAAACAACATCCATTGCTCTCCCCTCATCTATCCAGTCCATCATTCCATCATAGAAGGTTCTCAGGCTGGTTAAGCGTGATTTCCCCTTTGTGAATCCATGCTGACTACTCCTGATCACCTTCTTTTCCTCCTCAAGCTTAGAGATGACATTCAGCATGAGCGATTCTGTCATCTTTCCAGGGATAGAGGTGAGGCTGACTGGCCTGTAGTTTCCTGGGTCCTCCTTGCCCTTTTTGAAGATTAGGGTGACAGTGACACTGGCTTTCTTCCAGTCCTCAGGCACCTCCCCTGGTCTCCATGACCTTTCAAAAATGGTGGAGAGCAGCTTAGGAATAACATCCACCACCTCCCTCAGCACTCATAGGTGCATCCCAGTGGGTTCCATGGGTTTGTGGGCATCAGGCATGCCTAAACAATCTCTGACCTGATCCTCCTCGACCAAGGGAAAGTCTTCCTTTCTCCAGACTTTCTCTTGCCAGGGTCAGGGATTCTTGAGGGCTGCCTTTAGCAATAAAGGCTGAAGCAAAGAAGGTATTCAGTAACTCTGCCTTCTCTGTATCCTTTGTCACCAGGGCATCCACTCTATTCAGCAGCCAACCCACTTTTTCCCTAGTCTTCCTTTTGCTACTGATGTATTTGAAGAAGCCTTTCTTGTTGTCCTTGACATCCCTTCCCAGATTTAATTCCAAATGGGCCTCAGCCTTCCTTGTCACATCCCCACATACCCTGACAACGTTCCTATATTCCTCCCAAGCGGCCTGTCTGTTTTTCCATATTCTGTGTAATTTCTTCTGTCTGAGTTTTGCCAGGCACTCCTTGCTTATCCATGCAGGTCTCCTGCCCCCTTTGCTAGAAAGGGAGATGGACAAGGTAAGATCCAGGGGATTTCAGGGAGATGGACTAGATAAGATCTGAAGATACACCTCAGCAGTATTTTCTACAATACAAATACAGTACATCAAACCTGAGAATCCCTTCTAACACTACTTTTTTCTTTTTTAAATCAGATAACACTCTAGTCAAAGGGACATTTCAAAAAGTTAAGTTTCTCAAAATTCCCAAACACTCTATACATTCAATTTTAACAATATATAAATATATATTTTAACAATGAATATACCTCAAATCAAAAAGAAGAAATGTATTAACTTGCCCATGGTTTCAAAGTTAAACATTCGTTAGGAATACACAATGAAAAGCTAAAGAGCATCCTATATCTTCTATTATGCTATTCTAACAACAGAAAGGAAGTTTTATGATGGTGTAACAGGAAAAAAGCCTGAAATTGAGGCAAATATGAAACAACGTCTAGTAGAAAACATTAACTACTGAAGGCTGTAAGAAAAAACTGCTGCATGTGATTACAAATGCATCAGTCCTGATTTAAAAAAAAAGTTTAAATTCCTTTTTGTACCAAGACAGATTTTTCTTCTATTTACTATAAGGTTTGACTAGCATAACATTGTAGCCATATTGCATAGCCATATTTCTAAATTAAACACTTCCTGGAGCCATGATTCAACACTGATCTACACTATACCTTAACTAATATTAAACCATTATGGGAAGCTCTGGCAAAAGTGATCAATTCTCCACCTCAAGTCCATCTTGTAAAACAAACAGGAAGCTACACATTGAATTACATGATCTCACCTTTTAAAGACTCATGTAGAAGTAATGTAGAAGGCAACGAGAGAAAGCTTTACCTTTTTAAAAAAGCAGGAGCGAATACAGGAGTCCCCAGAGGACCATATGGCCCTCATGTTCCCTTTCAAAGATCCCATCAAAAATAGTATTTCTTTAGCAAAAGAACTATGCTAATACTGCTGAAACCCAACAGAAAATTTTAATTTGAATTTCAGAGAAACTATCAGGTTTAGAAGAGAAGATTCTTGAAAGAAAATATGTATTCAAGGGGGGACAGGGAGAGGGGAGGACAAAAAAAATAAATGCCTGAATATTCAAGGTACTTGGGTACGTTTCCACAGGACGTACTAAAGAATGTTCTTGACTGTTTTTTCCCATCTGATTTTTTTAGTTGCTTTTGAATGAATCTCCAAACTCTTCCTAATCTTACAAGAGCTTCTCATTTACTTTTTTAGTCCTGTAACCTACACCACTGTTTCAGCACGAGTCTTTTAGAGAATCTAAACAGACAGATCAATATGATATTTTGCATTCGTAACAGGTAAAGCAACAGCAGGTATAGTCACCATATGGTGGTTCACACAAAAAGAAAGAAGTCCACCTCCTTAAACCATCAATGTTACTTTCTGCTGTGCTGAAGTTTCCTAGTCCTGACCTTTATTTGTATTGGAGGTATGTAAGATCTGACACGATCAATGTCAAAGTTCTTACAGAACTAAGCCAGAATAATGAAGTAATTACACCATTTTAAGTCTCTATTTCAATAGCAAGGAAAAATACCAAGTTCTTTCAATAAAAGAAAAGTAGCACAGGACCATCTAGAAATTAAAAAAAAAAAAATCTGCTTGAACAGGTTTTAAATTGAAAACATTTGAGTTGTAAGTACTTACATTCTGAATCTATGGACAGAAATCAACTGAACCCTGAAACTAGCTAAAAGAGGAGCAGAAAAAGGCTGGAAAGCTGTCTTGCTAAGTCACCGCGAGTAACAAAGATATCTGCTAAGATGTTCTATCTTTATCTGCTGCATTATTTTGGACCTGCTGATGTCAAATTTGGAGCGAGAAAGGAGCTTTTTGTTTTATTTATCAAACACAGGAAACAATTCTTGTGTAAACTATTAGACTAGACCACTGAAGCCGAGCAAAGCAGCACAGTGCCAAACCGTATCCTATAAAAATTAATTTTTCAGTATTTTAATGTCCAGAAACCTTGAGAACTTAAGAACAAAGTGTATGATTTGATGCTCTTTAACATGCACATTCAGGCAGACAGTGAACTGCAAACGTAGCTTGAAACTAACTTTTTGTTTTACCATTTAAAATAATTCAGAAGGGCATAACAGAGGAAATGAACAGTCAGCAATACTCAGTAGCAGCTTTTTCCAGTTTACAGTAATTTTGAAACTGGTGTAGATTTTTCCATCACAGGACAACACTAAAGTTGAAGCTATTTTCGTTATTCTTTCCAACTAAATCAAGTTTGGTATCTCAAACCTCAAACACACACGTTATTTTACCTTAAGCTCCCAAACATAGACCTAAAGATGTTTTATATATAAAATAGGAGACTACAGTGAAGTTAAAAAAAAAAAAAAAAACTTACCATTTTAATTTCTGCAACTTGTATGTTTATGCTTCCCGAATTGCATTTTGACATCATGATATCAGCTTGTAGATTAATCACATAATTTGCAAGCTTTGGCTCTTAAAGAAAATAAAAACAAAAAACCCACACATCAATACCACCAATATGAATGCTAAAAATGAACTGCTAAAGGAGAACTACATTATGAGGGTTATTTGTGGAAATTCAATTGCTTATAAGCATTTCAGTTGTCTCAAAGTCTTGCTTCGGTCTCACTTCAGACAGCAAATTTTTCAGGTCTATCCTGAATAAGAATTATTTGAGTATAGTAGAAATAAAAAGAATGATTTAAAGAGCTGACATTTGGTAGTTTAAAAACATAAGGAAAAGATACTTCCCTAAAACCTGAACAATAGCTCTATTGTCTATACAGATTTACTATGTTCTGTATAATTGCAATATTCTTCCATGCACACACGCATTTTTGTTTCACTTTTTAAACGTTGGTTTAAATCTTGCATTCATCTCTTTGTGGCTTCAAATTTAAAATATCTTAGATGTAACTCATGAAATGTTTATTGCTTTTTCATAAGTACCTTAATAGATACATATCTTAAAATTAAAAATATTGTGCAGTTAATAAGATGATGATTTGCGTAAAATACATATTTAGCTACACTAGTAAAACTAGAAGAGATAGTAATTTATGACATAGACTTTCACACAAACATATTAGAAACTTTTTTGTGTTTCAAGGTTTGTAGAGTATCTAAGGAGAGCTGTAATATCTTCTCAAAAATCTAAGCAACAAAATTTATACAATATATTTGTTTAAGTATGAGCTTTCCCAGACCTAAAGAGATTCTGAAATCATCAATACTGAAAAGTTAAATGCAAAATGAATCTTGATGAAAATTTCTACTCCAATCAGTTCCATACAGTCAACAAGACAGACACTCCCAAGATTACTTCAGTATGTTCATTTTTACCTCAAATGCTGATGCTGAGCTTTTCCAGAGTTTCCAATCCTGTAATTTTGTTTCACCCTAGGTAACCTAAAAGGCAATATAAAAAGAAAGCATTTTAATATGAACTGCCATAAAAACCAGTTGTGCCATGTGGTAGTCTGCTTTCTTGCATCTTAATATTTAGCTCTGTAGCAACAGCACATGGTCCTTCAAAATCTAATCATCATATGTCCTTTTTTGGCTAAGGATACAGACAGTGAATGTCTGAAAGATCAGCCTTAAGTGTTCTGGAGATATTTGCATATTTTTTTATTTTATCTGTTAAAGTAATTGATAGCTGAGTCCTGCTAGCTTTTACCCCTTTCTTCTCCTGTGCTCCCCCACATGCACATACCTAGAACAGTGATGAAATCTTAAAGGAACTTAAGATTCAACACATCTGAAAAGCTTAAAGAACACAATTTGAGGCAGTAGAACACACACAATTATTGTTTTATTTTACAAGAAAAAAAAATAAGGAGTGCAGCGTACGAAAATGAGTACTACGTTCATGAATCAAACAGAATTAAATCAATTTCATCATCAGGATTTTTTTAAATCCATGTTTGTATCATAAACACATCCTTTTAGCCCAAATACTTTTTCTGCACAATATACTGCAAATCACTAGTAACATACAGGGAGTAGCATTTACATTTAATATATCACATTCCTGTTATGTCTAGGTTATTCATTTATTTGCAATCTCTAAAACAGGAATCAGAAAATAAATTCTATCGAATCAGAATATAGCCTAACAGAAAATTGTTGCATCTGTTGCAGAAATACACCTGCAGAAATATACCTTACTTTACAAAAAAAAACATAAAAGGGACAATCTAGATAGAGCATTTAGTTACCCTACCACATAACAAATATGGGGGGGGGGGGGGGGGTGCAGGGAAGAAGATTCAACTCTTTGTCAGTAAAGCTAATGACACACATTACTTGATATATCATCAAGTTTACTTTATTCCATAAGCGCAGATGGTAAACAAAAAGCAATCAAATCAGCAGGTAAGATCTGGGAGAACCAAAACAGTATGTAATTCTCCACCAACCCCAACAATTTCCTTTGGCATGTCAAAGCAGTAAAAGAGAAAAATCTCAGCTTTAATTGACTGGCACACATGAATTACAGTAGACCCTTTTAATGCCAAAGCTAACATATAACCAGACAGGCCACATTCCAGAGATGCAGTCAAGTTCTAGTACAAAACAGCAAGCTTACATCACATTAGCATATAAATGGTGTTGGTGTGCCCACTTAGACAAAAGCCTGTTGCAAGAGCCAGCCATCCTTCCTGGGTGCAGGCCAAAGGCATGTGCAGCTTGCCAATGATCCCCGTCAAACAACACACACAGTTAAGGCTTACCAGGGCAAACAACAAAACCAACCTCCCCAGTATTTAACAACTTCAGAATTGGACTGGAGTTCGGTAAGATTTTTAACTACATCAGAAAAAATCCCTTTTTACTGTACAATGATTGAGGACTTTGATTCCTATCTCCCTATTTGCTTTCTTTTAACAAGCTGACTCTTCCTCCTCCCCCAATGACTCTTACATTGCTAAGAATAGAAGACCTTCTAGAATAAGTCTAATTTAACAATACTAATTGAAATCTTTACTTAAAGAGAGAATATAGGAGTTTGAAAATAATTTTGCAGTCATTTGGAGTGTCTAACTAGACACACTGCAAACACATCATACACTCAAAAGTAAAAAGCAGTAACACACAAAATCAGATCCTATAAAGATGTCAAAGTTCCAGCCAAACTCTTCAAGTACCTTGGCTATTTGAAACATACACATTTAGTAATGTAAAAAACAAGTAGCCAACTGTATCAAGCCAGATAGAAAATTTTTGATTTATTTTCTTAGTGTAGTCTAAGTCAGTATTTTAAAATAATCATGTTTATGTGATATCTGCCACAATTAACTAAAAAAGATTGTCAGGAAAAAGGATAACTCATTTTAGAATAGTAGGAAATAGAAATAAGAGACCTACTTACATACTGCAAGCAACAGTACACTAAAATACAAATCTGTACTGCTGGTTGCTCTACATCCTCTACAATTTGAAGTTAAACCATTATTCCCTCCATCTAAACCACTATTTATAAATTGTTAACAATTTGCAAAAGGAAGTTCCTTTCTTTCAAGGAGATCTGTGCAATTAGTCTCTTAAGCTCAAAATACTGCTATGATGAATTGACTTATCTTCATGCAAATATAGAAGAATTCCAGCATGAATCAAAATTCTCTAAGACCAGAAGATGCAAGGTAAAAACTACCATTAGGATTTGAAGAAAAGGTCCTTCTTGGCTCGCATCTTGTCTCTAATAACAGCTGGTAACTGATGTCAAGAGAGACGGGCAGGGAGAGGAAGGGGAAAAAAAATGTTATAATATAAACAGAAGTCATCCTTTTCTTTACACCAGCAACCTTAAATTTTGATTTTGTTATTGTTGTTTTTATGGTATAGACAATAAAGCTAGTCAGAAACAACATTACAAACGCCTTACTGCCTCAGGTTAATTCCAAAACAAAACCTTCTTAGAATCCTAGAAATTAAGCCTTCTCCCATGAAAGTGAGCAAAATAAACAAAAAAAATCCACACACCCAGGATATAGCTCAGGCTCTTTTTATATAAAAAGCTGTATGAGCTATAAGAGCACTAAAACACAGTAAGTTTAGTAGTAATCAGAATATTCATATTTGCATTCCAAGCAACACTTAGTTCACTTCTGTCATGTAGCTGCTTATCAAGAGCACAATTTATCCCTTCTTTTTCTGTGTGGTGTTTGGGAAAGTGAGGATTAAGTTTATATATTATAATATACTTATTATATCAGTATGACAAAAAGTGATTGATATTCATAGATAATGTGTTCTGTTATCATTTGTTCCTTACTTTGGAAGGAATTAGTCACTTGCAATGATTTAGTTTAAAGGTTACATTCAAGCCTTTCAGGCACCTAACTCTTCGGACATAAAGGCAATTAGGCAGACATCAGGGGATGGATTTCTCTTTTCCTCAATCCAGAGGCAAGTTGCTTGGCAAGTACAGCTCCAAAGCACCGATTATTCTTGCTTCTGACAAGCAACAGCAGCAACTACCCTCTCAAAATATCTTCATATGGGGATTTCAAGCCCTTTATTTGCATAAACATAAATCCAGTTGCTTCTCCTTGTTAGTTGTTTCACACAGCAAAAACCTAAGCTCCCCAAACCATAGGTGTTTGATAATTGTGTTCTCTCTCTGCTAAAGCAACCAAAGTTACTACAAAGTTCTACAATGCAAGAGGTCTGCTTTGAAAATACTCATTTTACACTGCAAGAACTGCAAATATTTAAGTCACTCTAGAATTTTCACCAACCGTCAATGAGAATTCAAGTCTCCTTAGTGGGCCTTAATATTAATTCATTACCTAAAAAAACCCTGTAAAAATGGTAGGTTTCATTTTCCAAGAAGAATCCATCTTTATTAATACTGCAAACTGTAGCCAACATAATGAAACACTTAAAAATATGGCAGTATTATGTACTGATTAGCTCATTATTTACTTTAATTACACTTCGGGCATTGTAGATTTAAAATCAGTGTTCCTTTAAAAAAAGGTGCAAAAAAGAAAAAATGCCTCACCCACCCTAAAAATGTTTCTCAGCAATTACACTACACGTCTACATATGTGCTTCCCCCGCCAACAACTTGTGGGCATACTACTAGTATTTTAGCCCAAATATCTGGCTGACTAACCTGCCACAATAAATTTAGAATTTTTGTGTCGAGACATTTCTTGGCTGTCACACCTGTGACAGTTGACTCCTCAGAGAAGTACAGTGCACATTTTGCAACATTAATAGAACTAACACTAAAAACTTGGTATACAATGAAGCACTTTACATAGAAAATTCAAAACATCTGGAATCTATTTATTAAAATAGAAAGTATTAATAACTACGTTACTGTGAGTCAAACCAGAAATAACTGCAATATTTTTGAAGACATAGGCTTGAACATCCTACTAGAATGTTAGGTCTTAGCCCAGAAACAGCTACTTAGATCACACATAGTTAATCGAACAAAACGACCACCGGAAAAGGTTACAGCATTTTACAGATCGTTATTTCTCCCCATGTAGAGACACATATTTATACACATGCACTCTTTTACATCTTTACAATTAAGCATAAACTATAAATCACAAACTGAAAATATTAGACTAGTATAAAAAATATCAGACTTCCTAAGCTGTCTGATTTCCTATGCCTCCCCTACAAACAGTAAGAAGTAGAAGAATATGTATGGTCATAAATCATTAGGAGGAATGACTAAGCAAGCACAGGAAGTCCCAACAAATACTTCTTTCCACATCTTCAGTTATTTGGCCAGATCTTTTTTTGAGAGTTGCCAACTTATATTCTCTCAAAGTTTTTCAGTAAGTTGCAATGAATTATTTTTGGCTATTTTAATGCATCAATATTCACACTTCAATACTAGACATTCAAATACGTTTATTTTATTGGACATCAGGGGTTCAAAGCTAGTCAGAAGCCTTTAACATTACCTTACAACACTATGAAGCTAGAAGTTTTCTGTAATATTTTCATATCACAAGTTATTTGACTGTTTTCTTCACAAGATAACTGACTTGATCCCAAAATTGATTTTCAGCTATTTTAAAGAATTTATTTGGGGAACAGCTGGTGAGAGGGAAAGCCGAAACCCTCATGTGATTTCTTTAAATGTCCTGATTTTCCTGATCTGCTGAGTAATTTACTCCGATCAGCCACCATAAGAGGATCCTAATTAAAAAAGTAAAAATAACTAATTTAGCAAATTTAACAGCTCTTAGGAAAGCCCAAACATCATCTACTTGTACAAACTCCCTTTTTTACTGAAGAAAAACACCTCTGTAGGTGCCTCAAATGGTGGTCTGAAATCAATATTTATGCTCCTACGCCAATGACTGACAAAACAAATGAGAAAAACCTACAAAATACACCTGGAATGATTTCTCCCCTATTTAAGCTTTTTCTGCTATCTGCTTTCAATTCTTTTCACACTCTGATCAACTATGAAAGACGACAATAGGCCAAATAGAAACATCACATCAGAAGAACTATAAAATGTCCCATTCAATAAAGATCCTCAAATGCAAACAATTACTTTAGTGCCAAACTCCTAAAACTTTACAACTAAGCAGCAATACACTTTCAACACCACCCCTTCCCCCCCCCCAGAAGAAGGAGAAAAAAAAATCCTGAGTCAACCCTTGGTCAATCTTCCACAGTAGCGGAATTAATGCCAAGTGAATAGTTTTTGACTTCATATATTGAATAACAGGTACTTTTGACAGATCCTTCTGGTGGAATATGTATCAGTAAGTATTTTTGGCTAGTACAAGTCCACACTGCAGTTAAGAATCACTTTTACTCCACAGCACAGTCTGCTGCAGCATATTCATATTAGTCTAGTTTTTCAAACAAGCTGGACACATCATGTGGTACACTCATACTGTGTGGCTGAACAAGGAAGCATCCAAGCTGCTGTTCTTTGTTTAATGAAAAAAGTTGCAAAAACTGAAATCCAGTTGTTAGTGTTTTGTTACTACCTACACTCACCATTTCAAAAATGGGGGATATATTTCTACCCTTTACTTTTCAGAACTGGACTGAAGGCTATTTTTGCATATGAGAAAAAAACGTAACCCAGCTATAGAAAGGACAGAGTGGTTCAGACATTAGGGATACTGCGTTTTACTGAATACCACATCACTCCTTTAGTGAATACTGAAGTAGGTTCGAATGAAAGATAATGGAATTTTGCTATAAAATTCAACTTTTTCAATATTGTTAGAATTTGTTCTGTATCTTTGGCTATTCACAGCTGAAAAATAATGTTCTGAGAGTTAAATGGGCCCTCTATATGAAGCAATTGAGGGTTTCTGACACGATCTTGGGTTCTGGAAACAATATAATCAAATTAAAACAGTACTGTACCTGTGAATTAACAGTGCTGCCATGTACAACTCAATTAATATATATCTGTAATACTTTCATTTCCACAACTAGCTTGGATAACCAGCACAGGGGAAAAATAGTTGCAGTGATTCCCTCTCTTCTCAACTGACTGAATTATAAGACTATACTTTAGCATTGCAAAGTGTGATCGTATTGACAGGGCAAAAGATAAAGATGCTAGTTTCATTAGAGCTTTTTTCTAGAGCATATTATTCTAGGTTTCATATTACCTGAAATTACCAGCTCCACAGCACTGGTTACCAAAGAATGATAGTTCTTTGTGATGTCTGACAATTGCATCAGCAGAGCCTGGACTATCTTCCCTTTCTACTGCTGTCCTAAACTTCTATTCTGGATATATTAGGGCCTGTAACATGAAGTAATAGGTTACCAATTACTTTCGCCGCACAAATCCCAGTGATGAAAAAGAGAAGCTAGGAAAAAAAAAAAAAAAAAAAAAAAAAAAAAAAAGAGCAACAACCAGATAAGCAGTAGAATGCATCTCCATCATTTTCAAACTGGGAAAAGAAAACAGATTCACACACGACCTTTTGAAGAAAGTTAAAGGCATTCTTCAGAACTGGGTTAATGTGAGAAAATGCAGTGTTCTACATTTTATGACTCATCCTAGGGCTCACACATCGTAGAAACATTCTGACAGTTTGTTATCTGACCCTTGGGCAGCATTGCAAATACATTATTTTCACTTAGCCATGAGACTGTGTTAGGAGTACTTCCTTGCCTTCGTGTATCCTAATGATGCCCTGCTGTTGCCCAATTCCAGCAGGTCTGACTGATTGAATATGTAGCTCTCCAGAGAACAATCACATTCAGACTCTCTAAAGAAATCCATGAAGCAGCACAGAAGAGGATGGAGGGCACAGCAGCTACAATGAATGCATAAACTTTTAAGCAGCATTAGAAGAAACGTTGCCAGCATTTAAATGTCAAAGAACAATGAAAGCTCAGTCCAGGTACACAGGAATAAAAGGAGAGAAACACATTTCTAGAAGCAAACTAGAACAACATAAATGCAAATAAAATATGGGAAAAGTAGAGGTATTTCTGCTTCAGAAAAGTTACTTATTAAAAAAAAATCTTAAGACACTGAAGAATTTAGTTTAAAAAGCAGGGGAATAGCATTGTAGAGCAAATTAAATCACTCCACCATACTACCCCAACAGAGCAGGTCCAATTAAAGGAAAGGCATTAACATCCCCTAGTTTTTGTATCAGGAAATCTTAGTTTAAGTTACATTTATAAATATGTATCATGCTTTTGAAGTTTTCTTTAGAAAAAAGACTTTATTGATATCGATTATGTTGATATTGATAGTTAATCTACAACTAAATATAGTTTCACATTGAACACTGACCTCTGTTAAGTCAGGAGGCTACCATTGTAGCTATTACAGATATTTACATAATTGCACTGTTTAAGTTAATAATTGGTATACCCGAATATAGAAGAGATGTGTAGAACAGAATGTAAAATAGATTTTTTTCCTGCTCATTGTGCATATTAAGGTGTATTTGTGAAGAATTTAGAACTCCATTAAATGCAATTTTTTGTAAGCTGTACTATTAAACAGAATGTTATATTATGCTGAATAAATATTTAAATATATTTGGCTTTCAGTATCATTAAGTAATCATTTGATTTAATCAGCTATAGTTAATAATATGACTTAATTGACTGTGCATAAGCAGAGCACAGAGATGCCTGAAGATACAGATTATGGACTGGTATGGCTTTCAGAATGCTTTAAAACAGATTACATGCCTACCTTTCAGTGGAGATTAGAAAAACTTCCCACTTCTTTCTCACAACTGCTTTCCCAGCTGTGAACAAATAGCCTAGCTTGGGGAAAACTTCAACCTCTCTTTAATTAAACAGATGAATTACAACACCTCAACGGCATGACAAATGTACTATCATTTGGAAATATGCAAACTTTAGTGTTCTCTATTTTAAAGACTGGGCAGATACTTACTGATTACAGGATATAATTCTAACACGTAAAAACTTCAGAACATTTCAACAGGTAAAAGCATTTTCTCGTAAGTAATTATAACTTATACAAAAGATAGCTATTTTCGTAATTTACAAAGGCTTCAGCAACATCTTTTAAACATATCCTAAAACCAATCAAATCCCAAGTCTAGGCCTCTATCACTTTCCAATATAAAAAGAGGTTCTAACGGATTTTTTAAGGAATATAGTTTTGAAAAACTGGCTGTCCTGTGTAGATCACAGCTTAGAAAAAACAGACTAATCACCTAAAAACCATATTTCATTATAAAAGTAGAAGTGCATTAAACCCTTATGTACAAGCCATCACTCAGAACTGAGTGCTGCCTTGCCACTTTTTTGCAAGAAAGATTAAACAGAATGTATGCAAAGGTTTACCCTATCTTAATTTCACCAGAGTGGCAGTTCATCTTAGCTCTCAAAAAATGTTTCTGGTTGTATAGATAAAAGTTTTCTAAAATATTCATAGAAGAAATATGATATTCCACAATACAGACAAAATACAAGAAAGTCACTTTGTATTTCATCACTGTTCTTCCATTTTCACCCAGCAGTAAGAAAAAAAACCAAAATATATGTATTATCCTCATGTCCGAGTGTCTCCCAGATCACAGCTCAACATGCATTTAAGCTGGCACTGCCATACACACAAGAGCAATACTCTCAATCACTCTTCATCCCACATGCTGCTTCCCACCCCCTGTCACATGCTGGCACAAGTTTTTCCATCTAACTTGTGCAGACCTGGAAATTGACCATAATAGTAAGAAAAATAGTAGCGAAAGAAATCGCACAAAAAGAAAAGTTATTTCTTGCATTAATCAGTTTCCCTAACCTATTTCATCACACAGTTTTAGACACGCTTGCACCAAGAAGGCTTGGCAGCAAATACCACTAGCCAGCATGTATGCAGGTATTATCTTCCTAGACAGGAACGCCAGCTAAAACACTTGTCAAATTACAGCCCAAGACACAGGCTATAAGCTTCAGACCCCTTACAGGAAAAAGGATCTATCATTTTGAGTAGTATCTCCATTATCTTCTCTCTCCTAATTAGCATGCAAAGTTTTAAGGAACAGGAATATTTTATATAAATCTTCTGGTTTTTTCTTTTTATTTAGACCCTATGAACAGTACCATAACAAACTTGTGAATACTCTTGCATTAAGTATTGGCCACAATAATTTAATATGAAACTATTATACATATAATCAAACTAGATCCTAAGCGGAAATGCCTATAAAATCAAACTGATGGATGTAAACCCAAATGGGATACAAAGGTTCAGCCCAGATTAAGTGCTAGACTTCTAACACTGAAAGTCACAGAGTTCATATTTTTTGGATATTCTTGCTCAAAGTTTTACTGCATTTTAATCGCATTTTAACAGTACTTTTTTTTTTTAACTACAGTCAAATTACACCATGAAGATGAATTTAGCCCATTAGAAAAACTAACGGTCTTGAAAATTTGCATAGCCTAATTTTTCCCCCAGTTTTACTCAGAAGACTGAGTAATTAATGTGGCAGAAGGAGTCAAAACTTCATTCAAAAAATCAGGAAATTCCTACTTACAAATCTAACATGTCTGTTCCAGTTAGTTCAACTTCTTCCTTTAGAATTCCCACATAATTATTTAAAAAGACCTCTGTTGTGGACAGTCTGGGGTCCTAAAGCTTTGATTTAAAATTAAGAACTACAAGTCTCTAAATCATATTGGTGATGAAGAGACTAGGATTTTGTGCTTTTGATTTTTAAGTTCAGGACAATGCTTTACCCTTCCCTCCCTGAAGCCTAATCACTTTGAGCCTAAAAACACAAATACACCAGTTACTAAATATAGGTCAGTTTCAGAAAAATGCAAAAACACAAATACACCAATTACTAAATATAGGTCAGTTTCAGAAAAATGCAAACTGCATAAAGGAAAAAAAATGAAGACTTGGGCTATTAAACTTTTATTTGTGTTTGGTTACATTACTGCCTTGGAATACAAACTCATTAGATTTGAGGAAAACAGAAAATGATGCTTTAAAATTTCAAGTGTTTTCTTGCACAGCTCCCTAATTATGAACTACTACTAGATAAGAAAATGGGAGGTTTTAATTTGGATCTAAATTTCCCAAATTTGAAAAATGTAGCCAGAGCGCACACGTTCCATCCTGATTATTATACTTACTAATGGTTACTACTTTTGTTTAAAAACTATCAAAACCTCAGAATATTACTCGCTAAAGAAATGCAGTTAAGTCTAATGAGGTATTTCATTCCATTTTCATAACAGGCTACAAGTTTTCTTATTTTGATCCATGTCCAGTATTTACTCCAGATTCTCATAAAAGAAACCAAGCTTACCAAGCCTGTAACAAAAGCCTAACAATAAGTGAGAAAGTGGAAAGTTGAGAACAAATAATTTAGAAAAATATATTTTAAGTGACAGAAGAGAAACCAATATTCACACAGCAAGCAAGACAATCGTCTGGGAGGAAGCGTTTTGAGATTAGATTTCAAGAGATTGCTGATCCAATTCCTTAGAAATCTAGTGCTAGATGAAGGAGCCCTACTCCTCTCACTGCTGCTTCCTTTCTCTAAACACCTTTGACATTTGTCTGACTTTTTTGGAGAAACAGTTCAGCTACTAAGACATCTTTTTCATTATTATCTTTGGCTACGCAAGATTTCTGCTGGTTTAGTGAGCTGAATTAGCTAACTGAGGGGCTCAGATGACTATTGAGCTGGCATGAAGACAGTAATAGAAACAATTGTCATGATTGTGAAAGCAAAAAGCCATTGGATTACCTACACTGCAGAGAACAAGCAAATCAGATTCAAGAGGCTTTTGACTGTCACTCAAAATAAGACAATAACTTGTCTCTATTGGCAAGTGTTGCTAAACTGTTACAATACATAATACAATAAACTTAAAGTTCAGAGGAATTTCTTGTCGTCTAGTTCAAGACAAACTAACTGAATGCATCAAAAGGAAAGGTCTAATGGCAGCAGACAGCAGTAACAAGATGAACTGGCAGAAGGTTTTAAAAACAGTTTGTAGTTGGCAAACTATATGTTAGCAATATTATTGTCATGAAACCTAAAGCACTTAGCAGAAGTCAGCACCTCCTTCATCATTATGCCAGTCACTACATCTCCTTAAACCATTCAGTATTTCCTTGTAGACCCTTATCCACCGAGATAAAAAAACAGCAAAGAAGAAAAAAAAAGTCAGTAAGCAGTTTTACCAAATCATGAATTCTGTTACTGAAAACTCACCTTCTATTCAGTTTAGGTAACATGTAGTATGGAGAAGACCATTTTCCAGAAGATTCAGTATTAGCAAAACAGGTTTCACATCTCAACTTCTATATAGCAGAGTATTAGCTATCCAAAAAAAAAAAAAAAAAAAAAAAAAACACACACACACACACAGAGAAAATTACTCATCTCCTGGGAGTTCATCATGTATCTTTTCAAGACTCAGAGAGCTCTATGGTACCCATTACTCCATAAAGCCTACACCTGCTCCTCCAGAGTTTTGTTACCTGCCACAGCTCAAGCTCTTTCCTTTCATATCCCGTAACAGAAATTCTAAAGTAACTACTCTAGTCACAGAGGAAAATTTCACTAAACTGAGGTCTTTCTGCTTATACAGAAAAATCAACTGATCTATTCAACATACAAACATGACTTGAATAGACTTGAATACCTGAATGTACATCTGAATTATCAAACTTATAATCCTTGAAAGTATACAAACAGACAGCTTTTTCTTGCAGTAAAGAGTTACAGTTTGCTATATTCCTTTATTCCCCAAACAAAGAAAGCCAGGATGCTGATCTCGATTGTAAGTTCAATACTCTTTGAAGACAATGAGGAAAGGGGGGGGATCTTTTTTTCTTTAAGATCTTTACAAAATAAAGAAAGGGATTTTATTTCATTTTCATATACTGATAGAAAATGCAGGTCTTGCTTAGAATAACTGTAGAAATAATTGAGAAAGGTAGAAGAGGAAAAGGATAACTCCTATGCTCTTATCAAGATACTTCTGCCATTTTTCTCACATGACTGTGAGGCTGATACAGTTCATTACACTGGAAGAAATTATTTATCTCCTGAGGTCAATTTAGTCTCATGTAAACAGAAAAGCATTTTGGTGAAAACAAGCTACACAAGACACACACCCACACACCTTCCTGTGGATTCACAGAACTTAAGACAGTAAGAGGGATTCAAACCAATAAAAAAGTATCCTTTTTCTCACCCCTTTTGCACCTTTATTAGTCACTCAATTTCAAAAATCTTGGAGAACACTAAGACAGCACTGTGTTAGTACAGTAACTAAACGTGATCTTCAGCAACAGGAATAAATCTTTCTTTCAGGATCTCTCACACAGATCAGATCTCTTCTTGACTAATAACTTTATGTAGCAAGCTATAATACAGGCATTTAACTTCGGTAGAAAGATGGAAAAGGTTATAGATCACAAAAAAAGGGAAGAAAAGGCCAAAGCTTTTAGTTATATTGTAAACAGTTTATTTCACTTCAGTGTCCTCTTCCAAAGGCAAACTTACTCACCATGCACAATAAAGTTAAGAAGACAGAAGGATTTGTCTGCTTAGAACAAAAACTCAGGAACTAAAAGTCTTGCTTGAGATTGATCTCAGGAACTAACATTCTTACCATTAAGGATGGTAAGGATGGTCAAATATAAAATTAATGAACATTTCCTAAAGCTACAATTAAGTCAGCCTAAATACATCTAAATATCTTAAGGTATAAATGCAATACACAACACAGTAATTGTCCTTGACACAAGCATCTGCAAGCCAAACTGAAAGGATGGGGGGGGGGGGGGAAAGATACCTGAATTAAGTTGCCAAAACTCTCAGAACCAGGTTTAGCTCTCCTGAATCCTAGATCATGTCTAATCACTAGATCATCTCTTAAGTTTTCAAGCATCTATCAATTACTAAGCAGCTTAGCCTTTAAGTAAACTTTGTTCGTTTGTTCTTAAATAAAAAAATACATTTAAGAAAGTATTTTTAAAAGATTCAGAAGGAAGTTCGTAACAGTACCTATGTGCTTCTATAGTTACTGTGCAAGTAAAGAAAAGAAAACACGGCCAAAGTCACCATATAGAGCCAGTAACAGTTGCAAGAAAGCAGTAAGACATTTGATCTAGATCACAGATAACAAAGCAGACTGCTGTAAACAAAGGAGAAACATGAATTGCAAAGCTAACCAGCCCAGACATGTGGTAATAGCTGGCTATTTGCATACCCCAATCATCTCAATAGTCAAACAAATCAGCTTTAGAAAGCGAGCTCTATTTGTCTCACTTTCTAAGGAAAGGAAATGTATGCTATAAGTAATCAGTTAGATCTAAACCTCCAAACCAGTTTTCATGAAGAAAATAAAAATACTAATTTTCCTGTAAGTTTTCAAGAAAAGTGATTTCCCCCTCCCCTCTCTATCCAGCTTTAATTCACATCTCTGCTGGTAGAAAGGCTGCTACATGGTTGACCTTTTATTAGGAATAAGTGGTTCCAAAAGAGGAGTGGGCACTGGAAAACAGGTTTCAGTAATTCACACTAAGGGTTTTTATTTTTGTGTGTGTACACAACCTGGAGCCAACAGCCGCTCTGCTGCATTCCAGATGTGTGCATGCATGTACTTACTTGGTGAACCCAGGGAAGGAACTGATCCTTTCTGATGGTACATGGGCAGAAACTAATTAAGTCAGGTTACATGAAAATGTTTAAGTACTGAGCCACGACCATAAAGAGGAAAAAGCACATGAAAAGTAACACATTTTTCTACAATACTACTACATACTAGAAAGGATCAAGATAGAACACTTCTGGTTCTACTTCTTGGTAAGAAAGGATGCCAAAAGTAACACCTATACCAAGCAAAACAAGAATAGCAGATTTACCACCGTGTATCCCCTGAAGAAAAAGCTATGACATGAGGGACAAGAGTCCCTTGGCTTCAGAAGTACTCATGTAAGAAGTTGGACAATGTTATCTTTTCCCATTTCTACTAGAGAAAGACATTTCATCATCTCCCACATTCCTTCACAAAAGCAGGCATAACAATGCAAATAAATTTGATAACAGTTTCAGTTTTCTTTCCAAAAGTAGCAGCAGTTTGAAAGTGACAAATATCACAGAAATTTTACTTAGCTAATACAGTTTACAACGAAGAGTAGAAACAACAAGGGAATTTTAGATACAGCTTTCAAACTTGAAAATTTATGACTAAATAGATAAAACAAGCAAGAACCACCAAAATGGACTGCACTCACTCAATAGATTATCACAGCATAAGGTTTTAAATAGGAAGTGTGTGCTCTTTTGTTCTATGGATTAAACCTTTTAGAACAGTTATTTTAATTACATTCCTATGTCTGCCCATCCCCTCAAACAATTACCACAGTTTGAACACCAAGCCTTCAAATCTCAACCCAAGACTGTAGCATCTTCAGCTAAAAACCATATTTTTTACTATGTATCATTTTTTCCTCCATCAGTTTATCACATTTCTTTTATAAAAGTTATGAAAGGCAAAAGGATGAAGAATGAAGTCTGGAGGATGTAAGCAAATCTCATTTTCTCCTCTGCCTCAGTCATCACCATTAGCCTTAAAGGCAGAACGTTCTAATAGCATAGCAATACGTAGAGGTTACTGTTCTACACAATACTAGAGTTATACTTTTACTTTCTTTAAAGGCAGCACCGAAATTTTACTCCTAGGAAGTGGCTATCAGCCTGAAGAAACTACTGTTGAACATATGACAGAGATAGGATATAGACGGTCAGTGGCTGCACAGATAATCACCAGGACATCAAGAAAGTGGAGCACAGGAATCATCTCACTGCCCCATGGATGACACATGTTCAGTATACTCTCTAGTTTGTAGAAAGAAAAAAAACAAACACCAAATCCTTTACTCTCTCACAGAGAATTATGAAATAACCCATTTCAAAAAAAGTTTTAGTGTTCTTGTTTGTATTCTTAGAACATACTATAAAAGATAATGCTTATCATCTGTAAGTATACAATCCACTTCAAAACTGAACTCTTGCTATCAATTACGTTCTACAGTTTATCTGGAAGATAACTCAAATATATCACCCTCTAGTTTACCATATCCACTTTACAAAGTTACTGACTCTTTAAGAAGGATAAACATCCTCTTCTAGTTTGTCTTTGCCACTAATTTTAATTTGGCATTTGGTTACAGAGAGATAAAGGTTTAGTCAGGTTATACTGAAAGGCAACATAGATGAAGCAGGGATACTCAGAT
This sequence comes from Rhea pennata, assembly GCF_028389875.1. NCBI lineage: Eukaryota > Metazoa > Chordata > Aves > Rheiformes > Rheidae > Rhea > Rhea pennata. Next base: position 54,279,637 of record NC_084667.1, read on the forward strand.
TTTATGACCAGGTATGCTAAAGCAACTTTCTGCCACCTATGAACTTTTCCGAAGAATGGGAAACAGCCCTTACAAACAAATCTTTGGGATGGGAAAGACCTACAGAGTTTGAAAACAAACAGACTAACAAACAAACAAAAACAAAAAACAAGAAAACAACAGTTTTTTGAGTCACAGGTTCAGCTTTTTGTTGTTGATATTAATCTTTAAGCTGCAGCACATTAAAGTGTTTCTCAACCAGTGCAATTTATAAAAAAAAAACATTAGAACAATATTGTGTCAGACAAAGCATCTTTCTAGTTTGTTGGCTTCCCTCTACCGGTGACCAATGGAGGACGCCTAGCAAGGAATATAATACCTGGGCAAGCAGTACCACTTCCCACTGACCAGTCACCTTGAAGTTTTCTTTTGTGTTTGATAGTCTCTGATGAACATTTTTCTACAAAAAATTTATTTTGACCTTCATGTGAGCTTTTAGCCTTGCCAATATGCTGTTACAGCAAAGTTTTTTACATTCTACATAGCTAAAATACATCTCCTTTTGTTTGCTTGGAAACTGACAACTACAGAAACCTCAAAAGAAAGGAGAACAGGGAAATCCTAACAACTGCTCCCAACCTGCTTTTTTTCATAACTGTATTTCATACACATCTCTTATTCCTCTTCTGTCATCTCTTTCCTGGCTAAGAAGTTTCAGTCCTTTAACCACACTAGTCAACTTTCTCTCTTCCTTTTCTTAGTCTAACATAACCTTTTGCATATGGAAGAAAGGCACGGAGAAAACATCCAAACTGCATGCAGCATACAAGATAAGAGTCCATCATGGATTTATACAATAGCATATTGATGTCATTTTATTCTCAATTGTCAATTCTAACATTACTTGCACTACTGACGAGTACTGAGCTGTCATTTTCATAGAATCGTATCACACCAAGATAGCTGCATAAATGGCAGCAGCTAATTCAGAGTCTGAACAAATACATACATACATTTAAGTCTTACAGATTAGGAACAAGTAATAACTGGGAGATCATACAGGTGCATGCACCTTCCAGCTGAAAACTTCCAGTAGCATCTTCAAGTCTGTTATACAGTTATACATACTACAACATATCTTGTTAAGATAGACATCAGGAAAGGCCCCTCTTAAGGATTTAGAGAAATAATTCTGGTATAATAAAAACCAATTCCAGCTTGTGCCTGTATCAACTTATACACACAGAAAACACACAAAAACCCTCACTCCCATCTTGCTAAACATCATTTGCACTTCCTTTGCACACCTGCAATAGCTTGGGAATCAAAAACCTCCTTAAAACACAGCACGACACAGTGTAAGTCAAGTTCCTTCAAAGTTAATTCTTAACATTTTATCCCATTTCCTTGAAAGTGGTATCCCCCTTCCAACCTAGCTTTCCACCAGCTGAGCCACTGCATATCTTGAAGTTCAGTATTTCAACATCACGAATACCCAAAACGCATCATCTGAAGCACCATGCATCCTCCAGATTTTTAGTAGCTGAAGTCAGCTGGACTAGTAAGAGGCTTATCTTTTGGAAACAAAGAATATCTGATGTTTTAAGAAATGTCAATACTACAACCTATTTTCTATCTCCTGATGGTTTTCTATATTATCTAACTAGTATCAAATGCCACCACAAAAATATTTGTCTTTATAACCTTTTGCCTATTCGATCTAAAATCGTACAGCACAAAGTATGCCCTCATCACATTGCCACTGTGTTTCTACATTCTATGCAGCCAGGCCTCATTTAAATTGGAAAAGGACGGGGGGGGGGGGGGGGGGAAGAGAAAAAAAAGCAGAGAACTGAAGAGTCTCTTATACCCCCTTAACCGTTCCAAGGGGAAACGCTTTTGCTGCCCTGCATTCCCTGCCCCCCCCCCCCCCCAACACACACACACACACACACAACCCGGCCCAGCAGCTCCGGGCAGCCCCAGGTCGGAGGGGGCAGAGCGCGGGCCGCAAACGCGCAGCGCAGCGGGCCCCGAGCGTGGCGCGGAGACAAAGCCGAGAGGGGCCAGGCGCGGCGGCGCCGGGCGGGCGCTGCCGCCGCCCCACGCGCGGGCCCGGGCCCCGCGGGCAGCGGGAAGTTGCTGCGGCCGCTCCCGGAGGCCGGTGCCGGCGGCGCCCGGGGCAGAGGGGCCCCCGCGGCTGGGGCGGAGGCGGGGCAGGACTAGCCGGGGCCAGGGCGGGGAGGGAGCGCCCGCCGCCATTCCGCCCCTCGGCACGCGGCGCGGCCGCGGCGAGCGCAGGCCGGCGCTGGGCTCCGGCACCCGTGCGCGGCCGCCATGCAGCTCCCGGGGCGAGGGCAGGCGCGCCTGGGCCGCCATCTCCTACCTGCTCGGACGGGTCCCAGCCCGGCGCTCCCCCCACTACAGGCCGCGTCTCATTGTGCTGCCGCCGCCGCCATTTCCCCACCGCCGCCTCCTCACTCCCCCCAACTGTCAGGTTCCTCCATTCACCTGGGCCCGGGATAGCCTCCTCCCCCTCCCTTCCCCCTGCGCTGCCGGCCCTACGCAAACGGAGCACCTCCCTCCCCCACCCCTCCCACCCGTACCAACAGGAGCCGCCCAACGCCCGCAACGCAAGCCCGCTCCGAGAATGTCACCCTGCGCAGCTCACACGCTCCACATCCCCGCGACATGCAAGGAGCCAGGCGATTGGCGGCGAGAGCCGGGTAAAAGGTGAAAGGTTCACAGACTAACCAATGCGGTGGCGAGATACGGCGGCGGTGGAGCAGATGCAGGGTGGTCCAGGGGGCTCACGTGTGCACGCGCTCCGCTTCCCCCGCCGGAGGAGCGCGAGGCGCTCAGGCCCGGTGCCGTGGCGCATGCGCACGCGCGAGGGGCGGCGGGCGGCTCCGCTGAGGCGAGGCCGCGTCCGCCATTTTGGGAGAGAATGAGGCTCTCAAGGGTGGTGAGGGCTGTGGGAATGGCGAGGCTGCTTCCAGGACTTTTTCCTTCCTGCTGAGGCAGGGCTGGGCACGGCGAGCAGGCCTTTTATTTCCGTGGTACTGTTGACATCAAAATCTGGAAGCTGTGTCCTGTAAAAACTGAGGTGAAACTTGCAAGACAGTGAAAGAGCTCTGAACAAATAATCTAAAGTCTAAATTGGATTGCAGTGTAATCAGACTACCAAACATCTGTGTGATAAAAGAGAAGACTCAGTAATAACACCGAAGATTTAGTCAGTGAGGCAGGACATAGGAACTGAATGAGTCAGTTTATAAGAACTAACACATTTGGAGCTGCCTTATAGTCTATTTTAATTTCAAATCCTAGATAATTTAAAACCCCTAGTTCCCACCTCCCATGACGTGACTCGCCAATGCCGTTCTCTTTGTGTCTGGTGAAAAGACTGAAGCCACCTAACAGCGATGCAGCTAAAAATCAAACCTCCAGGCTTGATTACTGCATGACTTATATCCATAGCTACAGCCTTGATCAAATGCTTATTAGGGAAAGTAGTGCGTGCAAGGACAGTAAAGTATTAGGGAAAGTAAGGTTTAAATTTGGAGTCCAAAAGCCCTTGAGCATAATGTAAATCCTGAAACATCAGAGAGATGAAATGCAATAATCACATCCTATTATTGTCTGGCCACATCCCTATGGTGGCAGTTTTATGGAACCAGAGAGGAGTCGTTCTGGTCATCAGTTACAAAAGTCGTGGAGAACAAAATTGCTGCTTCACTCCTGAAGAGCTATGCCTGGAAGTGACCATGAAAAAGCTGGCTCAAACCTGGCTCACATCACAAGATCCTACCCATTGTTCAGCTCATCGTGCTCATCATTTGCAGTGTGTGACATTCAGCTCTGTCTGAATGATCATGTTCAGTAATTATCCTGTTACTCTCTGTGGATTTAATATCTCATCTTTTTTTTTTTTTTTTTCCCTGATGACCTTCTTATCAGGGCTTTGTTTACATTACGAACAAATGAAATCGCTGACCAACTGTGCTACAAGATGCAGATCTGTACTGTTAAGGACCACAGTTTACTATGGCATCATTTTAACTCCTAGATGCAACATTCAGTTTTTCTGCCTAATTTCTCCATGTCCTTCTGTCCTGCACTCATAAGCATATTCAAAAGCACCATCACTTTTGAGTATTACTGTCTGTGCAGGAAAAAAGCATATTTTTCACATACTTTTCTGTAGTGATGGGGGCAATATACACCCTTGAAGCTCAGAAGAACAGACTACAAACCTACGTACAGTGCTAATGAAGAGTCAGGTCTGTGAACTACTCATACATCACTACACCAACAATGTAAAGATTTAGCCACATGTGGGCAATGTGGTCATTCTTGTGCTAGGAAATCTTTAAATAATGTAAATTTACATACCTGGCTCTGCTTTGTCTGCTCCTGGCACCGCCTTTCCCCAGTGGATAGATCGGTTGTATACTGTGTTTCACTGATCCTGTTGGCTTTGCAAAACACTGCAAGCTGTTTCAGGTATTCAGTTATAGCACAAGTTATATTTGTAGTTGTCCAGGTGGACAAGTTAGGACTCTCCTAAGATTACATTTACTTACACAGGGATTGGAGATCCTCCTTATTACCTAATAACAAGACAACAATAAGATCATAAATATAATAAAAACCCATCTTCCTTTTAGGTTGTGCTAAGCACTATGCATATGCAATAGAAGATGTGGCACTGGAGACCCAGCCTTCTTCATTCCATCCCCACTCAGAGATACACTGCCTTCCATAACATAACCATCTGCACTTAAAAAATCAGTATAGGAAGGTGAAGTTGACTGGAGCACTGTAAGGTTTAAACCTTAGTAAAATGATTTCAGGAGAAAAGTGATATTGATGCCTAGAGTATTATCAAATTAAGTGTTTTCTTTACTTGGCTCAAACCTCTGTTGCCATTTGGAACTCTTCTTTTGTAATGCTAATGTTATTAAAGTATTCAGTATTTTTATACCATGCAAGGGGCATCCTTCTGTTTTTATGGATGGAAGAATAATTCTATCCCATGACAAAACCTTAGGAAGAGCAGCAGCTGTTTAGTCTTATCCAGTGGGAGCAGTCAGAACACGTGTCTATATTTCCAATTTTAGCTGAAGTACTGAAGGAAATTGGCATTCTCTAGTATTTCTAATGTAAAATAGAGCAGAAAGAAACCTTTCCTAATCCTTTGCAGGTCATGATTAAATAATTAATTTTATCCAATTCAAGTAGGTTCAAAGAGAAGGCAAGCAGAGTACTTAAAACAGAAAACAATACACATAAATTCCAGAGGAATTCTGGAAGTTATTTTTGTATGAAGAGAAGGGTGTCTTTCTTCCCAGCTACTTCCTCCTTAAGCTTGCTGACAGGTGTTTGTGATTTAAAAGCACAGTTAAGATCAGTCTTTTGCTGTACTTTGTTATTCTATCACTACTATCTTCTCTCCTTTGTAAGGAATGGATATTTAATGTCAACTGCTTGTATTATGATATATAACTGTCAGAGTTTAACTCCAAATTAAAATTTGATTTTTATGTCAATTTCACAAATTTCTGTAAAAGATTTGTAAAGAAAATTAAGGTGAACTCATCAATGTAATACAAAATTCTAAAAATCCCATATATTTCAAACTACTTGACATTCAGTGTTTGATTAAAAAAAACAAACAGGCTGTTGGATGAAATAAATAGAAAATCTCAACTAAAAATCTAGAACAGAATAACTAATTTAAATCCAGAACAGAATAAGTGATAATGCACCAAACTGTAGCAATCCCTATTTCTTTAGAACTGGAAATACTGATAATGGGATAACAATTGTAAGACAAAAACAAGAAAACAGAGACACCCTCTCCCTTCCCTTTTCAAAAAATCCAATCAGTAGGAGATGCTAGGTTTTGCTTCTATTTTTTCATGTGGGATAAGGAAAAAAAACCCTCTTTGTGTTTGGATTAGAAAACAACAAAAATGTCATTTCTGCGAAACTCAATGTTTTACAGTAATTGGCTTTGTTCATACTATAGAATTTTGAAATGATGCCATCAGAAAATAGGTTTTGTGCTTTTTGGTTTGATTTATCCCTCAAGTTCTAAAATGGATTCTGAAGATACAGCTTCCTACAAGTCGATGGTGACCTCTGTTGTTTTCTGCTGTTGATACCAGCTGTGATGCTGTTTTGTCATTACATCACAAACTATTTCAGTAACGTATTTTGAAATAAGCTGACAGTTATCCAGAAACTACTGTAGGTCACAGTGTTGTAAGCAAGTTTCTGGCAAGGCAAGGATGTGACAAATCTGCACCCAGCTTCAGAAAATTTAGCTTGAGACTTTCCTCTCAGCCAGCCCCTTGTCTGGGTATTAGGCGTTTTAGTTCTTAGTTGTAAACTCCTGCAGATACGAGATGGTTACAGACATTTAAACCACCTTGCTAATAGTAGCATCTGTAATGTATTATGAGAAAAAAAATGCAGGTGTGATTATGGAGGAGGAAGTTGGAAGAAAGAACGAACCTTTATTTGAACAAAATTCATTCCTAAAACTGAAGTTGAGATTTAAAAAAGGTGTTAGATTTGCACAAAGTTGGGTCCCCTCTAAGATGTTATTTGCAATCTTTTGTCCCAGCACTTTCACACTTCAATGACCCAGATTTAATAGCTCTAAATAAGGATGTTTTCCCCACTGCAAAAGAGACCTTAATATTTTTAATTGCTTTGGAGTCTTTTTTTTGACTTCTTCAAACTGCTTTTTTACCTTTTCAAATTAATATAAAAATGTGATATCAACTGATTCACTCTTTCAAAAGAAAGAAGAGACTCAGAATTTGATAACTATTCACTAAAAACAATGTTGCTATTTCTTATTGTGGAGAGCCCTTGCTTAGCAGAGGCGTAACTGGAACTCTCTTCCTATCTATTACTGACTTAAAGTTACTTCAGGCAAATCATTTAATTTTTGCATTCCATAAGCAGCTGTATTTCACTGTGACACAGTACAAAAGAAATTAACAAAGATTCCTAATACCCTTGTAAAATACTTTTTAAACTCATTTTTTTTGCCTGAGAATCAGGAAAAATACCATTTTGCAAAGTATAAATGTATTTAGCTGCTACATTTATGCTGATTCTTGCTAACATGCAGATAATATATATCACTAAAGGGATAGATCAGTTCCCGATGGTACAGATCAGCCATAAAAATGTAATGCAAAAATAATCAGTTCAAAGTATTTACAGCAGATGGAGCTATATATTTTGCTTTGATCATATGTCACATCATATTCCAAAGAATGTGTACAGTTTGGCTGGGACAGAGATCTGCCAGCGGTAACATCTAACCAAGAAATGGAATTAGTCACTGGAAGGCATTTCGTAAAATATTGTAGTAAATTGTCCCGGAAATAATCTTTGTAACATTATGACAAACAGCAACTCAAGAAGATTATTGCTTTATATTAGCTGGTTTCATGTTATTGCTATCTTAGCAGAAATCACACCTCAAGTGTAAGATTTTGTTGATATCTGGCCAGCAATTTGAAGGTAGGAGTAGACATACCCCCACTAGCTTTTGTTTATCAATCAGGTAAAATAAGCAGTGGAGATGGATCACAGGTTTCAGTATACATTAGCAAGCAGAATATGTTCATTACATCCAGAAGTTATCCTTAGAAGGCTTGGACTCCCACACATCTACAGTGTGCATACTGGTTCCCTGTCTGAAATGAACCCTTTGCTTATCTTTATTGCTATCATGATCCATACAGGTTTATTTTCTATATTGTAGTTGCATCTTCTTTAAGTTACAAAAAGTATGTTTACACAGCAAGGAAAAGAGAAATTATCTTTGCAATTCACTAGTAGAATGACTTTTATCCCCCATTAGAGAAAATTAATTAATTACAACAGTTCCTATTCTGTGTCTGAATTCAAACTAAAGTTTGGATCCTATACTCTTGCAAAAATGTATTCTGCTTCCAAACTCTGAGGTAACCCACTTTGCATATTTGAACCTCAACCCCCATAATCCACTGGCAAATTCCTAATCACAGCTGCAAAAAATTTACTCATTTTTTTAAAAATCCCAAACTTTTTATTATTCACTTAAGCATCATTCACTACACCGGTCTCAAATCATATCCAGAGATTTTAATGTTATGGTACTGAAGTCAGCGCTGGCAAGAAACTGGACCCAAATATGCCAAATCTTCAGCAGCATTATCAATAATCTCTGCCTACCTGCAAGCCTTAGATACGGAGGAGGATGGTCCAGGATCATCCAGTACCAGCTACTTCACGGGCAGTGATAAACACATTGAGAGTATGCAAGGTGACTTGATTTGGAGCAAGGAGTAGAATTCCTGAAGTATGATACCCATCAACCTTTAATTTTAATTAGAAAGAAGCACTCCTAATTCCATTCCCCATACACTGTTTTCTTTCTCTGTGTTTATCCAGTTTAGAGATATCTTTAGGAGATGGATCATACCTATGATACTAAACTGTACTGCATCTCTGTTGTACTTTGTTTTCCTTTGCTTATATACTTTAAAGAAAACTAAGGCGTAACGGGGAGAACACAGTAGAGATGAATCAGGTTTATGTCTAGTAATTTACTAATCCACTAGTCTGAACATTTAAACACTTGTATAGAAACAGGTCAGAAAACTGAACATGAGAATAGTATATAATTCAACACAATTGTTTTCTCTACGTTTTTCCATGGAGCATCTCTACAATGCCAATTTCTATGCACTAATAAAATATATCTTTACCTTCATAAAAAAATTGAAGTTAATTCTGTTTGTTGATTGGAAAAAAAGTTTAGATTCTTCCTCTAAAATTAAAAGTCACTTTTTGGGTCAGTGCGTAAAAAAAGAACTTTATGAATTCACTCTGCTGAGATCTTTCTGCTAAAAGCTAAATATAGTTTCTGCGCATGAAAATGTATAATAAGAACAAAATAGTGATCTCTCCAGAAAGCAGATGTTTGGAGATATTTTCTTGGGGGAAAAGGACAAACCCACAAGTAACATTATATAAATGAAGCCTATCTATTTATTTCAAAATTGGAGATTTTATAAAATAAAGTGGAAATATTCACTAGTAAATACTATTTGTATTACAGAGTAACAATTTCTAAAAACAGTGTTTTCTATTTTACCAAGTATACACAATTATACATCTCTTTCTCACAAAAATTAGCTTTGAGCAACATGTGCAAACATTCAATATATACCACTGATTGAGAGCATTCAGAAGAAATGTATTTGAAAGTACTCAAAGATAGACCTTCTTCAGTATTCTCAATATTCTTCAGTCTTCTGATACCACTCAAATCCTCCCAGCATTTTTTTTCATTTGAATAATAATCATTCCTGACCACTTGCCAAAGAGAAGCATGTATTGTAAATACTACATTCCTTACTTGCAAATGATTTCTTCACCGTAACAGTCTCTCATTAACTCTTTAGCAAAAAAGCACTTTACAAGTTAAATTTTAACTGGAGAACATTAACAAGAAGGATGAAACACTTTCTTCAGCATTTACACAGAATATGATATCATGAAGTGGTATGCCAACTAAAATAAGCTTTATTCAAGAGAAAAGCAGAAGTTGAATTTATTTGATTACAACAAATATATAAATATTTGGCTTGTATTAGTTATTCAGTCTTAAAAATGACGACTTCATTATTATTCTCAAAAAATGAGCAGGACATAATTTAAAAGTTACTTTACTTAAGGTCAGACCAGTCATTTTTAACTAAGCACTAGTGATTATTTGTTATAGTCTAAAAATAGCCACAGATCAGGACCCCACTGTATGAATTGTTGTTTGGGCATAGAGCAAATATATTCCATGAATCAGTGAGGTTTTGGGAACCCCCAGTGAAAGTAATGAAGCTGCTCTGGGAATAAAATACAACGTGACCTGAACGCAGTGAAGGCCAGAACCTCACCTTTCATGCAATGTTATGGTTTAGTATTTCTCACAGAGGTAGGGTTAATTATTTTTATCACCTCTTCTAAACTTATCATGAAGAAAGAAGTATATTAATCACCCAGGGGCTAATTTTATGTTCCAGACACATAAACTTAGACATTCCCCTCCTGGTGAGAAAATGACACAATTCTCATTTTCCATTATCAGCAGTAGCAGCTGCCTGGAAAAGAGTCATCAAAAATGCCACTGAGGCAGAAGGAAGTTTTCCATGTCTCACATTCAGAGGAAGAAAGAAATACTTTGATGTTCTACAATTTCACTTACGATAATCCCAAAACAGACATAGCACTTGAGAATAAAAGGGTTAAATAACAGTTCTATCTCCTTGAATCTTGTTAAAGGAGATCATCAGCTCTCTGTGGGCTAGTTGTGTGTCAAGAGATGGACAGAAGAAGGAAGCTATCTTCTTCAGATTATGTCTTTTCCATATTGTTTGAAGGTGTATAAATCCCATCCTCTTGCCTAAATAGCTTCAGCTATTTTGTGCTGGGGGGGGGGAAATAATAATAAAAAAATAAAGCACTAGTGCAGTTCCTTTTTCTATGCAAAACTGCAGCAAGAAAAATTGTAAGCTGGGCAGCTTTAAATTAGTATAATCAGTGGTATGCAGAGGGGAAGATTTTGATGTTATTTACCTGACAATAGCTGTACAACATGGAAATATGAAAACTTGGAGGGGGTCCTCCACTCACCTTCACTGTTTATTAGCCCAATTAAAAAGAAAGTGGCAACTTATTGTCAGGGTGAGAGCCTTCAGCTACAGAGGTTTGGGAACTTTCACTCACATATTCCAACCAGTAATCTTACCATTTTATTCCAACCATTCATTCCCTCCCTGTTGCTCTCTTAACAAAACATGGAAGTACATATTAACTTGCTAGAATGAATAAGGGCTCGATCCTACAGAATTTATGGAAGCAAATCCTATCCACAGGAAGGGATTAACTAAAGTCAGCGGCACTGTTTGTGTGGGTTGTAATTGTTGGGATCCAGCTCTATGGCAATACATAGGCTTCAGCTACTTCCTGGCCTACATGTTTAAAGTTGATTTAAATCACTTCAGGGCCAGATCCTGTAGTGTGTGCTTAGCACACGGGTTGCATTGACTTTCACAGAAGTCAAGGAACTAAACACATCAACACATCACTGGATGCATTCAAATCTGCGCTTGGCAAGAGGGGACTCCAAGTACTTAAAGCTAGTATAAGTCATAATGCACTATTACAACTATTACCTTGCTAGATGGCTGAGTATAAGAGCATCTACACTAGTTCAACGCATCTTCTAAAGCTCTGGTCCTGCGGAGATCAGTGCAGCAAACGCTGACATCTGCACAACACCCCAGTAAACTCAATGGGACACTACTTGGATAAAGAAGTCACAGTCACACTGAGTTAGGCCGAATAAATAGGCAGTCATGAGAAGATGTAGAAGATTTAAATGTATTTAGATACCAGATATCAACATGTAGAAATTTCAGCCTTAGGAATTGAATTTAAGGGGAAAAAATAGCTTAATCACTCAGTATGTTTTGCAACTTTAGCTGAAAATTAACATCACAAAATGATACATTGCTATGCAGTATTAAGAATCACACAATTGTACTTGATCATTTCCTGTATTTTTCTAATCTACTGCTCATTAAGAAATCTCCTAGTTCCAGTTTCCAAATGGATGATGCAACTGAGGTATAGCTTAATGTTTATACTCATTATTCATAATTAATAAATAAGCGTATCGCATACATAGAATTTTACAGGTACTTTTAAAATGGTTTTACAGTTCTATTAAATATATAGATAAAATGATCACTGCTATATAAAAATCTTTTTAAAACAGCTGAACTCTGAAGCTTTGCATAAAATTCTGTAGACACATTCATTACAATCTAGAAACTCAATAAAAATACATTTTAGAGCTCAATCCATCAAAAATATTCATGGCATTGAAAAGTGATTGTCATTTTTTACTGTAATTTGTACGCGTCCTGTCCTCATCCTGATCATTTCCTTCAATTTGGCAAAGGCTACATTCATTTCAGTTTGCAGTTTGTGACTATTTAACTCAGTTCAACTTTGCAGCATCTCCCCATAACTGTTCAAGGGTTTTCTATCTTTAATAGAATTTCTTTTCTTGCACTTTCTATAAAACATTTTGCAGTTAAGTTACAGTACTAGAATAACATTGAACCATACTATTATAGTTGTACCAGTCTTTAATGGTGCTTTTGTGAATATCAAACACCTTTTATCTAGTGATCCTCAAGCACTTCCCAGCACTTACACTTCACAATGCTCTGCTACTCATAAGCTTGCTTAACAAGACCTGGTTTTAGAAGAGGACTTAACGGATCAGTACCCTCATATATGTGAATTTTACTTCTAAATGAAAATAGCAAACTAGTGACTTAGCACTTTTCAGAAAATGAGGCCTTTAGTCAGAAAAATCTTTCTTACTCAGAGAGGGCACAGACCTGGTGGAAGATGGCTACATGAGTACTCAAATTGACCAACAGCTGTTAAAACCTCAGATACCTGAAGACAGTCCTCTAACAAGCAAGTTAAAAACAGGAGATTTTGCCACAGTGAACATTTCGCAATCTAGTTTTTAGACTCTAAGCTAAGAATAGGACACAAAATCCAATAACAAGCAATATTTTCAGAATAGAGTATTTGGAATGAAGGATAGGGAGTTGCACCGTGAAAGAACCATCATTTGAACAGATGCAGCCTTACAACTGAAAGTGCACATCTCGTTAGGTGTGTTTGGAGGAGGGGAGCTGCTGCTTATGCAGGTGTCATTTGTGCAGCTCCAGGTCATGGCAAAATTCCTAATGAGTACAGTATCTTTTCATCCACAGATGACTACACCAATATAATCACTCTTAGCTGCTTTACTCTGGATCCTCACACCCTGTCATGGCTGAGTAGGGTAGACTGGTTATAGCAAAAAATAACCAACCAATCAAACAGAAAAGAAAAACCAAAAATAGAAAGCAGCTAAATGGAAAGTATAATGGACTGATCTAGAATAATTTTCATCTATTTTGCACAGAGGAAACAATCTACATTTCTTCATGGGGTAGACCTGAAAGCACACTTCAGTTTGAATATTGGGTGAGATAATGAAGGCAATTGCTGCAGGCTGTTTGACACTTAAACTGCTTGTTTCACTGCTCCACTCACTGCTCATCAATGGGAGGGAAGAAAGAAAAGCCAGGGTTTCCTCTTTGATGGAAGAAAATGAAATTGCCAGCATCAGTCATTCTCATTCACTTTTCTACTCTTTACAGACATTAGTTTGTTTAGATGAGACACCCAAAGACCTCCTCATTATGATTAATATTCTTAAGAGAAAACAAAGACGACAGAAGGAAGGTTCTTTTACTTGATTTAACTTTGATAGTTTTAATGTTTTACGAAGAGACTGTAATCCAACTCCAGATAATTTCTCTTGAAGACTAAGAGACTTGCAAGAACCAAAGAAAAGGACACAGGCTCAGAAAAAATTGTCATAAACCAAGGGAGCCTGTGGAGAGTAGCTCATAATGAAGAGCTATTAACAGTCCACACCAAACTAATGTACATTGCTACTTGCTGCTGCTAAGGAGTTGCCATGCTTCAGCATAGTATTCACTGCATTTCAGGATGAAGCTATAAGGATTCTGTACTAAGTTTTGTTCTTTGAGAGAAAAAGCACTAGCCTTAATGCTTCAATTATATATTTTTAGCCAAAATATTTATTTTAAAAAGCACATTGAAGTCAAACTTACGAATTTTCAAGTGGAAGCAGCAACATACATAGTCTCATAAAGCATACTACGAAACTAAAAATGTGGTGATGACAAATAGTGACTTCACTAAAACTTGCATGGGCAAAAGTTATTGCTATTAAACTGAATTTGAAAATTTCTCTTGTCTCCTCTGGCTAAACTCTAAATATAATATCCTGAAGTGATCACTGACCCAAATAAAAATTAAAAGATGCCTATGTGGTACAACTGTGTCTATGGACAAGTCACAGAAGTTTCTTCAGTTGTATTAGAGAATAAATACAGGCTGTCGACATTTCTCTGTATCAAATTTTACATCTGTCATTTCTTTCTCTATTGTTTTGGGCACCTAAAGGATATTTCTATTCCTCTTACTGTTCAATACTCTTCTTCTAATGCTCTTTCTTACACCGGGTAACAGAACCCAGTTTTGGAACAACATTTCCACAGACTTGTGCTTCAACATTGCCTCAATAAATTAGGTTGCCTATTACTTTTCCTATTTTCAACAGAAAGAAATCTTCATATGATCTGATAAGGAAAAGACAAAAAGGAAAAAGAAGCAGATGCAGCCTCAGAAGTGAGGACGGACTTTCATAAAACAATAAAATAAAAAACAGCATCTGTTCCTGATAAAATTATTAAGCTTTTTGAAAACCTTTTCAAAGATGGCCACTATCAGTAACATACAAAAATGTATTTCTTCAGGTATTTTCTAGAGAATAGTCTGGATTAAGAATTCCCCTATGATCTTCTGAGAAGCAGCTAGAATATAAGTTCTCCACACTTCTCTACATCAATTGGTTACTGCAAATTAAACATGACAAGTGCAGGACAACGATGAATCTGAGTCCTTAAAAAACGAACTCTTTTCCCTAAATAAAACCCAACCTGATTTTGTTACTTGACTGGATTGACATTAGAATTATATTCAATATCCTGGGTTAAACAAACTCTTCATCTTCATCTCCATCTCTATCAGAAACATCCATAAAAAATATGAGAGCATTTCAAGATCTGCCATTTCTGGTTGACCAGATTCATAAGCATGTCAAAAAAACACCCATCTTCTACAGCTGTAGGGCCCTATATCAGTAAATGAAGCCAGAAGAATCATTTTTGAAGACTGGAGCTCTGAACTGTTATATTTCTACTGGTAATTATCCATTTTTATTTAGCATATTATAAAGCAAGGCACAAACGTACAAAATCGCATCTACTAAATCATTTTTATATATATATATATTTACACAATTGTCATAATATAAAATGTGCTTAGACACAGTCATAGCACAACAGTAGAGGAAAGCCTGATAATAACCACAAATACCAGGTCCTACATTTATAGTTGTGCTTCACCTGAAGGAACGTATTCATATGCAGCTACACAGAACAATCAGACCACCTTCTTTTATTTTCCACACACCTCACAGAGATCAAGGTTTGTTGCTAACAAGCTGTGGAAGGAGCAAAACGCAGTAGACCAGCACCCAGAGGAAGACAATGAAGTAGAACAGCTCTCGTTGTTCAACACTCAGAGTCTGCTGAGGGGGTGCTGGAGCCTCACTTGCTTCCAAGTCCTTTTTCTTCCTGAAAACAAGCAGGACAGAATTTGGTGAGAGGCAGCCAAAACAAAACAAAACAGCACAGCCCAAACCACTGTTAACGTGGACTGTAGAGACCAGAAGGCAAACTAAAAGACAGCAGTTTAATGAACCATTTCAATCCAATCAGTTGGACAGCAAGCAAGACAATGAAGCGCACGATGGGCTTCTGCACTGTCTCCTTATGAGCCAACAGACATGGCTCTTACTCCTCTGTAAAACTTTGGACAAGTTCTTAGTATTTAACTATATGAGATTATAGTAAATTCTTTTGATATAAAGTCAGAAAGATGCCCTTTTATTTTCAGAACTCTAAACAGTTTTGGGCAACACTTATATTACACTTTGCAATTTGCTGCAACCACCACTTTAACAAGACGTTCTAGGGAGCATTACTTGGCATCAATTGAGAGGGAAAATGTAAAGCAATGCTGGTTTCTTACACAGATACGTAAGTCTTACTTCAGAAGGGATACATGCTTTGGGTTCAGCACTATCACAGCACTAGGTTTAATATACGGTAAAAAGCAGATGTGTTTTATCTGAGTTGGAGGTACCCTAGGTCCAAACTGACCACACAGAGAAATTATGGAAACTCATTTGTGCTCTAACAGAAGTATGCTGAAATATCATCTACTGCTAACACTGACCATGCCACACATTGTCTTAGCAGTCTTGCAAACCTGGGAACAGTCTTGACCAGCACTGCCAGAAGGCCTCATACTTGAACTCCTCCCATTCCTTTCTTGGTCTGAAATGTCCACCATGTGGAGAAACTGCTCAAAATCTTACTCAGGCAGCCCAAGCCAAAAAAAGACTGTTTAATCAAGGTGAGATCTAGCAATAAAACAGGCTTTGTATCTCACACCTATGAGAAATACAGACTTCAAGCTATTACACAAGATTTCCATTCCTGTCTCCACCATTATAGTTATTTTTCGTTTCCCTCTGTAGCACTGTTAGAAGTTACAGATTCCTTGGAAAAGGGTTTGTCTGCATGAAAAAAAAAAAAAATCACTAACCTGATGACTATGAGCTTTTCATCCGTATCTGTCATCATCTGCTCATTTTCACCAGAGGATTCCTTAAACAAATAAACAAACACACAAATACATAGGAACACACAGAAATATATTTTATAGAAAGATAAAATTCAGAGTCTCACAAAGACATGCCGCACAAGCATTCTATGCAGACTGTTTCTAAAGTTTGCTCAAATGAAATGAAAGCGGTGCTTCTAAATTTATTCTCCACCCACACATCTACCATGTCAGTCTGATAAACAAAAAAGAAAAAAAAAAGTGTTGTGAAAAAACAGGATTTTGGTTGCTTTCAGCTGCTTTTATTCATTTGAATAAAACTCTCCTCATTCATATATATTTCTAGCAGCACTGACAGCATTGTAAGACTAAAGCACCTGTGAAAAATCTCAATTTCATTAAACATCAGTGACAAAATTTTTTTGAACTCTAAAGTTGGAATTTTATTTTTGTGCTGGGAAGAGACATACTGTTATCCTTTCTCAGTGCAGCCTGACTGCTGTTGTTGCCTCTCCCCTCAAAATAAAAAAAAAATAAAAAAAAAATGCATCCAGACCTCAGTTGTATAGCATCTGCTCAAGAAACCAGTATGAATTACATCTGCCATTAAGGATGCAGTTTCACATTACAACTGAACTACTTTAATGGTTAGCTGTTGCTGCTGAAATGGTGTAATACACTACTGCTACTACAGAAGAGAGGTAGAGAGCCCAGTTCTGATTAGCAAAGAGTGGATTTCCAGAGAAACTTAGCATTTTGGCAGGGCTGTGACAAGGATGCCTACACACATACAAAAAAAACACAAACTAAAAGAAGCTGAAGCAGCAAATAAAGGCAGCTTCAAAGTGGAAAAGTTGCAGCTATATAATTATGACAAATCAGGCCTAAAAATTACAATAGATTTAATCGTAGTATTAATTACTCCTTTGTAGGTTTGTTCAAGGTTCAGTGAAGTTCCTATATACATATACTATACTACATATTTAGGACAGTTACATATATTTGAGATAATTCAATAAAGCTTATAAGCTATTCCTGGTTTTGGCACTAAAATTATTAGAAACTGTAGAGCTATTGTGTTACCACAGAGCTTATATTTACTTTCTATATGGAGAGCTTTATATATATATATATATATACATACACATACACACACACACACACATATACACACACACAGTATTTGAATTTTGGGAGTTAAAGAGAACTAGCGAAATAATGAGAAAAAGATAAATTTCCACGTTCTTACCTTCTCAGAAGTATTAGGAAACCTTTTTCGGAGATAAATGCTGGAATCACTGTAACTAGTTCTGAAATGCATGTAAGAGCAAAGATTTTAAGTTAATAAATACAAGTTTTGCTTTGACTTCAAAGAGAGCCACTGCAATTGTATATGTTAGTTTTAGGCTATGCAAAACCACAAATGCATTTTTGCATGTATTAGAATATGGATTTGAATTAATCAGCAACATTATAAACAATAGCTTTAAGAAAATCTGACCCATAACATCAAGATCTAAGTGCCCAAATTTGAATCTTTTCTGAAAAAACAGTATTCAATAGGGTTTTTGTACCTTTGCATCATTTACATTTAAGTGAGACTATATCCCAACTTACCAATTTTATGGTTGAGCATTTAAAAAATATTGAAAGGAATTCCAGGGTAAAGAAAGCTTGAAGAAGGAGATTACAGGTTTTTGTAAGCAGATTCTTTCAAATTCATTAGAGTGGTTCATTTCCAAGCACTGACACATTACAGTTCATGTCCCACTCAAACACATTGCCTAAGGACTAAATTAGAAGGTAGGAGGGAATAGAAGTGAACAGAATAAAATTAGTTGAGTGTCTCATTCACTTCTTTATAGGTAGAAAAAAGGCCAAGAAATACCAGTTAAATAAAGTAGTTCAATGGACTTACAGCCCATGGACTTCATAGTCAATTATTTCAACTCTCAGTTAGAACACAGATACGTTCAAAATGCTCTGGGATTCCAGTTGGTTTTGGCTGCTTTGATAAACCAAAAAACATCTCAGTCAAATCAAGTCCACGGGTACCGAATTACTCTATGTGTTTGAGAACAACACAGGAAGAAGCCAGTGAGTCCAAATACACCACGCCCAAAAGAAAGCTACAAGGAATATCCAAAGGTCAGGGCACACTTTTTAAGACTAGACTCTCATATCAAGATTAGGTGTATTTAAGGCTAAACTCATGTGAAATACCTGGTAAATTCCTGACAATCAGCCATTTCTTCCAGTTTATCTAGTGATAGAGTAGTGGCCCCAACTTTTGAAATCTCTAAGTCTTTGATCACATTTTTTCTTTTTTCCTTCCTTTTGCTACATTTTTCTGGCGTCTTCACAGCTTTTGATAAATCATCTAGATGGTCTACTTCAGCCTGTTTAAATTAAGAAGTATTTCCCATTAGACAACGACAAAACTGATTCCCTGCCCCTTCCAGTATCTTAGTGGTATAGTCTACTCAGATGGTAAACTGCACATGGTATAAGATTCAAGGTCTCATTAGGCAAGATAAAAAGCAAATAGAAAGCCAAACAGTGCGTCCAGCAAAAAAATAACTTCTTGAAAATACAGCAAAAAATAATTTATTGAAAATTATTTTGGATATTGCTGAGCTATAAAGTACCATCAACTGTTTTTACATAAGAGGTCATGAACAACACGGCTCTTGGAATTTGACTTGGTTATGCCAGTAAGTGTCAAGACCAAAACATGTCCAAACAACATACAGAGTAACATTCAAACGAATGAAAAACACTATCTAAAGTTACTAAGCTGGAAAACATTTAAGACAAAATTCAAAAGCAGCTCTGCAAGAAGAGCTGCAATAGCACATTGCCTAAATCCAGTACATAGAATAGTTACCAAAATTTCCCCCTTCTCCTCCCTTTCCTCCAGTGTAGACAAACCTTAGCTTTACCCACCTGACTTTTCTTATTCAGATTGGTTTAAAGTTTTCATAGACAAATTACTCAGATTCAGACAGAAATTGTCTAATTTATATCCTTTGTGTACCAACAATATTACTTGCTGTTCATCTCATTACACAGCATTATTAAAAATATCCTCTGTAAAAATCTTTTAGGCTTATGGATTATGCAGAAGCCTCAAACTATTTTTAAAACATCAGTAAAATTCACACTTCTGCAGTATTACTCAGACTTATTCTCTGTAGACTGAATCTTCTTTGTCAGATATCCTCAGGTATCTGCAATCTCATTCCTTCCAGTAGAGGGCCGTGGCAAACAGTGTTGAGGGACAAGTAACCACATATATTTTACATAATTTCTCTAATGAGTTTATATAGCAAATGAAAAACATTGAGTTTAGGTGCTAATTGCCCATATATACACAAAAAATGCTACAAATAAAAAAACAAAGTACCTCAGGATGTTGGAAAATAGTGGAACCTTGAGAGCTGGTAGCTTTTTTGCCATCTTTTTCAATTTCTTTCTCTTTTCCTGTTAGCAAAGCCACTTCTTTTTCATGGGAAGAATCCATGTGACTGTTAGTATCCACTTTTTTCTCCTCTAGGTTCTCAGTGCTCATTTCTGATGGAGAGACACCTAGCTTATTCCCTAAACCTGACTCTGGAGCATCTTCCTTGTAGTTCTGTGATGGGATTGCCTTATCATGTAAAATATTTGTTACTGATTCAGAATAAGATGTGTCATTTCCAATATCATAATCTTCAGGATGAGGCTCAACATAAGCATCCAAAACTGCTGATATGGGAACATTATAATGTGGATAGTAAAAGAGATCATGGGGTATTACAGATATTTTCGAAGAACTGGGTAACACTTCAGCTGAAGACTCAATTTCATCACAGCTGTCCAGGTCCTCTGAATTTTTAGGTACATCTGAGAGAGAGTCATCAGCTGTTTCATGCAGTGGAGATGGGTCTTGGCTTTTGAAATTAGAATTATTCAGTAAACAATGGTTAGTTTCTGTTGCCTCAAAGACAGGTGATTGCTTTGTATGTTCACTTTCTGGAATTTTCAGTATTTCCTCATTTAGAAGATGAAGAACATATTTGTGTGTGTCTTCTTGTTTTGAGGCATCTTCTGATAAAAAAGATGAAGCTTGGGGGTTGGTCTCTTCTACTTTATTTATGGATTCATCTGTAAGTATACCTGAAGTCCAAGACGACGGACTCAAAGAAGAAGTATTGGCTGATATGCTCTTAGTTTCATTGTCATATTCAGTAGAGGTTTCTCTAGTTAGTTCTTCAGAGTAGTCTTCAAAAGAGTCTACAGAATTTTTCTGATCTGTCAGTACAGCTGGAGAAAGATCATTATTCTGTTTCAGTGGAACATCATATATGCTCCCTTCACTTGGGATCAATTTATCACTAAGAACTTCCCAAGAGGAAATGGTTTCAAAACTGACAGATCCTTTAATTTTCAGAGAGGTGGGCCTCTTAAGCTCCTCTTCAAAGGTTTCTTGTGCATCACCTAATGCTTTGCCATTCCATTTTTCAGGAACAGTTTCTGATTGGATTCTCTCTAGGGTATCATGAATATGAACCTTTGGAGGAGCAGGATGACTTCTTTCATGGTTAACAGTATACATATTGTCTTCACTTTCACTTAAAATCAAGATTTTTCCCTCCTGTTCTGAAGGTGTGTCTTTGATGTGGACATATGTAGACTCAATTGGAAACTCCTTGTCAGGATCCGTAAAGTCTTCCTAAAAGTGATGACACACCATTAAAAGACAAATCTAACTTTTTTACATTTTACATACATTTTACACTTCCTAAATGCTACAGAAAGAATAATTAACTGGCCCATCATTCCATTACCTCGTGAATAACCAATTCATGTGTCACTTATTTGGAAAGTAGAGAAAATAATTTGGCAAAGCAAGTGAGTTGAACAAAGCTCAACATCAAGACTTGCCGCTTGTACAAGGCGATTAGGATGCAGACAAACCTACTCCTCAGTAAGTCAATGTGTTCCTCTCTCTCCCTGCTGTACCTACGGAGACAACTGACTTGGCTTTTTGACACAATCCCAAACCGTGGGAATAAAATAAATCTAACAAGTCCAATAAATCTGCTGTGAAACATGCTAATCTCCTGGTTTGATTATTCAATTCCAATAGACTATATATATATATATATATATACACACAGAGACATATGTGTATATACATACATACACACACATATATATATGTAGAGAGAGGCTTTTTCTTTGTCCACTAAAATGCCCACAAGTCTTACTACCAACAAATCTTAATGCTTACCCAAAATAATAATCTTAAATAGATTATTATAATAATTTTAATTCCCATGACTCTAATAATGACCACTAATTTTATCAGCTAGGAAACATGTACCAACTGGAACCTTCAGTCAACAAATGCGATGAAATAACTTTAATGTATTAACCATGATGTATATGTATATACTCAAGCACAAAAGATTACCCGCTGTTCAGTGGGCACCGAGTCCCTTGGGAACCCTTTCAAACCAAAGAAGATTATGTTGAACTAGGTTTATAAGTACAATCAGCCTCCAAAAAAAAGTTTTTTTCAAATTATGTAGCTCTTTTCCTCAGTCCTGATAATTCACATATTTCCTGAGTGTTCTGTCTCCTTTAATTCCTCAGCAAGTTTATCTTCTGTGTCTGCAAAAGGCCTTTACCAGTCCCTGTTGAGGCCTATTCATCAAAAGGACTCCTTATTTTTGATAAAGTCTGTGTTAAAGTTCTCATCCTTTAAGCTTCAATTTACTTCTTAACAGTGGGTGTATTTGATTGCTGTATAAACAAAATTCAGCTTTTGATAACTTGTGCCTGATGAAGTATCTGCTAAATTCAGGTTGATTGTGGCCCTCATACTTGAGAAAGTAAAAGTTAAAAAAAAAAAAAAAAAAAAAAAAAAAAAAAAAAATATCGAAGCCCAAAAAATCACCGTAGATGAAGGGATAAACTTCAGCCTTACTCTGAGGCTAACATGCCAAAGTAGTAAAGTCTTATTTAACCTCTGAAAAGTAGTAGAGTCTCTTTTAACCTCTGAAAGTTATGACTGGATATAAATTTTTAAATGCATAGTTCTACCTAAAGCAGTTTAGCAATCCCCAATGAGTGTCCTTTAGACCAGATCTGACAAAAACAAGAAAAATCTAAACAGAATAGGTGGTTTATTTTAAATTGCTTGGAAAGAAAACCTAGAAGATGAACACAACAACATCTGACTTTATTAAAGTACACCAAAGCCAAGGAAAAGCAATGCCCTGACCTCCGAGTAAACACGTACCCCTTCCAGCTCCGGGAAGTGCTCCAGAAATTGCGCCACATACGTCACAATTGATTGTTCGTCGGGTGATTCCACCATTATATCTATGGAAACAGAGACAAAGCGCTTAGCCCATGGGGCCTCAAACCCGCTGCCGGGGGGACCGACCTTCGGACAGCCATCCCGCCTTCACGATGAGAGAGCCAACACCTACACCCGCGCACCTTTCCCTGACAAGACCAGAAGGCTGGAACCCTTTTCACTACTGATGGCACTCTAAAGAGCTCTCTCCACCTCACTCGCATTACTTTTTCTCCTACTTCCAAATGCATACTTAGCCCCAATCAGGGTCACTTTTCATCCACCTGGGTATTTCCATTTATAGCATATGCATATGTTGCTGTTGCTAGACAGTGATCCTGAGGACAGCACAGAGATTTATTTTTAGTGGGATGGCCCATTCTTGTAACAGGTGATCCATGAAAGCACAAATAACCAAACTGTGCTTTCTTTTGTAAAAATCAAGGCCCACACCGTAACAAAATGCAGGAGAATATAAGAAGCAGCTTCGTTTATATTTATAAGCACACTATATATGCTTATCTTTACATCAATTTCTAGATTTACACATATGTATTATTAAAGAATAACTGGGACATGCAAATACGTTTGAATAGGAATCTACCCATTTTCCTTGGTACAGCAGTCACACATTTCATCCTGGAGTGATATTTTGTCTTTGTAGGCATTATGCAATGGTGGTAATGCATTGAGACACCTCTCAGCACATCAGGATGCCGATTAACACCTGCTAGTGATACAGATATCACATAGCATCTACTTATTAACCAGGACCAGTGTAAAACCATAGCTAAAAACTAATGTAAGATCTCTGCCCAAGCAGCTTACAAATATGACTGGAGGCACAGAGGACTGCAGGCCCGTGACCCATTCATTTTTCTCTTTCTTATCAGTCTGCACAACCCTATCACACCAGTAAGCTGATCACTGGCAGGTTTTGGTAGGTGTGACAATGCAATATTCACAAATGCATTATAATTTGAATGCCACCCAACAAAGCTGATGTGTTTTACCTTCTGGTTCTAGGAGCCTAGGAACACCAAGCTTATTTTGCGCTATACTGAAAGCATCCTCTAGGTTTTCCCGAGCTGGTTTCTCCAGTGCTTGCTTCATGTCTACCAAAGTAGAGTCTATTGCCTTTATGACAGCTAAGAAAGCGAGGCCACTCCTCCAGCTGCTGGCGAAGTCCTGTACTGCAACACCGTATCTAAATGGAATTACATACAGTGTACATAAGAGTTATAAAATGCAAAATATACGCACTCATCATTTTCCAACCTGAAAGTTATAGGTAACGTTACACCAGTCACATCTGAGATTTTTTTTGGATCTGGAAAAGCACAAAATATTTCATAAAACACAAGGATTCACAAACCGAATCAGTGTGGCTAACAGCTGACATAAACCTGCTTGTAGGAAGTAGTTAGTAAAAACAAAGCCCTCAAGGACTTAGCAACCACATTTAACATTTGCAAAACCAAATGTCTGTGTGATTCCTGATTCTGTGGCGCTGCAGCTTTTTAATGCCATATCTTGGGAAGACTGCCAACACTTAAGTACTTAAAAACATAAGCATAAATGATTCATATTTCTGTGTCCTTGGCCTTCTATAGTGGAAAATGGTGCTATGCAAACGCAAATAGGGCCAGTGTATATATAAACCACAAGTGTATTAGGTGGCCAAAGTTTTGGGGGAGAAAATGATGACCACACTTGCAATGAAATATAGCCCCAGGAAAAAAAAATCCATATAGGTCGTTGGATAAAAGGATTATAATCAAGTTATGTTTTAATATAGCAGTTGCAAAATGATTTTTCCTCCTACTACTTATTTTCAATTTGTACCATTAGACTAGACTGAAAAAGTCCATAGCCTTTACTACTCTGGTTCTCACTTTCCTTGTGCCATCTCCCCGCTAATGATATTATCAGCTTTATTTTAGGACTAAGATTGTGCCTTCTCTACAGTCTGCTTTGGCAGCAATTAACTGTAGTCTCAGTGGGACAAGTTTATCTGCATAACGAGCACCTCAGCTTCACTGAAGATAACCGAGGGATGATGTGGCCCACAAGACTAAATGTTTAAGACGTAAATTTGCATCCTCAACACTATATATAGAGCATTTGTGTTCACAAATTTGAGCATATAAATCTGTCAACAGACAAAAAGGCTAAATATCCAGCTATCCAACATGTGTAAGTTTGGCCCAAGTTCTTTAAAAACCTCTGGCAGTCATTCCTTCACTTAATAGGTAAAATACATGCAAAGCATTTACACATGCATTTACACATGCACTGTAAGACATCTTATGCTGAAGTTTTTTTAACCTGACAATAACTGTGCCTTGCATTCGGACACAAAATGCTTTGGCAAAAGGAGTGTGTTGTTTATTAGAGAAGAGATGGACATGTTTGGCAAAGGAATGTTCCCAAAATAAAATACATTCACAATAAGCAATCAAAGATTCAACCCCTTCCCTTCTCAAATTTTGAAGAAACTGGGGTTGTAATATGAACTGTGTCCTCCGAAGCAGTCTAGAGCTTACAGAGCAGCTCTCTTGGCTCTGCTCCTGAACTCAGAAGGTAGTTCTTCAAGTCTTTCAATATTTACTATTTTCAGTTCAACCCTTGCTTATTCCTACCCTCTATGTAGTACAAAATACTCAATAGATTGCAGAAAAGTCAGGGGTAGGGGTAAGAGGAGCAGAGAGTGATCCTGTTTTAGAGTGGCAAGCAGATTAGTGCAGGTTAACATTTAATACTCAAATCATGAAGCCAGCAACATACACAGCTTGAAAATCAGACAGTCTCTTTAGACGCACGTGCATAGTCATATAGCTGGTTGCAGTACCTTGCGAATGCCAACTTCAGACGTAAAATAAATGAATAAAAAACACACAAAAAACCCACACCAGTCCATGCCAATATATGCATTAGCCAGGAAAGAGAGAAGACTTTCGGCTTCAAAAAGACAGCTGGTAAAATACAATTTTCTATGACAGTTCACTAACTTACTTCCTGGTTTTCCTCTGAACCCAGGTTAAAAGGGCTCTGATGGCTTTTCGCTGATCTTTCACTGTGACAGATATGTTTCTCTCTACATTTGGAGTGCTCGGGTGAGATGCATCCGACTCCGGCCCACTGGGCCCGGACGACAGGCTGGAAGAGGACGAGTTCCTGTTGAGGTTGCCTGTGAGTTCTTTAATCTGCAATAAAAGATGAAACGTGCAGTACGCCAATTTAACACAGGGTCAATGCAGAACTGAATGTTTGTTTTCAGGCAGCCTGGCATACTTTTAAGATAACAAGGCCATAAATGAGTTTTAAGAGGTAATTATAGGCTTGTCCACTGTAACTTTCAACTTCCATTGTACAGACCAAAGAGCCAGGAGCAGCAGCAGCCCAGCTGGCAACCCCAGGAGACATAAAAGGGCAAGATTATCAGATAAGACTGAACAAATTCATCGAGTGAAACATTTTTAGTCAAGAAACTGTGACCTGCAACAGCACTCCTCTCGTTGGTCAGCATTGATATTTGATCCAACTTATTGACTATGCTGCTTTTAGGTCCCTGTTGCCCCTTGCTGCCAGGGAGACTGATTCTAGTTGGACCACCTCTCCTTGTGAGTCCTTCTGGCCAAATGGGTGCTGCACAGCACTGCCACAGACAGATACAGTTCAGCTTGCAGACATTGTTTTTTAAACTTACAGCCAGTTTATAGGTGAGCCCAAGAGAATAAAAGAGCATTAGAGTCTCACATTATTTTACAACCATTGCAGAACGCCTCGTCATTGCTCCCTGTTCATTTGAATTTGGTATTGTCTAGAAGGTCCCTTTCAAAACTCATGTAAATTTGGGAGCAGTTTTAATCTGACTAAGGCTGAAGCTAAGTAAGATTTCAGACTTAACTTCAGGCCCTTTAAGGTCTTTTATTTTGCCTGTGGTGAATTTCTGCTTGTGTTGAGTAAGTCTCACGAGACCAGTGATGCTAAATGAAATTGCCCACCATATTGGACCAAATCCAGAAAAGGTTACTGAAAACAAACTGATCTGGAAACAAATGCAAGAATTTAGTTCATATGCAGGGAATCTTGAATGAAATCCTTAGAAGGCACAGGAGAAAAGGAAAAGTAGCAACCTGAAGCTCTAATTCTGGACAAAGTAAAACCAAAAAGGCCTAAATTTTCTCCTATTTACACCAAAATAATTCCAGTGAAGTAAAATGAAAGCAGCTGCAGGTATAAAATTAGTGTAGATTAGGAGGAAGTACTCACATTTAGCAAGCTTAATGGTGTTCTTTAGGATTAAAAGTCAACTTTAAAAAGCAGTATTCAGACAGAGTAGCTTAATATTATGAAGACAGATCACTTATGATTACAGTATTCAAGTTTTATTACCTGAAAAAACAAGATTATATTCCATATTAGTCCAAGTACCAGAGAGGAATTTCCATCTGCTATTTCTGCTGCATCGATGCTAACAAGTTTTACCTGTGAAAGAGATCATAGATAATTTAAAGAAACATTATAAATGCAAAAAATTCATTGACTTGTACTGAGATTGTAGGATGTGTCCAGAATACTTCTGTCAAAGACCAGTCAGTCCAAAAGCTTGTGTTAATGGCAATTTGCCCTGGCCACAGCCCATTTACCTATTGAACCTTAAGCCTCTAGCACAGTCTGTAGAACCAGACTAACCCCCTTTCTGCACCTCAAGAGCAGAAATGTATTTCCTTCAAATATGGAACAAGATGGTGCCCCTATTCTTAAAGTGGCTCCTATTCTTAAAACGTAGAGCAGAGATATGCCTCCTCCTGTCTTCATCTAGCCTAAGGTATCGGGACATTGCAAAATTCAGGCAGGTTGGACAGAATACAGATAAACTCTGGGAAAGAGGACATGAATTGAAGTCACTTCTCATAAATAAAATCCTAATAAGACCAGCCTAGTTCTGTTTGGTTATGCATCTCTGTTCTCCTTGCTTTTCTCACTTTACACAGCTTGTCACAGAGCTCTGATGAGATCAGTTAGCAAAGGATTGGTTTGCCTAATCTAAGCAGATTCTAGAGTTTCCCACACTGAGCTTTCTTTCACATGATAACACCAGAATTCACTTAGACAACACAGACTTGTTTTTGGCAAAGGTCATGGCAACGGGAGGAAGTAAGGAAGTTGTCAATACTGTAAATGACACACAGACAGAGTTAAAATATGCAGCCCATCTACCACTTAGGAATTCTGTACATGATGAATCATTTAGCAGTGCTTTACTCTGCTGCCCCGATTCCACACAAGTGTATATTGACAGGTTCCACCCACTGGTTTAATATCTAACTCTGAAGCAGCCACTCTTGGCAGCCAAGGCATTTTGCCAACACTTCATTGCCCCCCTTCACTAACTGGTTTGGTGAAAGTGGAGGAGAAAAAAAAAAGAACAAAATAACCTTTTATTTAGTGGTTTGCAGAACAATTTTCAATCTTAGCAAGAATACACCTCTAAGTTGTTGCACTTCAATGTTTGGCTTTTCTTGCCAGTTCCAAAATATTTGCCTGGAGAAAGCTTTAAGACCAACTGCATTTCAATAGCAGTTTGTCCAAGGTGGGGAACAAATAACATTTAACATTAGGCTGTTCTCAATGTCAATTCTGTTCTCTCACTGCTGCTTACATTTGTCAGTACTTCCCTGTAGAGATAGCCAGCTATAAGATACTGGCTGCTTACTCTTAAGGAACTAAAAAAGCCATTTAAAAGTACTTGTTTTAGCACTACCAGTTAAAGGCTGACTATGTCCAAGCAGAGGTCCTCCTCCCTGGCCCATGTATGAAGAGGTTCCAGCCTGTGACCTGATAAGGTCCTGGCAACCACACAGGCTTATAACACCCAAAAACTGCTGCTCTGCAGTGTGTTGACCAACAGAGAGGAAAAAAAAACTCATCTGCCAGTGAGTCTTAACTAGATTTTAGTGGAAAGCATCAACTGTGAAACTGGTAAGAAAGTTGAGAAGTTATAAATTATTTCTCAATAATTGTAGCTGGACATGCAGAACTATGCTTTTAGGGGCAGATCAATCCCTATTTGTGGGTTTTTCAAAAGGCAATTACTCTTTAAAAAAGACTATTTGTTTTAACAGCTGTCATTTTCTTTTTATGTATGACATAAAACACAAACATAAAAGATAACAAAAACTTCTGTTAACTATCTCATATTATTTGTTACTCCTGTCTACAGAGCAGAGGTCACAAGATGATTCTTTTACAGGTAAGCATAAAAAGGTACTGCCCTAACTCCAAATTAATGTGGCTTGTCCCATGCTTATGGCTTGTGGGTGTACTGCTACTGGAAGATATTGGTGGTAATGCTGACTGAACGACAAGGCATATTCCTATGTTCTTGTTTTGTGAGCTGAAATTTAGTGCACGTGGAACTCGTGCATTTATTTTTTTAAATCTACAGAGCTTTAGCCAAGTCTCTGTCCAACCACTCCACGTTTAGAAGGATATTTCTTCTTACAAGTCAAAACAGTTACTAGTATTCATATGAGAGCAGAATAAATAGTCAGAAATTAACCTTGAAGAGAGGATTCCCAAGCAGGAAATTAGCAGCAACAGGAATGGCTGAGAAACCAGCCAGGGGAACTAAACAGTGTATTTCAATAGCAGCTGGCAAAGCCAAGGTTAGTTGCTGTCGCTTCCCAGCTGAGAAAGAAGGAGACGCAAGACTGTATTTCAGATTCTAGAGAAAAGGAGAAGTTTCAGTATAGCAAGAATATGAAGTCTTCTGTAGGGCATAGTCTAAAATTAGTTTTCTCATTCTGAAAGATCTGAGTATACCATGTAAAGGAATTGTGTATACAGCTGGGACTTATCTTGACACTACTACTTTTCATCTTTCTTTAAGAGAAAAGACCTTTCAAGACGCAGGACACCTCCATAATGCTCTGGAAGAAAGCTCTAGTGGGAGAAATCGATAAGGATCAAATCATTTCAAGCTATGGGCTGTGATCTTGCTTTGTCACTTCCAACTGTGTCAGTTTTTAGCAAGTGTTTCTTCAGTCAGTGATGTTGCGGCACTGCCACATTATGAGGAAAATTATATCCTTAGAAGGTTTTGATTGCAGAAATTATGCATTTATGTCATTTTCCAAGATTTAATTTTCTCTTGCCTTTGACTCATGCTCAGCTGCTGCAGCAGTTTACCAGATATACATGAGAGCTATAATACTGAAAATACCTCTAACGAAAGGAAGGAAAGTCTTCTACCTTTGAAGTAACTGAAGTCACGCCACTGAGACCCAGTCTCATAAAGATTACTTGCATTTCTTTTTATTTTCTTTTAATATTGGGTTCCTAATCCTTTAATCCTGTAGAACATTATAAACTGAACATACAATTCTTGGTTTTTAGACTCTGTAGGTGTTCTTTTTGTGCATTTTTATGTAGCTTTTCTGCCTTGCTGTTAAGGTAACAACTTAAAGTCACAACTTCTTTCAGACAGTACATTCCTCTTATGTACATGCTGTGCATTAGGCTGGTTAATTATATTTGCAAAATACATTGAGAGAAGCAATTAAGACCAGGCTTTGGAAATACTTACGTTACTGTCCTCCAAGAACTTAAGTGCTTTGGCTATGTTGTTCAAACGAAAAATGCGATGTGTTGAAGATTTGTATTCATGCATCTATAAAAATAAGAGACAGTGTTTTTAAAAATTGATAAAATTATTCACCACAGCACCTAAAACTAAAAAAAAAAAAAAAAAAAAAAAAAAAAAAAAAGAGTCAAAAGAAAAGCTGAGAAAATCTATCTATATAAAAGTATTGCCATCTTCTCTGATCAGTGAAGTGCTTCAACTACATGACCTGCCCTGGATGTAGCAGAACAGGGTTAGCAACTAATTTCCCTGCTCTGCAGATGCTATCACTCTCTTGGATCTGCTTGATTAATCACATAATCACTCCCCAACCACGTTCAGTCACAGGATCAAACTCAGCTGAAAATTTATAATAGATTTTTTTTTGTCTTGAAATAAATTAAATGATCCTTATGAGGAAGCATGAGCAGTTTTGCTGGTAGATACAGGAAGGTGGGAGGCAGAAACCTTCACTTTGGCAGAGATGACACAGAATTATTGCAAGCCTCCCTGCAATTCCACTTTGTCACTTTTTTTTTCCTAGCTGTGTAGAAACACCTAACTGCCAGTGCGACAAGTTTGGCCAGCTGACCTTCCCCCCTTTCTTGCCCTCCTCACTGACCATCCAGTTCACAGACTAGAGCTTGCCATGATGCATCTCCCCTTCTAATTCTTTTCCCGGCTGGTTCCCAATGCCAGTCTGTGTGAATGCACACAGAGGCATTGCTGCTTCTGCCACAGCTTCCTCAGACTATATTAATATTAAAAAATATGTGGTTCTGAAGGCATGACCACATTCAGCGGGTGCTCAAGTTGCAGTACGCAGACAGTTCAGTCCCTGTGCAGCATCACCAGTTATTTACAAGTGCATCTGCAGTGGTGAGAGGGCTCCAGAGCAAGTCTCTTACCCAAGAAGTGTAGTACCCACACGGAACGGAGTATTTACTGACAAAGTTAAAGCAGAAAGAAAACGTCCAACTTAGACCATACCAGTAAGATTAGAGAAATCTGAGCCAAGATAACAGAACCAAGCATCAGTGAACTTATTAAGTGTTGTAATTATCTTAGACAAAATAGAAATACAATTTATGGATTAAGAAAATAATACAACTAAATCCAGCAAATTTATTCTTCCTTGGTAAAGTGATTTGCATGATCCCCCCCGTAAAATATGCGGGCATTAATACGTTAAGCCTTAAAAAAATGTAAGGAGTGGAAGCATTTACACAGATCACACCCTGGTTTCACCTCTTTGTTACACATATCCTTGGAGGTCTAAGTTGCAGCTCAGGACATGAGACTGCAACATAAGGAAATCACAGTGGAATTGCTGAAAGATGCTGGACAAATTTCTCCTTTGTTCCTTGAATGTCCATATTTGATACCTGAAACACACACAGCTCCATCTTTACGCATGTCTCTCCCCCTTATATACATACCAGCTTTTGCCCTGACAGGACTTCCAGTAAAGCCATCAAGATTTTGCCATCTTGTATATCAATAAATAAATCTTTCACTTTCAGAGGAGGCTTGCACTGTGAAGAAAAGAAATCAGGTTGCCTTTAAAAAAACACTGCTTGGTAAGTCACCATTTCAGAGAGTAAGAAGGAGAATTTTATAAGACAGAGATACTGGAAATGAATGTTAAGCTGCAGGAAGAAAAGGCCTGCTTTTCTTCACATCAGTAGCAACTTTGTCCTAGGTATGATTAAGCTGAAACTGAGGTATGAGTACTCATGTAACTGAAATTGGACAGGGCGTTATTTCAGACTTTACATTACAGAATCTCATCCAGAAGACCTTACCTATGTTACTGAGCACCCAAGAGTTGGATACTGATCCCTCAGACTAGGGCAACTCCAGCAGGCATGAATCCCACGTTATGCAGAAAAAACAAGACTGAGATGAAGCCAGCCACAATATTCTATTTCCTCTGTAAAGTTTCTGGTGGTCCCACTCTGTTTCCAAGTATTTTTAAAGTACTTTAAATGTCAACCTCTTACATTGTGTCTCGCTCTTCTCAGCAATCTCCTCACTTCACAGAGGAGTCTGATGATGTACACACACTGCAAGGCACACAGCCAAGTTAGCTTAGCACTTGTGGGTAATCTCAGATGAGGAATTACCTTCTGTTCAGGTGTCACTCACTCATGTGTCTCCGAAGAACCTTTTGTCTTTAGTTGGGCAATGCACTAATGTTCAACTAAGCACAGCTTTGGCAACCTGGGACTGCACATTTTTGTTATTAGTCTTGCAGCTAGTCAAGAAGGGTACTAAGCAATACTCCATAGTGGAAAAAAAGACCCACTCATTTCAAGATTAATAACCTATTTCAAAGTCTCCAAAGCTAATCTTTTTCTTTCTTTTTTTCCTTTTTTAAAAAGCACAAAAAACAAAAAACTTAAAACAGGAACCACCAGAACTTGCAAGATGCAGACTACTCCCACAACTACTCCCACAACCAGCACAGCCAGCTCCTCTCAAAAGGAGACTCAAATGGCATGGTCTGCCGTGGATATACCACACCATCAAATGTTCCTGAAAAAGTACAGGAAGAAGACTTCACTTCTGCCTTTACAAGAAAGGCGCACATCTGCAAGAAGTGTTTCTTTGAGGAAAAAGGCAGAAGCCAACTTCCTTGGGGAATCTCCTGTGATTAGAAAGAGCTTTAGTAATGCTCTCATTATTAACATGGATGCATTTACTGTGAAACTTCCAGCAAATAGAGTAATATTATCAGCAGATTTTTACCCTTTCTTCAAAAAAAGTATTCTCCTGTGCTGCATCAGAGAGGAAAAAAAAATGCACTCCAGAGAAAATAGTTCACATGCACACAAAGTCTCTACGACTTCATATGCTTGGCATGGCAGAATTAACAGCACCCTATAGCCTTTTTCATGATCTAATTCCTTTTGTAAATTAAAAGCCTTTTTCACAGCCATACATTTGACAACCCTTTTCAACAGCTTTCAAAATTGCAGTTAGTTTAAAGCTCTAGAGACTGATTCATGAAGGAATCACGTAACACTTTCTTCGTTCTGAGAGACCTTTGGGAGCAATTGCTAGTCAAAACATTACCAAGTAGCCTTATTCTCATTTTCCAAGAGGATCCTTTCATTCCTTCAGCAAAAGACACTTCAGAATAGTGGACCAAAGCAGCTATATATGTGATGCCTTTCTTCTAAAAGCCCTTTGCTTTACCATGCCTGATAGGCAATCACTTCCCAAGAAGCGCAGGAGCTAGACTGAGGGACAACTTGTAGCCCAAACTTAGCTCCAATTTGTACTTCATGAAATTTAGCCACAGATATTAAAGGTGCTCTGAAGCCTAAACTCCAGTTCAAGTTCTGTACATTGGTCTCATGCCTTGACCCTGTGCTAAGCAATGCTACTGTGTCAGCAATATGAACATTTTTTTTTTCCTGCAAGTCTCTCATCCTCATCAGCAAGAGGATAACCCTTCTCTGGATGGCAGACTATTCTTGTGAATTAGTACTGACCTACTGTCAATAGGAATAGTAAATTAGGTTCGGTAGTCATATTATGGTGTGATACAGGAGAGATTAAGAAACAATCAAGTCTTACAAGAATGGTGGGAAGTCTAAGAAATAGTTCTGTAACATAGCTGGCTATGTTAAGAACTTATTATAAAGACCCCAGGAAAATGAATGACAAAGAATTACTATTTTCAATTTGGAGATTTGGGATTGAGCCAGGGTCTGAAGAACCGCATGTCTTTGGCCGTGATGCTTTTAATATTAGAACTTCCAGTCTAGGGAATAACAGTTATCATAATCTTAGAACAACCTGAACCACATTTGATCTTTTGTGGGTAAATTCTAGGGCATTATGATAACACCCAGTAGCATTAGGTACGTATATATGAGATGAACTAAAATTAACCAAGCAGTCACTGCACCTAAAAAGCAATTTTCATTACCCAGAAATCTGCTTGCAGCTTCCCCTTGTTCTCCTCCAAACCTCCACATATGCATACTAGTCAACTTTTATTCCAAATTCCAACTATGTTGATCTTTTAAAAGGAGTTAACTGCAGTCTGTCTACTGTTACATCCTTGTACATGACTATTAAGACCATTTGTCAGTCTTACCTTTCCCAAATGTAGGTTTATCCATCTGGTAAAGGTCCTCTTCTGTACATTTTCCCGTTCCACTAAAAATAACAAACAAAAAAAACAGCACTTAAGTTTCCAGGGGAGGTGAAGCTTATAGCAAATTTCAAAAACTCATGCACAAAAAGCCAGGATTCATGAGAGCCTTATGAATAAAGCAAATGTATTCCATCTAGATCAGGAGACGAAAGGTTGAGCCATGGTGTTTTGTTCCGTTTCTTTGCCCAGATGTGATCTATCCATTTGCAGGTACATTTTGAAGTATGTTGGAAAAAAATCTCTCTTAGGTTTGCAATCGTCACTGCAGCATTTTCAAGATGAATGTTTATGCGTGCACAGCTCTCCAGTGATGTTACACTCCGAGCAAGCAGTTTGATCCTTGTATGTCCATTTATAGGACTCTTGCCCTGACACCCTCATGCAAATTGGGCTCGTGTGGATTCCAGTGTACTTACTCGCACGCACCATGAACAAGATCACATTAGTCAACACGGTAATTTTCTCTTATTGCCTCCAACTGCAAAAGCTTCCTCAGATCTTCCCTATCTTCTAACTAATGCATTTTAAGTCTAACTTCCCAGTCCCTATGTCAAAGAATCATTTTATTTATATTGCAATAAGACAAGGAGCACTTGTTTCTTGCCAGAATTGCTGTATGCTAGGTGCTGTACAAATAACTCCTGTGCCAGCTGACGAGTTTTTAATCACATGTGCCATTTCCTGAATCCATTTCCATAGTGAACTAGAGCAAAAGGGCAAGAAGAATCTTATTTCTGACCAACTTTCATTTACCTTCTAATATAAAAGAGTAACACATACATTTAATGTAAACGAAGTAGACTGAAGAAGTAATATTACATTTTAGAAACAATTATTCTCAAGTGGTTCTCAAATTTCACTTGAATTAAAGAAATCTGGCAATTTATGAACAAAAAACATTGAAACTAGCTATATGCTGTATTTCAATTTGCTCAAAGTATACATCAAATATATTTTAAAACGATTTTGTATTTCTTCAGCCATAAGAAAATAGCTAACCTATCTACTGGGAAATCACATTCTGTAAAACAAGTCTGGCTTGTTTTTATTGGTCAGGCTAATTATAGGCTAAGTAGTAGCTTCCGTAAATCAAATTTTAATATTGTTCTTTTTGATCATTTTAACTCAAAGGTCCAGCAGCCTCTAATCATATATATAATTGTTTTTCTTATTTTGATGTATTGGAATAGAGCTTTCAGCATGAATTACATCTGTTACTGACAGCCATTCAGGCCTTTTAAGTCCCCTTATTCCTGTAAAACCTGATTTCATGTAAGATTGGATTAAAAAAAAAAAAGGTCATTACCCTTTAAATGCTTTAAAAAACATGGAAAATGCCAAACTAATTATTGCTGTTGGCTTTTCTTTTAAAACATTTTAGAAGAATGTGCACAGATTTGAAACAGCTCTCCACAAATGAAACTGTAGATTACATTAGGGCTCCAAAATATCAGTAAAATAACCACAGCATTTACTGCCTACAAATCTCAAAATACAATAAACTAAGAGCTGTGTTACATCTTTTGAGGGCTTCCTTTCCTTCAGCAGCCCAAGCCCAGAACTGTCTTTTTGTGCACTCGTGCACATACATCTGTGCAGTGCAAGTACTATGTGCCACGTACAGTAAAGGGCATAACTTCGACAATTTTTCTGTTTTAAAACTAACCTTTGTGGGTGGGTGGAAGGCAATGTTAAGCTATATCTACTCCCAGATACACTTCTTTTTGTTTAAATACATGCGCTGGTGCAAAGGAGAAGGCAGAACGGGACCAGGAACTGTCAGTGGAAGAATGGGCCACCTCTTTCTCGGGCCACCTCGAAATGTTCGGGAACTGCTCGGTTGGGCAGTGCTAGGTTTCAGGGAATACTGCAGGTCTTGTAAAACTAGCTGGCTGTACAAATTTCCAGTGTTGACCAAAACCAAAGAGAAAACACAGAAGGGTACACGGAAGCAAAATAAATGTTTTCTAATTTCAACAGAGGCTTGGTTTCAATGAGGGCCTATTTTTCACTGATCCCTTTGGCAATCTTAAATTTCAGGGTAAATAAGAATGCAGGAGAGAGCTGTGTTTATATACAGATTACCCACAAAACTGAGCACATACTGGCTCTTAATTTTGTTGCTGAAGTTCTGCTGTCAGTGCAAATTAGAGTTGCACATATGCCTGAAAGGGTGAGCAAGCCAGGCTGGTATTACTGCTTCCTGAAGTTCACACACCAAAAAAACCAGGCACGTTCACGAAGGTACATGCATATACATACAGTTTTCTGACACTATTCAGTGAACACTTCTACAGCAAACTCTCCTAGGTATGAACAATGACCTAGCGTAGACACTATGTGTTTCTGTAATAGTTTAAAGCAATAGTAACTGGATGGGAAAGAGAAAGGCGGAGGAAATGGGTTTATAAAAATCCCTAAGGCAGACAAACCCCTAATGCAGTCCGTATGCTTGACTGGAGAGTTAATGGGAAAAGTGCAGCACAGGTATTTATTGATGTGTACCTTTAACTGTTATTCTTCTCTAGCTTTGTGGACCTCCCAGTTTTGGTATAGCCTCTCTTCTCCACAACCTTTTCATTTGTGAGGATTGTAGAGACTCTATAAACTTTATACAGTTTCTATAAATTAAATGGAATCTTTTTTTCCTCCTTCACAGCTACTATTGTGTAAAAGTGCAGAAAATCATTCCAGTCCAAAGTTCCTACCCTGTTGTATATAAGCTTACTGAAACTGCACCGGGTTTACTGGGCAGCTAGAGAGCAGTAACACCATATTATAACATAATAATTACACACACCATATGGCTGGCCTGCAGACAAATCCAGTGCATTATGCTGGAAAAGAAGGATGCCTGCTGTGAGGGTCAAATTCAACAATGTAATGCAAGAAGGTAGTAAAAAGTTAGAAACTGCCATTTTGGTTAAGCTCAGCTCAGCCGCTGACATAGGAGACAATTAAAAATACAAAGAGAAATCTTGACCACCACACAGAACCTAAGCCTACAGTACTCTTCCAATGATCTCAAATGCAACGTGGACTCAGGTGTTGCAAGGGCACAGTATTTATATCAAAGTACATGGGTACAGCCCAGGTACTAGCTGCAATAATTTGGAGGGAAGAAAACATCACCAGGGAAAAAGGTGTGCTGGTAGGCTGATGAGCCTACCACGGCCTATGCACATCTCCACCCCAGTGCTATATCCTAGAGGACAGCAGAATTTGGTTCAGTCATAATATGTGCACCCAAGTCAGTTTGCAAATAAGTAGTCACAAAGATACATATTCTGGTTTGTCAGATCTTCTGGCAAAGGAAACTGACCTGTCACAGAATAAAACTAAGTTAGTTCAAAGACCACTTGGACAAATTGAAGGCTAAGCTAATATGAACCAGTAAAAGTAAATTCAACTCATTCTCTTCATGGCACTATTTCCTTCCCTACGAGCCTAGAAATTGCTCAGGCATTTCGTATCTATGCCATTTCTTCCTCCTTCACATCTCTCCTCCAAGGCCATTTTTGTTGCAATGCAACAAGAAGCCAATCCTCCAACAGCCTCTACATTCCACAACCAACTGAAGATAGTAAATGTTGATCTGCTTTTAAATAAAGTTTGTTCTGCTGTTGTAGAACTAATTTTGAATACTCTTCCAAGACACACCACCACAGGGCTGAGTATATTGAGGAACTATGAAAAGTGGAAACCAATCTGAGTGAAACACTTGTCTGCATGTAATTACATAGCTTCAGAAAACTGCTCGATTTGCATGCATGGAGATTACTCCCAAAGCAAAGGTCACTTAAATTTGCCTCCACAGCTATTAGCATTTCAGCCATGATATCATTAGCAGATGAAGTTAAAACCTTCCTAACAGGCTAAACTAGATTCACTTACAACTTCCCTTCAAGACATTTCCTTGACTATTTTATAACATGAACAAAAGTCAGTTTCCTAGTTTTTATGTTATAATCTCTATATAAGATATACCTGTTACTAACATTAGGCAAGTTTTCAAGAGGGAAATGGCAGTGTTGGCCACATAACTGTGAATGAAGGTGTTTTGCCTGCCTTTGACTTCAGAAGCAATAATGTGCCAGGAGAATCATACCACATCCACTGCATAAGTAACCACTGGCCATCACAGAAACAATTCATATGCTTTATGGCTCTGGAAGTCAAGAGTCTGGACATCTGCCAAGGTCTTAGATCAGGAGAAATTAGTACTTCTCATTGAAAACAACAAAACTATGGGCAAATATATCGTATTTAGATACTTCATTGGCTAGCCTAACTCCAAAATGGAACATGTGGTTCAGGCACCCTGAGTCCTAGGAAATGAAATGCAAATTCCTCTGCTTCCTCCTTCTTCATCCCAAGAAGTCAGGTCGCACAGCCAAGTGATCAATCAGTCTCTAATGAACAGCAGTCTCCTTTTGAACCACCCAAACTCCAGGTCACTAAATAAAGTGAGAACTAGATTTTAATTTGGGCTTCACTGTATACCTAATCTGTGACTCAGCCTAAGTATTTATGATTACTACCATGGTATCAAGTTTGAATACTATCTTATCTAAAATTGCACATTTGCTGTCCACAATGTTCCAAGCCTCCTTGCCCTACTATGCCTCAAACACTACAGCGAGTGTTTCTGGACATGAAAGCCTTTTTTTTCTAAACGCACAATAACGAGGCCACCAACAATACTGTTAGCTGAGAATTGCCATAGGTTTTGT
Source organism: Rhea pennata (assembly GCF_028389875.1). Lineage (NCBI taxonomy): Eukaryota > Metazoa > Chordata > Aves > Rheiformes > Rheidae > Rhea > Rhea pennata. Next base: position 54,318,927 of record NC_084667.1, read on the forward strand.
TTTTATTAGGTGCATACAAAGACATAGACTGACGGCCCTGAAGAGCCACGTTGAATTACAGTCAAATCACCAAAAAAGGTGGTGTCTGACTCAGCTCTGTGTCTATTAAGCTTCTGTATATAGAGCAGCTGAGACACCTGAATCCTAGTATGTTATTCTACCATTTTTGCCCTATGTAGATGCAGGTAATTGCATACGTCGTCTGGGCAAATAAGGGTCATGACTTTATTTACAATAAACAGTGTGACGTTAGCTATAGGATGTTGATGTTAGATAATAGCACATCATCAGATCTATAAAGAAGCAGAGATCCTTGTGCTTTTAGTGTTCAAATTCAATACACAGGACAAAGATCACATGCAAAAGGGAAAAGGAGGAGGGCAGATGGAAGACAGGTGACATGCAAGAATAATACATTCTACATGGAAAGGGTGATAAGAGGTGAGAAAAAAAAGAGAGGGAGGCTGTGTGGAAGAAAGCAACTTACAGCAAAATAAATGGAGAATTTAAGATGAACTACGTAAACAGGGCTGGAAGGTTCATTTGAACAGAGTTACATTAAACACACTGAACTATATACCCTCTTAGACTTGATTTCTAATACATATTTTGAATAATATATTCCAATATAGCTGAAAAAATAGCTCATAGTATGATAAAAGACAACATGTAGGAAAACACATGCCTCACATCTATGTGGTAGAGTCCAGATACATGATTCAGGAAGCACTCGGTACTTACAAGAAAAGCTTCATATTTGTAGGAGTGTGAATTTTAATGGCATAATCAAAGCATAAAGAATAATTTTATCCAAATAGCCCACAAAGGTCATTTTATAAGCTTCTGAATTCCTGGGAATTGTTTATTTTCCTTGTGCTTAAGAAACCCCCAAACAGCTTAAAGGATTAATATAAATTTTCTTTCTGATCTATATAGGAGTTAAAGACTTAGTTGTGTACCATATGTCAATTTGATGTAATTTGGAGCACATGAAATATTAAATCTTAAAAACTCTGGTTTTCTAAAGGAAACATTAACTACACCATATAACACAGAGACTGCTCTCAAGTTACCTCCTATGAAACAGGGCCTCTAAGCCTTCCAGATGAAGTTGTTAAGTTAATTGTTTGTTGAAACTGACTCATTTATTAGGGTTCTTATTAAATTTCTATGGCAGGTGTTGAAAACTTGAGGCTTTTTTGTTCCATCAAAGTTGCAGAGTCCGAGTCTTACTGGATCAAAATTCTTTAAAACTCAGGTTGGCACTGCAGAATACAAACATCATTGCATCTCAGGCATTAGATTTGCATTAGCTGCAGTTAAACAGGCTTCTTGTAGAGTTCAACTTCTGGTTACAGCAAAATATTTACTGCTGCAATTGGTACATCTCGTGTGGCAGGATTACACACATTGACTAAATACTGGAGGATGAATATGAGATTCTTAGAAAACTCTTACTTCAATCCTCACAATGTCTGAGCCAGATGCTCTTACCACAGCATTACATACATGAATTTACTGGTAAACGCCGCTATGCTCTGAAAGAAAAATCCCATATAAAATATCACTATTAAAGATGACTAAAATAGCTTCCAGCAAGATGGACTTATTTTCCTCCATTAAAAGTAATTTAGTAGCGGCAGATGGTAAAGACTCCCTTCCTTGTACCCTTCAACCACAATGTAAACATCTCTGCTCTGATGATATTTTATAAGCAAGGAAAGCATTATTGAACAGATAACAAAATTTTCGCATTTACATACCAGGAACGTTCTCATTAAACAGAACATGACGTTTGCCAAAAAGAGATACAATTCTGTTCTAATCACTTTGAATGGAATAGACATCAATGTTTCCTGGGAGTGTGACTGGACCCAACAGAGTAGTAATCAGGTTAAATTCAGTGGCTTTGGAAATGTTAATCTAACAAGCGATTTAAGTGTCGAGCCTGCACAGGACTTCTCCAGCTGAGCACACCACCTTTTGTTGTGGCATATTACATGCTGCAAGAGGAGCTCAATACATCCTTTTGTCCATGAAGACAGACAAGATTTGCTGTTACTAGCAATGGCCATATAGGAACACTGCACATTTTGAAAGACTCGATCTGAGAGTTTCTTCTGGCCTAGGGTTCACTGTGCTCCAATGTTTTCTGCTGTGCAAGTATTGGTTTTTACAAATGGTTTATCTCCTGGGGTTACTGATGTTTCTTGGGGTATTTAGGTCCCAAGCTGTGTGGCGGGCTGAATGCCCAACACTCAGTTTAGAGCTTTGCCATTGGTTGAGTGCTAAACTCTGTTAGAGGTCAATGCTTAACTTCAACTTCAATCTCATTTTGAAACTCTTCTACCTAATTGAGTATATCAGGTCTGATTCTCTTCACTTGCTCAAAGATAAATCAGAAGTGTGCTTCTGAAAATAACAAAGTTAACAGTCACCACATTCAGCCTGGAACAAGTTAGTCCTGACTTGTTGCTAGTTAGAAGAATCTTGTATTGATTTCACACAAACATGAGTTGACCAACACTAGCACAGCTGTTTCCTTTCCACTGACATGAGGAACACCAGTACACATACCATTATCTGTGCCAATTTTATTCGTATCTATATACCACTCCTAATGGAAGATCTCTGTGCTCATCACGTAGCATCTAAGAAGAAGAGAAAAGAACAACAGCTTCCAGAAGCCACCTCACCTCAACCAAATAAAGGCACCAAGTCACAACCAAAGTCCAGTCCAGCTCCATCTCCACTCCTCTACATTTTACCAAGTAGAATCACAAATTACTTACTTGTTGTGGCAAACCTAAAATGTCTAGACTGTTAAACATTCCTTATTGTTTATGGTTTTTTCTTTCTAAGGAAGAAAAAAATCCTTCTGGCTGAATTGTTGAGACATCAAAAGCTGAAATGCAACAAGATAGACTGCTTTACATCAGTTCTGACAACAGTGCTAAAGCCTGAATAATTTGAGTTGAGGAAAAAAAAAACAAAACAAAACACTAACAAAATCCACTCTGTGTGTCAGGGATATTTCTTGACATTCAGACACAGATGAGAGGTAGTGTATGCCCAGATTCCCATTGCTTCCTATATTTGTCAGTTAATGCTAACAGGCTGGTGATTAGCTGCACTTCTATGCATTTAAAAACACTGTAACTTAATCTGTGAGTAGAGAGAAGAGAACGCAAGCACAGGAGGCCGGCAATACATTTCAAACAGGTCTCCAGAGCAGCTTCCTGAAGTGCATTACAGGACTCGGTCTGGAAAACAAAATTTGGACTCCTGCAATTTACAACCAATACCTTCAAAGTGCTGCAGGATGGAAGAGAAGGGCTTGTGAGACAATTGCCAGAGACATATAATCTTGCTTGGAATTTGCTTTTAATCATGGGAAACCTGTACTTGGAAGACAGTAGTTTCATTTTCTAGAATCAGGTAGGAAAGGGCAACTGCAGACCTGGCATGACACAGAGCTACTTTTCAGAAGCCATGAAATCACAAAGAATTGTCTACTGGAGCTTCAGTGACTTCTGGATTTCTCCTTTACACTTTCCCCACTGTCCCCAAACAAGCTGTGGACGTTACCCAGCTGGTTTATGATTCAAACCAAAAAATGCTTATAGTAGCCTTCTGAACAGGACCGAACAGCACCGCAGTGCTAGGAAGAGGATCAGAAGTAAGAAAAAAAGCAAGCAAAACTCAAGCATACATGTGTACTGCAAAAATAGTGTTAAAAACCCCAAAAGATTAACCCACTGCACAGGCCACCAAAACCTACTGATATACTCAGGAGAGGGAGTGGCCTAGCAGCTCGCATAGATCTCCCTGGTGAAGGAATACACACTCGTACTGTGGTCTGCATTTCTTCCACGTCTTCCTCCCTTTAATGTTTATTTTTGTTGTTGTTTTTGTTGTTTTCTTTTGTTTTTTGTTTGTTTGGTTGGTTTTAAATCAAAGCCACTAAGCAGCACAGCAGAAGCAGAGTGAGGAGCATAATGGTCAAATGAACATTAGAAACATGCAGAAGTATATGCAACGCTAGGAGCAAAGGCTGAATAGATGGATGGACATTAATATTACCTAGAACAAAATCCTGTGGCTTTGGAGGAATAAGCAGATGCTTTCTACATTGTGGGCCAGACATGGGATCTCAAGTAGAAGGTAGGAGACCATTCTTGGAGAAATGGAGGAGAAAAAAAAAAACAAAACAAACAAAAACACACACACACACACACAATAAGAGAATGGATGCTGCATTTCAGAGCACATCAACAGCCACTCAGCAACTGTAATTTAAAAATGGAAGAAGCCAGAGTGTAACCTGACAGAGTTAGAATAAAAGGGCTAAAAAGCTGAACTACAGTAGGTCCATTTTCAGATGTATCATAAAAGGCAAGAACCTAACAGAGACCTAACACTCCAAAAGGATTGCCATTCAAGAACCTACCAGAACCTAACAAGCCAAAAGAATGGCCATTCATCTTAAAAGACCTTTTAGGAAGCATGCTTCAAGCCAAGCACCTGTTTTTCTAAGAAAAAGATGGCTCCTATAGAAGTAGCAGTGGGCAGATCAAGGATGCCAATGTGGATTACTCAGCTGAGTTAGTTGTAGCTTGCCCTCAGGAGACTCTGGACTACTGGCCCTTCTCTGACTATAACCAAAGCTTCGTGGACCACTGCAACAGAAAGCCTGGCCCCCTCTGTACACAGGTTAGCATTGCTTTAGATAGCATAAGGAACTACGAGTTGGGAATCCTGGGTATTTTTATAGACAGCGCTATCCAGTTTCTCCATAAAGAAAGTAAGATAAAGTACAAGAGGAGACTTCTGCCACCCTGACTGGAAGAGATTATGTGAAGCAATGTTTAAATTCAAGTCAGCAGCAGCCTTTCATTTGCTTCAGCAGGCTTTGAAACTTTTTAAAGTGTGAAGATCATTCAGAAATAGCATTGGCAGAATTTACGCATTAATCAAAACCAGAAGGTGTCAGACAAAACCATACCACCATGGACTGAGCTTGGATTGAGGCCTGTTACAGTGCTTAGGAGCCCAGTTCTTTTCAGCAGTTTCCCCAAATGTGTCAATGCAGCCCTCAAGTGACTGAAGTTCTAGATGGAACTCCGTATTTTTCAGCTGTACACCTGAAGCCAGATTTCAGCAAAACTGTCAAGTTGTCAGTGAAAACTCAAGAAAAAGAAATTTGTATAGTAGTTCTGTTACTCTAAGAATCCAGAACTAAAATAGTACCATTCTCTGGTGTTAAAGCCATCAAAAGACCGGAGCACGATGAAATGTAGACACTGCATGCATCTTCAACACTAACACTACCATGCCTATGACTCTTTCCTTAAACAGTTCATTTGTAATTTCCAGGACAATAGCAACCTTTTTATTTCTTTATTTTATTGCATCTGTTTTCAAAATTCAAATGAGAATGTATCAGGAATCCTGAAAACTAACTTCCTCGTTCATGTCCCACAGGGAACGTCCATCCAGGAGGAAAAGCAAACATACAGAAGAATTTGGGTTAAGTTTTAAGCAAGTATTTTTGTTATTTATGCACATGTTCAGAAACAGAGTTTAGAATTTAGCAGATAGTTATTTCTGACATATAGTATTGCTCACAGCAAGACAAGCTTATTTCAGGCAAAAACCTGTTATATAGCCACACTCTGTGTTTGCACAGTATCCTCAACCCAGTGAGCTGTTTCTGTGCTCGTCCTTACCAGGCTTTCACCTTCTCAGGCACAAGACACAGCATTCTCTCTCATTACAAATGAGAAAAATGGAAGCACTGACAACTTCAGGGATAAGCATTTTTCTCTAAGAGAAAATTCAAGCAATCCCAGAATGGCCAGCCCTGAGGGCAGGTCTAATTCGATTCCACAGTGATGAACACTGAAATGTAGATGCTCATGGAGGATTGTGAAGTAATAGGAGCAGGGACCCAGGATGGCCTCACCAGAAGAGGGCCAGCTACTCATCATACAACAAGCCCTCCCTTTAACACACCCAAAGGCATTCACAAGACATCACAGCTTTCCAAGAGGCAAGTTTTTTAAAAATAATAAAATAGTAATAATAAAATAAAAGCAGATTATGGAAGGAACATGTGCTTAACATGCATAACATTCCCTCCTGAGATGAAGAGATATACTTCAAAATGGGAAGTACGCCATGTTATTTACTGTATTAGCTTGTACTAAAAAGAATGCTAATGAGACATTCCAGAGAAAGATGGACTTTCAAATGTCACACTCTATAGCACAAGGGGAATAAAGACATTAAAAAAAAAGGGGGGGAGAGGGGGAATTCCTGTTGGGAGATGTGTTTTCTGTAGCACTTTAAATGAGTTCTCTTTTTTTTTCTTTTTTCTTTTTTTAACACAACAAATGATTAAATGATTTTTTCCCAGCTTCAGGTTCCTCTCAGTCATTTTCCAAGGCTACTAAAGTGATCAAGGGAAGGAACCACTGAGCCACAGCAGTCTGTGCTAGGAGAAACTTCAGTCGGAGCTGCATCATGCCAAAGGGTAGTTTCACATACCGTTTAACCAGTATTGATCAGCTCTGCCACTAAGAGGCTTAGCAAAAGGTTCAGCCAGCCCCAAGGAAGGCATCAAACAGCTTTTTGGCAACAAGGCTGGCTTACAGTTTACGTGAACCGTTGGCCTAAGAGTGCTTATGTGTTTAAACACTACCAGATTAGCTCACCTTCTCTCCCCGAACATTGCCTTTGCACTACTTTGCAGCTCTCCCCTCAGGCCAGAAGGACAGGATTCTGACCACTGTGTGTTCCTCACATTTTTAATCTCTTTGCCACATCAAGCCATGAATGTTGTGTAATGGGAATAACACAGAGCATGAAGACTGACAATGTTCCAACTTCCATAGGAGTCAGAAAGCTCTAATGAGTCAGCTCCTGTTCTGCCTCCTTTTTTCCACTGTGACAAGCACACCTGCCACTTTCAGCATACAAGATTGCTGGTATGTGCTGGATATAGTTAATGTATAATGCCTCCACCTTCTTTAGGCTTGCAGTTGTTAGCATAGCTGGTATGTACTTGCTCTCCAACAAAAAAATCACTATTCAGATTCCGTTGTTCTCCTTGTAGGGGATGCGAGATGGATGGATGAATGATGGAAGGGGACACTGGGACACCACTGCTTTCAGGACCACACCTGTGAGCACCCTAGAGAAAAAGCAACTTTGCTGGACATCCAGTAAAGTATGAAAAAAGCACAATGAAAGCTGTCCTGTGTGCAGCCTCTGGCAGAAGTGGGCAAGTCAGCAATACATTCTCATCAACGCCATTGAAATCAGCCAAGCTAATGCAAGCACGGACATCCAGTTTTGGGAGACAGAGGATCACAAAACATTATCTTTACTAAGGCCATGTCTGTGCCCAGATCAGTAAGCACCAAGAGACCTAAAAACTGTTTTAGTACTATGACAGTTGTCTACTCACAGATGATTTCCACTTCTTCTTCATAAAAAAAGCTTATAATCCTGAATCTCAAACAGCAGTATTAGAGCCATATTCCAAGCCATTATGTCTTCACATAGTGCTTTAAGCTGAGAAGTTTTTACAGACAGCAAGGGCTCCCATGTATCTGTTGGTGCCCTGCCTTGCTCACAGTATTCAGCAATTGCTTGGTTTTGACCAGCTGGTTTTAAGGTAAGAAGCTTAACTCTTATGAATGGTTTATACTCTTTACAGGTGTACAAAATGACCTAAGACAAACCAAATATTTCAGCAATTTGAGGCCTGACTCATGGGTTTTCAAAGCCTGAGCCTGTATATCCCAGGTGTCGGTCATTTGAGGGTCAGGGAGAGACATTATTAAGTATGCCAAGGACTCTGCAGGCCTCTAGTGTGCGTGGCAATGGGCTTCATCAAAGCAGTCATGCAGGGTACAAGCAAAGTCAGACCAGAGGACTGTGTAATCATAACTAAAACATGATCCTACAATCAATTCCCCTCAGGATGAAAAACACAATAAAATCTTCATAAAGAAAAAAGAAAATCAAGAACGCAACTGCCTAATTGCAGCCTCTTGCATAGCAACAGAGAAACAGTACGTCTTCAAGCCCATGATGCTACCTTGAAATTGAGGCACCATTAAAAAAACAAAAGGACTCTCAATGCCCAACAGCACTTAGACTCTACTACAGTATGTTGCTAGGAAAATAAATGGAAAATAGGAAGATAAGACTCAAATAAATGTTTAAATGGATGAAGGAGTTCCTTTCAGACCTTGGGCAAATTTCCATGATCTCTCTCATCTTTAACAGGGGAATCATTCATGCTTCAATAGCATCCTGAAATTAAATTCACAAACATTGCAGAGGTATTCAGATACTTCAGTGACAACTACACCGCCAGACCCTGATGTGCATAAAGTAAACAATTCATAAGAAGATTTTTGTGCTGCACCTGTATTACAAGGATCACAATTGCTGGTCCGTAAGATCCTATCTTTACCCAGCCAGGAAAGAAACGTTAACAGTACTTGATGCAACAATACTCCAATCTTCTGCAAGTTTCTGTTGCAACTGTATAAATTAGATCCCAATGCAGAAAACTGTAAAGGTTGCAGTACCTTTCACCAAGGAACTCTCAAAATATTGGGGAAAAAAGGGAGTAAAAAATTACAACTGAAATTCATCAGCAGACCATTCTTTCCTTGCTTACAAACATTACATTTAAAAGTCACCAGAAATACTGGGATGGGAATTTTGTTTCATGTAACTTTATTTGGGAAAAGAAAGTGAAAGTTTTTATGCCTGCATGGATTCTCTCTTGTTTATTTTCACAATTGATACTAATGACTGTAATTTAGCTGCAAGAATGGCTTTGAAAATATAGCTTCTCTGTTTCAATTTATTTCCACAGCTGCAGAGTTACATTATTTAACTCTTCTTTCTTAAGTAGATTTCCTTTGGCTTTGACTCCCATTTAATAAAGTGACAAGTTTACTGAATACAGCCTTTGCCATGCCAGTGGATTAGTACAGCAAAGCCTAACTTGATTGAAAAATAACTCCACTCCATGTCACTTTTCTGCCACTCAGCTCACACTACAGATTGCAGCTGTGTCTGGCCAGCAAGCCAGTTGTTTCACTTTTTTTTTTTTTTTTTTTTTTTTTAATGGCCAACAATAGCAAACCAGTAATACGCACACTTCATTTTCATGCTCAGGGCAAGTAGGAACCATGGGACTGGGCAGCAGGTTCTCTGGAGAGGGCTCTTCCTGCTTGGCTGGAGATCAGGGATTAGCACCGGTGACAAAGGAAAAGCAAAGAAAGCAAGTACGGAAACAAGTACCAAAGGCAGTAACGCAACTATTTGTAAATATTTACACCCGATGAAAAGTATGGGTGGAAATTAAGTTGGAAGAGCTTGCCAGAAAATTCCAAGGAGCGTAACTTAAACCGGACTTGATGCTATGCCACCACAACGTACAGCACACCTCTAAGGTCTGAGAGCCTTCATCTCCCGCTCGTCTCGCATCCTGCAGCGCTCTGGGCACCACTGCATCCCAGGGAGACTCTTCCTTGACAGCACCCATAACTTAAACACAAGCAGCAGGATTTAGCTTTTATTTGTCTGATAAAACAAGCAGATTTAATCCACAGTCAGGTTTATTTTAACATAAATGATAGTTACTCTGTTCTTTCAACACTGAACAGTCTGAAAAGGTATGATTTTAAGACTGTTTTATGGACATGCACATTAGCCTTACCTGTATAAGCAAACAAAGACCCTTTGGTATTAACGGGGAGGAGAAGCAAGCAACATGGACCATTCAAACTCACAAGAGACAAACTCTACCTGCCCTTTCCTACCCCAGCTAGAAAACAAAAAAATGGAGAAAAATGTTGGCTTCTTTTTTTGTTTGTTTGTTTGTTTTTGTTTTTTTAATACAAATGCTACTCTTGGCTCATATGTCTCTCTGGAAAAAGAGCAACCTATTTATTTACTTCCATGCCCACTGCTCACAGAACATCAAATTTTAAAGCTTAATTAATAATTGCTCACATTTATATACTTTCAGACCACTAATTTCAATAGAAGATTAAAAAGTGATATAATTAGCTTAGAAGTACAATCACAAGGCAGAGGATATATTTTTGCCACTGGTAAGGTATAGAGAAGAAAAATCTTTGAGTTTCTGAATAAATAAATTATAATTTACACAATAATGACAAGAAATACTTCTACAAGTTCATAGTATTTGTAATTTTAACAGAAGCTTCCTTGGTAAAGAACACAGATTTACCTTATTAAATTAGAGCAAACAATCTTCTAGAGAATTTACCTTATAAGGGAGTTGTCAACCAACTAAGAGATGAAACTGTCTGATTTCAGCAGGAAGAGGTAGTCAAAGGAAAAACTTTTGGCCAGTATATACTGGTCCCTTTTTTTCTCTAGAAAACTTTCTAGAAGAAAGTTAATAAATGAATCCTCACATTTTTAGGGATGAAGGCAAGAAATTACTATTATACTGATTTTATAAGCAAATTACCGTTAATGGACTTGTCTAAAGCTGCACAAGCAGCCAAATTACATCTTGAGCACTGTTTTTAAAGTCACACTTTGCATAGTATGTAAGAATCTGCTTAGAAATTGCTCATTGATTTCAGTTGCTATGTAGTGGAGAGATCTTTAAATTCTAGGTGGTATGGGCCCTTTTCTTAATGAAATCCACTGAGATACTGGACTCCACAATTAAAATGTTTTACCATAAAGGTCTAAAACAGATAAATCTGGAGCAGAATGTACTTGCTATAAAAAGTAGAGGGGAAAAAAAAAAGTCTTTAAACTTACATTTGTCCCAAGAGTCACATAAAATTTCATGTCTCAGGGTTATCTTCCAAAGAAACTTAATGTTTCCCTGGAAACATGTTTCTAAATACAGTTGCTCTACTCGTATCTTGTACTAACAGTTTATTCTTCAAGTACAGAGACAGGCTATTCAGTGCTGAGTTTGTACCCTTGAAACTTGCCTACTCTGGTCAAATCTTGTAATTTCTCAGGACCTGTCTATTTTAATAACTTGGACAACAACAACTTATGTTCCATGTTACTTCCAAAACCAATGAATACAAGTCCTAATGCATTTTCCTTCTCTGTAGCATAGAAATAGAGAGGAACACTACTGAACACTACTCAAATCTGAGATGCCTGGTGCTTGAGCAGATATTGCTGGCACTTCAGGAAAGGGGCTGTACCCCAATTTAGTACGGGGACACTGGAGGCCCCACCAGTCACTTATAAACATCTGGAGGTCCCAGCTATGAAATACACAGACATCCTGAAGAGCTCTGAGGAACCAATGGAGCAGATTTGTGTAGTCACCACAGGACTTGGATACAGGAGAAAGATTCTCTCCTTGTCCCTGCACTGCTGTTAGTCATTTGTCTCGGTCTCTGAGCATGAAGCACACACACTGCGTGGTGAATACTTCACCCTGAGAGCAAGAGGAGAATAAGAAGCTGCATATTCCCAGCACCCCATCTGGTTACCTTGCACTGAACTTCTTGCCAATATCCACCTACGACTCCCAGGCAGCAATGGTCCTGGCACGTTTCCTAACGTGATCTCAAAGCTGCAGTGGGTTTGGCAGTGTTTGCTGTTGTGCGTCTCTGCCTGCGAAGGGTTGGCTCTGATAAAACGTGGGTGGGTGCTACCAGCCATTGACCTGCCTTTTCTGTGCTTCGCCAGAAATGAAGGTGCGGAAAGACATCACGCTGATCTCTTGACTACCTATCTGGCAGATAGACTTTTGGTGACAAAAAATTCTTCTTTCATCCTTTGATGCAAGAGAGGTGGCCAGAGAAAGGATACTGGATCTGAATAAGGGAAGACTAAGATTTGACAGAGTAACTTTTTTTTTCCTCTTTGAGTGAGGTCCGTAACATTTTAAGTGACACAGAGAGACTAACTGGTAGTTGTCTCTCCCAGCAGAACAACTAGGGAGCATCAAATGGAAACATCAGGAGAGAGGTTTAAAAACAAAATTAAAGGAGGTGTTCTTCACAGACAGCGTAGTCGCGTTGTGGAGCTCCTCACAGACGGACACTGTGGGAGCAAAATGTTCAGTGAGGGTCTACGGGGAGACAGGTTCACATGTTTGTATAGCAATCCATGTGCTCATGCGAAGGCAAGAGGCTGGGGCTTGTTTTTGTTTTGTACTGCTGCCCACTGCCTCTAACCTACAGTAGAGCTTCTGCACGTAAGCAGGGGACCGTTACAAGATGCAGGCAGAGAGAATAAGTGACATCAACTCACACTCCTTCTTGAATGATGGTGAAAGAGCTCATCTTTAGAGGAGATACTAAAGAAAGGAAAGAAAGGAAAGAAAAAGAGAGAGGGGGAAAAAAAAATGAGGAAGGAAGGGAAGGAGGACCTGAATAAGACAAGCCTGTTGGTTATCCTCTTCCAGAGGCTTTCACTCACTTTCAGTGGTAAAAAGTAACATCCTCAGTTAAAGCCAACTGCTTTTAACAAATTAATTTAAAATATTACCCTATTTGAAAAGCAAGTGGCTTTGTTAAACCAAATCAGAAGTTAATAAAACAGCCATGAAAAATTTCTGCAATATATATCTGTTGGACGCACAGTGGAAAAAAACCCTGCAATAAGCATGAGAACGAAAGCAAATAAATAGTTCTCCTGTCACACCCTGAGGACGGCCACCACCCAGCAGCACTCACCAAGGAAAGCATATTCCACATGCAAGGGCTTTTCCTTACCCCTAAAGGCCTGACACAACTACTCTCAGAAACAAGTCTAATCCATCAGACTCCGTATCTCTATGGGAAAGCAAAATCCAGAAAGTTAGAAAAGTGATGCAAAAATGATTCTCAGCTAGGTCACCAAAGGGATTATTTTTAGACTAAAAACAGCTGGCTTAATAAGGATCAGAGCGCAAAGAATAGTTATTTTCTCCTACCCACACAGGGAGCACTATTTCACTGAGGCCAACATCTTTGGAGATATTTTTTTTCTCCATCCCCTTCGCAGTTCTGTTTAGTTCAGCCTTCCACCTAAATTGCATATCAGGAATCAGAAAATGCCTTATTTGCCCAGTTTACAGTCCCTGCTTTGCCTTGGGCTGAATAGATTGCATATGAACATCTTTCTTCCTCCCCTTCCTTCATCAAGGGAGATTCTTGCACTAAAGTGTAAGTGCTCTGAACAGCCAGGGGTACAGAGCATGGTCCTGCTAAAGGTTTCCTAACAACATAATCCCTTGATGGGAAGGCCAACATTTTGTTTACTTGTTTTAAAAGGGAAATAAAACAGTATCAACTGAGTATATTCACAGGAACTTGCAGCTTCTAGGACTGCCAATACCTACTGGCCAACACACTGGCCTGTAGCACGTAACTGGCCTGTAGCACATAACTGCACCCCAGTACTTTGGAATACACCCTGAGCAGAGAAGCTACTAGCCAAATGCTGAGCTAAGAATTTGACTCCAATAAATTCTGCCAACTTGGTGACATATCAGAAGAATACTCTTTTGATTCAAGGCATTGTTGCCTAATTTCTCATCTAAAAAAAAGATAAGTATTTCTTAACTGATAATTTTTCAGGAATTGCACACGGAGCAATAGAGAAGAACCCCACAGATACCAAAAAGGAATCTGGTTCTTACTGAGTGAACAATTCAGTCACCAACTGCTGCAACTAGCATTTTCATGACACCTACCCTAGCTGCACTCAAACATTTTTTTCCCCACAAAGCCACCTTTGTTGCCCTCCTGACAATATGTTCCCTTTAGTATACCTGCTACCACTGGCAGTTTCTGGGCAGGAACTTCTCACACTGTGGTCCTTAAACGTCAAATGATTTGCAGTTGCCTGGGCATGTTCATCGGTTTCTTCTGGCTTGGAGATTCTTTATCCACTTCAGGCAGGTGGAATTGTTCCATATTGGAGAATACATCCAGCAATCTATGTATTTTGGAGATGACATTTCTTTAATAACTTGGTAGTTTTTTCAGATTGTAATGAGGATCCCCCACAGATCAATGGCCAGTAAGGCACACCTGAATTTTCACCTTCCAGTCAGCAGCATTCAGCACAGCTCTAGACAGCTGTTTAATAATGTGGTCATGGGCTCCCTTCTCCTCAACTGAGACAGGCAGCAGCTTTACTCTTTTTACTTAGACATTCTTCTAATGCTTGGTTCATAGTAGACTAAAACATCCATAAAACCAAATTAACACCAACACTTGTCTACACCCAGTAAGTTCACTAATGATACCAGATGGTTCTTCTAGCTTGGCAAACCAGCACTCATTCCTGGTATAAGACAGCAAAACCTTCTGGCCTCAAGAAAGCTGGCAATATGATCTCCGTTCTTGGAAACGGGTATTTTCCATGCTCTACTCAGTAGTTTTAGATGAATGCAAAAAAGTTTCTTCCTCACTGTGAAGCTAAAGACCCAGTGAGGCCCAGCTGAAATATCCCTGTGTCCTCTAGGTGCCCATTTCTAGAAGCATAACCTTGTGCTCCATTTCATTTCCACCACTGTCCCAGATCACTGTCCCAGATTTGTACCCTCTTGCCAATTCTTCTCAAAACTGCAGGCAAACTCACTCCTAACCCAGTTCTGTCAAAGTGATCCCTATTTGCTAAACTACCTGCACAATTATACCAGCAGAGCTGTGAAAGTGGGCCCCAGAAGCCCAGGAAGAGAAGTGGTTACAGCAGGGAGCAGTAACGCTGTGGGCAGGCTTGGCTATAGCCAGAGCACCGTGTCTGCCCAAGACCAAGCTCTTCAATTCCTGCAGAGGCACAATGTTCCCTTGCCCGGGATACGCGTGGTCCGGTTCTCCTTCTCTCCTGCATTCCCTCTCCCCAACTTACACTGGGGCATTTTTACTTTATGTTTTGTGCGTCACTGTCTGCAAAGCACAAAGTGGATAAGATGCTATTTCTTCTGTCTTTTTTAATCTCTTTGAGCACCTTTAATTGCAGTCTGGATGATTTTTCCACACTAGTGGTTGTTATTATTTTATCCTTTCCTTGGAGAGTTCAGCTGCCTTTGCTATTTATAGGCATTTCTCTAGGGTTGAGTCTGTTCTTACCAATTTTTCCTGGGATATAAAATCACACATTCAACAGATTATCCCATCGTCCATCCCTCTTGTGCTTCTTGAATCAAGTCAGAAAATGAAAAACAACCTGCATATCTCCCTCTTCTCAAAAAGCACATTTCAGCCTACAAAAATTTGATAAAAAAAATACCTTGAAAAGCAGGAAGAAATACTTGATATTCATCAACTTACAATCTTCTCCACCATTCTACCACAACCATAACAATAAGATATGTGGGTTTTTTTCCCCTCTCTAAGGTCCTCTCTTCACTTGGGCTCAGTTCTTGCTTCCGCCTGCACACAATGATTTTTTGCAAAGTTGTCTATTCTTCCAGGTATTTATGCTGAATGTATACTGTTCCTAGGTATTGAACCTTTGTTTTCCCTTTCTATTCTTTATTTGCTAAATTGACCATTTCAACCCTGGTGTGCTTAAGGAGTCCCACAGAACAGCAGGAGGGCTAGTTTCAGAAAGATCCAGTCTAATTCCAAGACCAGCTTGAGGAAGCACTGCAAAGATAGCTTGTATCTCACCAAGTGCACACGCACTGTCTCACTGGTGCTCCTCCAAATTCCTTCTTTCCGCAACCCGTGTTCCTTCCTCTAAGCTGCACAGAAATTTCTCCATCCTGCTTTTTAGCAGTTCTTGTGGTTGCACACAGTCATGTTATTTCTCTGGCTCTTTCTCCTACTTTGATAATTTGACTTCCAGTAGGAATGTCTCTACACCACTGTGACAAAAAAAAATCTCATTTTATTCAAGGAAAAGGAAAAAAAAAAAAAAAAGATGATGAAAATCACAAGTATTTAATATGTCACTTTTTCTGCAGAAGTGTAAGAAGCAGGTAGAAATGCAAGCACAGCAGACCAACACTGTGAATAATACAGCACCATGAGAGGCTCCTGTACAGAAGCATTCTGTTTTAAACTACCTCAGCAATTTGGAAATAGCTATGTCTGCCACTTCTTTTAAAAAGTGTTACTCTCATCAGTAAGTACATTACTGCTCAGCTGAGTAAATGCTATTTATTGAGACTTCCAGAAGGGCCACTGATTCCTGCTTTATAATTTGGGCATGGCAGCTTAATAAGCTAAATCAGCAGCTCAGAGCTTCTGCCTCCAAATGAGGAAAACTGTTGAAGTGTCATGCACTAAAAAGGACTGTGCAACTGCAAAGGGACAGACAACAACACTGTATACACCAGGAGGATTCTGGATGAAAGGAAGGAAGGGAGAGGAGGACAGATTTATATATAATATATTAAATTATATTAATTATTAAATATATATAGATCTGTGTCAGCATCAACACATCAAATGTTTTATTGTTCCAAAGAAGGAATATCCAATACTACTAATATTCACTGGAACATTAAGTTTCTGAAAGTTTTGGTTAAAGACATTTCTTCCTTCTCCCCCTCAAAGATGTAACATATACTTGCTTTCATTGATTTAGAAGTAACGGTCTGTTGAGATTTTTAGTAATTTATTTTCACTATATAACAGAATTATACTTTTTATTTTTTTAAAAAAAAGCAACTAGTCCCACTAGTTGTGAAATATCTTTAACTGTGAATATGGTGTGCACCGTGCAGCCACATCTGCAGATGGGGACTTTAGGTTCCTCTCCTGGCACTGGAATGGGAACACAGAGAGCAGAGCTGTGCCACAGCGAGATGCGCGGCGTTCATGGAGTAGGACAGATACCTTGGCGTTTCTCACGGACCCAAAGAATTATTTGGAGATTTCAGGTCACCTACACACTTCAGGTGCCCAAACATTTGCCTGTTTCTTAATTGCTGAAATGAATCATTGGATACTTCTTCAGTAATCTGCTAGTGTTTTGCTGGACATGTTTTTAATGTGATTATCTCCATCATCTCAAATCCCTCCCCCAGCTTAGTTTTTACGCCAGATTCTGAAACAACTGAAGGATTTGCTAAATTGCCTCCAAAAAACAAAGCCCTGCTCTTATAAAAAAAGATGTCATTTAAATTTATTGACCTTTTCAAGGTACAAGACAAGAAAAACATTTAGGAAGAGTGTAATTTTTCCCCTTATTCGTTCCATTTCTGTATTTCCCACAGTCATTTGGATCCAAAATATAGGTTTTATAATTTTTTCCCACAAAATCATTCCAAAAGATATTCGTAATGATCTTTAGCCTCAGGTTGAGGCTAGTTTCCCTAGACAAGTGTATGCCTCCTGAATGTTTTGTAAAGCACTCAATTTTGAGTTCATTTTCATTATCTCCAGATAGAGTAACTTAATAGCATAAGTAGCAAAGAACAATGCAGCAGTTCAAGAGTACAATAAATCCATCCTAGAGCTTGTAGAAGCAGGTTTTTTTTCTTTTTTTTTTAAAAAAGACACATTATGCAAAATGTTGAACTAATAAAAACTCATTCTGCCAGCTTATTATTGAAAACAAAGATAATTTTATTTCTTGGTTATCTTTGTGCCACCATGTTTTAGACCACAGCAGGTACTATCTGTTCTCCTGCAGCCAATACAGAAGTATAAAGCTGCCAAACTATTGCACGCTCTGATGAATTCAGAAGAGCAACTGGGAGCCCACATGTGATCTGGATCACGTCTGTGCTGCAGGGTCATACAGTAATAACGTATATTTAACCTTAACAACTACGGCCTAAGTAGTTTTAAAACCCTCAGAGTTTTAACAAGCTGGGGCCTTATGAATCGTTTCCTTTGCAAGTTACGCTATCACCCATTCCTCTGACCACCACCTCCTAGTGTCAACTGTAGGACCAGAAAGAAGGATAAACCTAATTCAAAGTCTGTTCTTGATTTATCTTGTCTTTTAGCACAGCAAACTGCAGCCCAATGCCCTGGACAGCCTTGGAATTCCTTTCTCGCCCACTACAGGTATTGGAGAACAGACCCAGGACAGCAGACCCTGGCCAGCCCACTTTACCCTTGCCAAAGGTGGTCTGTGGAAGCAAAGCTAAAGCCCTTATACAGCTCCATGCACTGTCTGGGGAGAGCCTGGATCAGAGCTTATTCTCCAGGGAAGGAATATGCTCAAGGAACGTAGTGAGAAAGAAACTTTAAAAGCAAAGTACTAGCTTTAATATGAAGATTGTATTTGAATAGCTTTATAACTCACTCATTACCTGGTCTTGGATGCAGCTAACTAAAACATTAAACAATCTCTGTAACTTAGAGGTGAGAAAGTAGATAGACTAAAATCTTTATTCTGGGATGAAATCTCAAGCAGGCATGCGTAATTGCCTATACCTGGCTTCATTAATTGCACAATATGTACATCAATTCACAACTGAAAATCTGCAATATCCATCAGGCTATCTCATGAAGAAATAAGAGCTAAAAGAATGGCAATCTGCTTTGTATTTAGTCCTTCAGTACAATCTCACAAAATTAGAGATGCAGTGTCACATCAGCTCTTTTCTACCTCTGTTAAGGATTCACAGTTTATATATTCTATGAAGGCACGCAAACAGCCTTTTTGCACAAAGATTTGCTTAATGAGCTACCGCAGTTAACAAATTCAAATGGTCTTAGTAAAGCGTGAGATAGGACAGAGTGGTCTCGTGATTTCTGCGATTCCATGGAAGACCAGATGAAAGATTTGATCCCAGCTAAGATTGACCTGATGAACAGAAAGGTTTACTTTAACTCAGCCCCTCAATCCAATTCACTGCACAGTCACACAAACACTTGTGCCTGCACAAGCCAAGAGGGAAAAGGGTGTGTTGCAGCACTGCCTCTCTTGGCAGCATCACTGGCTTATTTCTATTTAAACTTTATGTTAAGCTTTGTCTTAACAGTCTTCGAGCAATTTTATTCAGTCTCCTGAGTCATACACACATTGCAGATTTTTGCTACTGTCCAGACTGGAGACACTTCATAAACAAAAACATGAGTCCTCAAACAGGGCTGAAAATTATGGTATGTTTAATTAAATATTCAGTGATCCACTGGCTGTATCTAATGAGTGTATTTTTAGAAATATCTGTAGTCCAATAGTTATAGGAGAGGACTGCCAAGATACATGCCACCAACATGAGAGAAGCAGACAAATGAATTTGTCTCTGTGCCCCAGTGTTGCTTCCTTTCGTAAGCACTTTTTAAGGTCTCAGGATGAGAGCTGACCTTCTGATTGCATGTCTATGAAAAATAACTGACAAAACCAGCAAATCTTAAAAGTATCTAAAAATGTGACCTATAGCTATGATGCAAACAGAACAAGTTTACTACCTGTTAATAGCGTGACCCTCCATTCTCCTGTGTATTCATAGAGCTGCTAAGTGACATCACGCTTGCATGACAGTACCCTTATCCTGAGAGTTTATCACTCCATTCTCTCCCTCATCTTCTACCTCTTCCTCATATGTGATAAACCACAGAGTAAGTTATACATACTGTTCATTTGGAATAGTTAAATTACGTATTCTGTTAGCTGCTCATCCCCATCCCACTCCCAAAGACGTGAAGGGAACAACTTGTTTGTTTTCACCCCAGTGACAGAAGATAAAAGGATCAAGAGCCACCTTCCTCCTTGCCATTTTTGCATTTAACTTGCCTCCCCTCCCATTTTCCTAGTGTTCTTTTCCCCATTTAATCTTTGTAAGCTTAACATAGTTATCTGCATCTCTTCCTTTCTCTGTTTTTTTCCTTCTCACAGAAGGTAATGTGGTACAGAGCTGCAGAAGTAGCTCACTTATCAGACGAGTGGTTAAAAATCCAGGACTATGCATAAGCCATTTCTGATGCTACTCTGAGGTAGCTGTGGTTCAAATCACTCCACCTATAACATTTCAGGTTAGGACAAAAACAAACAAAATGCCCCTCCAGCATCAATATATTATGCTGCCCAAAAGCAGCTGACGCACTATTTCAGGAGGCCTGACAGAAGGATTTAGTCCCTGGCTCATGCATTCAATATCAGAATTGCAAAGGGCTGGTACCTTTTAAATCCAGCTTAACCATAAAAGGATCCTCTATATTTATTATTTCAAATCTGAAGGAATGAATAGTTAAAAGTACACTAAGTACACTGTGCAAGGATTAAATCTTTAGTTAGGAGCAAAACAATATCTAACAGATCAGGATTTTTACATATAAGAAGTAACATAGAAGAATCAAAGATGAATCCCTCAGACTGATCTCAAGCAGGCTGGCAATGGGGGTCTGGTGTGCAGGATGCACACCGACTGGTCCTAAGCCAATTCTACCCGAGCTGGGCAAGGCAACCTTCAAGCAGGCACGTCCCCGCCTTGCACAGGGCTCTCAAACCCCAGCCATCCTATTTTCCCCATGCTGGTGGCATATTGCAGGCAGATGAAGATTGATGCTATTTCAGTTTAAGTTTGCAAACTGCTCCAGGGTGAACCATGCCACACACAGTTAAACAAGAGCTCTGCACAAGCTGTGGGATTTGACTTGCATCAAATCATTAGGTGTAAGATGCCACATCAGTAGAAATTAAACAATAAACTTACCTTGTTCCAGTGACTCAATGCTCCACAAACAGAAGCAGGCTAAATATAGAACATGCCTGCAAAATCACTTGCCATAGGTGAAGCCTGCTTAAAATGGAGGTTGTGACAGAGATGCAAAGCATGCTGTTTACTGCTGTCCCTCACAAACAGGCTCTGCTCCTAGCCTGGACCACCTGTGGTGAATGCTATCAGAGTTCACTTAGACCAGCTGGGCACATAGGAGGTGATCACACCTCACCAAACAGCAGGAGGGTGGTGGAACAAATGCTTCCTCCGCTCCAGGAAGCCTTGGTTTATAGCCCAATGGCAAAGACTTGCTCTGCTGCCCACAAACACGTGCAAAGTCAGTAGTAGAACTGGCACCTTTCTCCTCAACTGCCTGACAGTTTTCTAGTGCCCATGGCACAGTCAGAAGTCCTCCTATTCTTATTAGTGGGAGGAAAAGGATTACACCTATGTCTCAGACTCAGAGGAGGAACTATCACTTGAGGCAAGGACATGGAAATGAAGAACAGGGAAGAGCTTTAGAAGACCAATTCTCTTACAAATACTTAACTTTCTAAACTCAATGAAAACATCTGGAGACAGCTCATGGAAGAGTCCTCTGTCTGCCTCCACCTACAACCAAGTCCTCACTCTGGTGGGCTGTTTCCGTGCCAGTCATGGTCTGTATTTCCTGAGGCACGAGCAGGTTGCAGCTAGTGCTTACCAGAGCGTAGGAACGCCAGTTTGAAGGTCAGCATGCAGTACCCACATCGTGCTCATGTGCAGGTCTTCACCTCTGGAAAGAAAGCCTTGAGCACCCACAATAGTGTATTTCTTCAAAACAGGGTTGGCACTACTGTAACATCTGTAAGATTAGGTGCCATAAAATCACTTGCATTTCCTCCTTCAGTTCTTTTAGAAAACTGAGCTGTTTTAGCCAAAGAAAAGCCATTGTTTTAACGATTGGTAATTACCCATTAACATTTTTCCTGTCTTAGCATATTAATATTATTTCATGTCTGCTCTGGAACTGTAAACAGGCAGAGCTCAAGCAGAGCAGTGAGAAAACCCTATGTCCTGGCTGCAGGGGAGAGTGACAGCATCTCCTACCTCCCC
Organism: Rhea pennata; assembly: GCF_028389875.1. Lineage (NCBI taxonomy): Eukaryota > Metazoa > Chordata > Aves > Rheiformes > Rheidae > Rhea > Rhea pennata. The sequence goes on from NC_084667.1 coordinate 54,340,627, forward strand.
AGACACATGCACACACACAGTGGTCATCTCTGGTGCTCACAGGCACAGTGGACAGAAGAGACCCCAGGAAGGCTCTGGTCCAAGCTCCTGCTCCAAGTGGGACTGTTGCCAACATCAGGTCATGGCTTTGACTCACCAAAGCTTAAAAACTGCCTGGAAAAGATCCTGTGGCCTCTCTCGGCAACCTGTTCCCAGTAGGACTGCTGTTCCTTCCCAGTCAGAAAGCTCTTTCTAATCACAGCTCTTTCTAGTGTCCAATGAAGCAGCAAATTGTGGCTACTGCCCCTTGTTATATTGTTTGACTCTTTTTACTTGCCCTTCAAATAGTTGTATTAGATTCCCCCCTTGGCCTCCACTTCTCCAGATTACATAAACCCATGTACACAACTTTTTTTTTTACAGGACATGCATTCCAAGTGCCTTACTGTCTTTGCAGTTCTCCACTAGACCCTTTCCATATTTCTCTTGAGCTGGGGGGGGGGGGAGAAGCAGTCCAAAACTGGATGCAGCATCCAAATGTGGCCTCATTCACCAGTTTCAAGTGGAGGGAAATCATAACTTCCCACAATCTGTTGGCTGTGATACCTCTACTGTAGTCCCAAATAAAGTTTTGCCTTATTTGCAATCTGAATGCACTGTTTGGTCATACTCAACTTCTATATCCACTGTCATCTTCTGGTATTCACTGTAATACCCAGGACCTTTTCAGTAGGGCTACTACTCACTCAGTCACTTCCTAGCCTCCATCAGTGCAAGGAGTCATTCTGCCGTAACTGCAGAACTTCACACTTTTTTTTATTGAACCCCATGAGGTTCATGGTGGCCTAATCCCCAAGTTTATCAATATCCCTCTGGATTTAGGCACTGCCATTTGCCATGTTGCCATGTCAGCTGCTCCCCCTAATTTAGCATCATCGGCAAATTGGATGAAGGTGCACCCTGTGACTTCATCAGCATCAGCTTGCTGATGAAAATGCTGAACAAAATGGCATTGAGCCCTGAGAACTCTGCTCAGTACTTGCTGCCAGCTGGACCTCAACCCACTGATCTCTCTGAGTCCAGCCAAACGTGGTCTGCTCAATTTTCAACCCATCTAACAATCTGTTTATGCAGATTATGTCTGCAGTATCAGAGGGGCTATTTTCCTCCAGAAGAATTTGGCAGCTTTGAATCTTTCCTAGACTGTCACAACTGAAAATACACAATAGGAAGAGAAGCCATGATATTTCAGAATTAAATTTTCATAGCTCAAAAAGACCCCAGACTTAGGACTGCAGAGGTCAGGAATTGAACAGCACCATAAATTTGTCAGCTTAAGAACAGTAGTCTATGTGGCCTTTAGCTTACCGAAAAAGGACGATAGTGTTTCACAGAAGCAATTGAGACTACTGGAAATAGACTGGAGGACAAACAGAACTTCAGCTGCACGTATAGGCACATCTTCCGAGAATTAATGGAGTACTTCCCAAAGTCAACTAATGGCACTCTAGGTTTTACTTACAGAATCAAAGAACATCTTTATTCAGGATGTGCCCTAGTTAGCAGTTAACAAGGTCACAGTTTCAAGAAGATCACAGGACTTATAGGAAGGGTTTTTGTAGCTTTCACAGAAGACACTTAAAGAATTTCTAGCATGCGACCCAAAGCTGAAATCACAAATGATACTAGAAATACATCGACTGACTTCAGGGAGAACAGGGCATTTAGATGAAGAGTCTACCACTTTGGGTGTACGTACACAAATTAGCAATTAAGGCTAATTGCTTTCAGCTGCATTTTGATGTTTGCAAAAATTAATGATGTATAATTAACACTAATTAAAGGACAGATGAAAGCCCATATTGGTGCTGGGAGTAGACATGGCTGACACAAGACAGCTACCTCAAATGTAGTTCTGGTGGTGTCAGCCTTCTGTGTTCTCAAACCAAACTTAAAACAGCTTTAATCTCCTCTTTGTCTTCTCAGGCACTTCCTGTCAATTAATCTTTCTCCATAGTCAGATCCTCAACAAAGGTACAGGAGAGGAAGAAATGCATTGTGCTTCCTACTGTGCTATGCACACTGCCAGAAATCAGCCAGACACGTCTGCTTGTTATCTACGTACAGGCTCCTGTAATGGCACAGGATCTACTGCACAGATATTAATTACACAACCGAACTTAAAGCAGAAGCCTGTGAAACACTACCCTGAGATACATGCACTTCTACAGCTATTTGAAAGCAGATAAACACATCCAGACCCAAGATTAAAATGAGTTCACTGCAAGATTTCCTGGCAATTTCAAATAATCTACCCTGACAACATTTCCTGTCTTGGAATAACAGCTGTCCAGGTCGATGCAGCCCTGGGTTCTGTTCCTCTTCCATCCCCCCAAAGAAGCCACAGCAAGGCACAGCATGCAGAGTGCCCCTCTGCCAACACTGCGCACTGCCGCACAGCCATACAGTCAGTCGCGTCTAGATGATCTCCTATTCTGGAAAAGTAGGCACAGTCAAATGTAAGAATACTAATTTTTGTCCCATGGAAGCTTAAACAGTAAGTTGCAGGTTGATGGGGGAAGAGAAGCTATTTGCTCTTTACAGAAGTGTGATTCTGTGGCTTTCCTGAAGCTCAGCGAAGAGGTACGCAGGATGAGGCCCCACGCGTGGTCAGGACAGCACTTTAGCCAAAGGTGAGTCCTTCCTGCCAATTACAATGCAGAATACAGAACACTGCAAAGTGATAGCATCAAAAGTCTATCTATTCTAACACTTCTTCCTGTAAAAGCACATGCCTGTTACAGGCTCACACACATCACTTCCTGGCTCTGTAGACTGATTCTGAAGAAATTTGCTCCCAGCATTCGGTTAACCAACTTGTAAAAGCCTCAGGCAATGCGGTTTATTGTGCATTGTTCAGCAGAGTGATCAGTCTCGAATCACACTGGATCAAACCTAGATGACCCAGAATCTCATCCGCGACAGTGGCCGTATTTGTCAGTACACAACAGGGTCCAGTTCTTGGCCAAAGTTCAGATCGTCAAACATCTGGTAATTCAAAAGGTCCAAACATACACAGGTGATGCCTCTGTCCTGCACAGCTAAGGCATGCCCCCATTTCTGTTAACTATATTCCCTCTTGCTGGCTAACATTGTATTCTTGGGGGGGGGGGGAAGGGGTAGAGAGGGGAAGTGTCCAGTCTAACGAACATTTATATTTGGTCAATGAACAGCCTTCGCACCAGGCAAGGAATGAGCAACACTTCTGAAGTTCTCCAACGCTGCTTCACTGAGCAGCCACTGAAGTTCCCAACTGGGACCCAAGCGCTGACTCTTGTTAACTGCCCGGTATACTGAAGCCACTCCAGCACACTCTGGGCTCACCACGCCTGACCTTTATTAGTGCGGCTGAGCAGACGTAGACTCCAGCAGTATAACTGCTTGGGTATGGCTCAAGGGGCTTCCTTAAAAAGAAGGAATAAGTCTAATAATTGTTATTCTGGAGCCTCAATCAGGCATCCAGAACATCCAGATTCTTCAGACAGCGGAGAAGCTCAGCGATTTCATTTGAATCTTTCTTTCCTCTAACTTTTTTCTCCAGTATCAAGTTCAGGAGTCATTTATTAAGAAGAGACTAGTCCCTTATAGTCACTCTGCAAAGCTCAAACAGACTCAAAATACAATCAGGACATTTTCATCACTAGTAGAACTTCACAGTAAATAGCAGTTTCACTGTAAACAGGATTTGCAATAACCCATTCAGAAATGTTGATGCTTTTTGGAGCAAAGGAAGCCCGCAGCACTAATCCTGTTTGTGACAGTGATCTTCACTCTGGTCCCGGGTGAAACATTTAAACTTTTTGCATTCCCCCCTTTTTACTGGTTTTACAGTGAACATCTCCTTACCTCGCACATGCAGTGCATGGCAACCATTAACAAAGCTCTTTTCTGTGCTTCTTCAGCCTCCCCCATGACATTTGCAGAAATAACAGTTCTCTGACTTCACTGCACCAGGTTCCCCAGTACCAGGTTTGGAGAAACCAGAAAGGAAGGTGTCCTAGGCAGCAAGCGAGTAGAGGTGCAGGAAAAGAGGAATTTCCCTTTAGGGATAGGCTGCAGAGAATTACCTGGTTGCCTAGAAACACGAGATTAACTCAGCTCAGCTTTCCCCTTCCTCCAGACATGCACTTAAGGAGAGGCTGTAAATTGGCTTCTTGGGAGACACAGGAGAGACCAGCTGCAGGGTGAGACCCCGGGTCACCGCACCGGGTCAAATAGCAGGCGAGGGGTAAGAAGACTTTTCTGCTCTCCCTTCCCCCTTTCCAATTTGTGTTAGCTTCCTTTGATTTGTAAAGAAAGTTTCTACTAGCTGAGTTTTAGCCGCCAGAACTAGATGCTCATTGGGTGGCTCAAACACGCAGTTCGGCAGCCCAATCTGTGCGTGCCAGAATTTCGGCTCCGATGGCCATCAGTTGTGTGAATGCAGTTAGGGTAAAGGAAATAAACATTCAACAAGAATGAGCTGCTGATATTTAAAGCGGATGATATTTTAAGCAAAATTACATTGATTTCTCTGCCTGTCAGTAACATTTTCCTACGGAAGCTGCCAAAGCACCAACGATCAGCAGCAAGAAACACGCTCATTGCCTGTTTGCATATTACAGGCCTGAAGGAGCCTGAGAGAAACACTGAAATCGGACCGCTGCCTTACTTACCCACCTTCACATAACCTGGAAGCCGGCAGAAGCCAGTGCTCTAGATGAGACAGACCTGGACTTCATCTCGTGCAGCCTATGCCCAAACGAATTTAACATGAAACAGCACCACCACTAATGCCAACGCTAGAACGCAGCCCACAAAGTGTGTTCAAGAGCCTTAATGGAGTCTGTGCAAGAAGAAAGCTGTCCCAGCCTGACACAACAGATCAAAATAGAGATGAATTAAGATCTGTCTATAAAATAACAGAGTTAGGAAGAAGGGTGCTGGAAAGTGTCCCTAATTCAGAGGATTTAACATCCATTCGCATTCACAAAAATCAGTACTCAGACCCTGAGTGGAATGGATATGCTGTGCAGTATATGCCAAATATTCTTGTGGACATCTGGGTAAGAGCCAATGATATGTTATCATTATGCTGGATAGTTATTACAAGCTGTGGGTTAATTTTTAGCAGAGTTTAACATCAAAAAAGAGTTTGATCTGGACTACGTATCTGTGCACACACATGCACGTTCACAGGCAGGAAGCAACTGCCCTGAAGCAGTCTATCTCCAGACATGTTCAACATGGTTTAGACATGTACGATGTGGCACATCATGTAAATGTAAAAGCAATACAGACCTTAGCTTGGCTACCCTTGGAAAAAGTAGAATTTAAGTGAACAGGTGTTGTGTGGGCTTTTCACTCTCCATGGATGTTTTTTGGCAATACCACTTCAATGGCCGTTTAGAAACAGTTAACACTACCTGATCAAAGTCACATTTTAAGAAAACCTATCTCTGAAATGAGAGAGAGATGTTTTCAGAAAGGAAGGTCTGAAGCTGTCCTCTGCTCCACACCTGTGTGCTTTGCTATGCAAAGCAATGAGTTTCTACCAGGACAAGTTTGCAAACATCAGACCTCTGACTTTTTTAGACATTATTTAATGAAAACTTATGATTTCAAACTGGTGGGATGGGTAAGAGTAAGACAAGGGAACAAAGCAACTGAGCACTTTTTAAAAATTAAAAGAAACTCAGATTTAGTGGAATTGTTACTTCTTTGCCATAGCAAAATGTTTGCTGGGCCCAAACATGAGTGGATCTCTTCGCCAAATAAATTAGACCACCTAACCAAAATATTTGTGTGAAGGTTTCTGAGATGAACAACCATATCAATACCATGATTTTATTCACTCAATTGTCCTGTCTCCTATAGAGAAAAATTCAACATTAACCTTGCTGAATAAGCAGTTTTACAGATTGATAGGCACTTGGTACTGAATCTGCGTTAGGAAAACAAGGAACTCAAACAAACGTAAGCAAAAACCGCTGAACGCAGAAACCACAGCGGCAGGTAAGAATGGGCTCTTGTTCGGCCATCTCGTACAGGTTACAAATTTCACCCGAGCCGCCGTCCGTGTGTAAGCCCGGACGTTTCTGGGGCAGACAGAGCGAGCAAGAGGTTCCTGTGATTAAAGAAGGGCCACAATCTCCTATAAACACCACGGGAGAAAAAGGAAAGGAGTTTATGCAAGCAAAATGAAACAAAAACATGCAGCGGAGCTGTCTAAATAAGGCTGCGTTTCTATACGACGAGGAGGGCTCAGCTGAGAACGTTCTGCTCTTCTATTTGCTTTCGTACCAAGCGCGGTACATAAACACGGGCGGACACGACCAAGTGCTCCCGCAAGAGGAGTAACTTTGTTTTGACAGAAAGGGATTAGTGTTTGCTGACTTTGTCAGAAGGAAATCACCACGCCGCCTGCCTCCCCCACCACTGCGTCCAAGCCAGCAGCAGCAGGGCTTACCCTGTAGTTTTCAGTGTTTACATTGCTGGCCCCAAACCTTCTTCTCTGTAGGTTACAGGGGAGTCAGATACTGAGCCTAACTCTCTCGCAGCAAACAACACTCCTCTCATCTTCACAGACAGGCATTTAGTATTTCACATTCTCCTTAACTGAAAACAGAGCCTGGCCCTAGCGCTCACGAAGACGAGAGCAAAAAGCCTCCTGCCATAGACACAGCGGAAAAGCAGATTTAGGAAAATCACTTCTTTCGGTGAGAAAGCCGATTTGCCAATAGCATTAGCTATACAAAAGAATCCTGTACAACTCACCTGTCAACCCTGAACAGCAACCTTGAGAGGGCAACCACTCCCCTTCTCTCCCACTCCTGCCTGAAAACCATAATTTTCAACTCATGGCCTACACTGACCAATTTCTGAAGGATTTGTGACCAATAACATGGACAGGTTCCCAATAGCACATGTGCTTTAAAACATGCTCTGTATATATCTGCATAAGCTTGCTTTTTTTCTTTTTCTTTTTTTTTTTTTTTTTTTTTTTTTTTTTTTTTTTTTTTTTGAAGGTTCAATAACCAAAGTTACTGAAAAATCACCAAGGAAGTCTGTATGGTTAGCCAGAGACACCCAACCTTCAGACAGCTAGGGATTAAGTGAGATAAATGCCACCCATTAAGCCAAACTGGCTTAATGACAGTCATGGGAGTTTCACAAGACAGCTAGGTCAGGAACCACGTTTGGTCACTGGAAAGTGCCACAACTTGAGATCCTTGTCATTAAAAGTTGTAGCTATGAGACACACAGCTTTAATGAAGACTACATCAACACGAGGTCTTACAGGCACGTAATGCAGGCAGGTACAGTGACTGCAGACACAAGTAGCCTGTACTTTTTTCAAGAAAACCTTTGCAGAAAGTTTCTAGATAGCAGTCCAAACTACCTTCCTACCACTTACACTGAAATTCTCCCAACTGCAGATCTTTCTTTAGTAAACTCAACTGTGCTTTAGTAAATGAAAGCACATTTCCACTTTGACTGTTTCATAGAAGCAGGAAAGGTGAATTTGATGCTGCAGTTGCTCCTGGGAACATATGATCCTGTAACAAAGTCAACAGCCTGGCCAGGGCTTGCGAAACCTTCACCTCAAAGAAGTATGTCTCAACCCTCACTCGTCCTGCCTCCCTGGAATATTCTTCAAGTATTTTCCATGCATAAATAAACTAAGGTAGAAGAACTTCAAATAAGCCTCGCCCTACGCAGTCAAATGAGCTAGGGAAAAGGTTTATGTGAGTTATATTATTTACATCTCAAGCAATGAAACCTCTTGTTTTGATATGTTATACACGCTTGAATTACCAACAAGACTGCAAAACATACACATTTTATATATTGCTGTTGTATCATAAAACATATCTACATGACTTTGTTCAGGGACCAGGCAGACCCCAGAAAATTCAGATTATAGCAGCCACTCAGTGTTCTCCTCCCTACAACTACAGTTTAATCCATCCCTTTGCTACCTACCACGGACAAAATTTCACAGTTTGCAGCTGCATTGGTTTCAGTAGTCAGGCTAGCCCCTGACTGTGCTTTTTGCTTACGTGTCATTCTCAGTCAGTCACTGCCATAATCTTATTTATATGAAGCCATGCTACTGAAGCAATGTATTTTCACAAGATTACCATGTATGAATGAAAGAACATAGATCATTTTTATAGTAACTGGCCACAAATTAATGGCAAATACCAACAAACCTGTATTTATTACAAGGCAATAAATAATCTGGATTTATACAGATTAACCTTTAATATGTTTGTTTCGTAGTTAACAGTCTCTGGAAACACGATCACTTGCGCCAGGCTGACTTCATTGATTTCTATTATTTAAATAAGCATGCCACAAGCAAAAGTCAGGGGTGAGGTAATAGCTCTTACTATGCCAGCTAACAGTAGCTGGAAAAACAACAAAACCACTTATCAATCAGCCTAATAAAAGACATTACCTCTCCCTACAAACCTTGCCTTGCTTATGTCATGGCAACAGCTTCACTCCTCAAATATTTATCATCCTAACAATTAAGTTTTATATTTACTGGAAGTTGTAAAGCAGCCTCAGTGTATAACTGATTTTTGCAACAAAACAAGATTTTTCAGTGCAAAAGAAGCACAGCAACATCAGTACTACAGATAAAGCCTGTACAATTTGGCCAACATGGGCATTGGTTCTGCAAGCTCCTCCACCCCCACATGCTTCAAACCTGGCATCCGTGGAGAATCCCTAGCAGCAAAACGATGGCCTTTGGGACCAAACTACCTCCCAGCTGACACTGCTCGAATTAACATCACTCGTGCAGGTGGGTCTGTATCACAGATAACTGATCGGAGGGACTAGCAGGCTCCCTCACAGCAGTCCTCCGGAACCCCATGAGGCTGCAGCAACAATTTTCTGAAGTGGTGAAAGCCATTTTTCATTCCACATTCACTGTCATGGCATTAAATTAGGAAAGAACGTTCTGAGAGGTTGGAGGAATAATTGCATCCCGTGGATCACCAGACGAACAGGTACGGTGTAGCTACAGGGCCGGGCAGAGATAATCCTAAGAGTTTAGGGAAGCAGAAGGTTCCCTGGAGCTCTCAGAGAGGACTAATAAACTGCTTCCAGGAAACAAGCCCATTAAGATATATGACTCTACCTTGTCAGCTGCATAGTAAACATACTCAACACACACACAGGAGTGGCCCTTCTTAAGCATTCTTGTTATTAAGAAGAGCTCAGGATGCAAGGAAATACTCATGCATTTCTCTCCTAGCCTGTTTTTGTTTAGGGCAACCACGTAACTCCTCCTCACTGCCTCAAGGCAATGACAAAAGTAGAAGCAAGAATTACACACAGATTAGCCTTGCTTCCACCACTCCAGCAGGACAGGGCTCTGTGCTCAGCTTTTCCAGCTAGACTGCTTCTCCGCCTATGTCTCCTGGCACAGCTTCCAGCTGCTGTGTCTGTGACTTAGCCTAGCTTCAAATACATTAATTCAGGTATAAAACACACGCTTGGACCGTCAATCCAACAGCAGCCTCCTTGCAGTTGTGCCTCCTGCATCCCTCGCCCCATCAGCCAGCCTCTCTGGCTGGTGCTGAGTCCCCTGGCACACTGGGCAGGATTAATGACACCAGCATCCAGAAGGGCTTGGTTAATCCACCTTCAAGAAAGTTAATTTGGATTAACTTTTGAGTGAAGTCATGTAGGTGCTTTCTAGGATGTTCCTTAGCTACATTATATCGAAGTGATGGTGGCTGGTAATTTTGGCCAGGCTCATTGCTCCATGGTACAGTAAATGAACGCTCAGTCTGTGTTTTAATAGTACCAGGCAGGTGGCAGCTGTTGTTTCTGAATGCCCAGCAGATTGCTGTGGCTCTTAGGACCCTCATCAGTGGAGGTACTGAATAGCTTTAAGATGTTATTGTTTGGCAACAAACTTTTTCTAACCTGTCTTTAAAAAAGGAAGTTTTATGTTGTGAGGAGACGAAAAGGCATTCCTATTCCCCTGCTCTGGGTGCTAGGCTGTCGAGTTTTTAAGTGAAGGGAAAAAAAGATATTATGTGATATTCAGAAAGAGTGTGCTAGAGAAATGGAATGCAGGGTACAGAATTAAATGTATAATTCATGGCTTGTGAGAGCCTTGAGGCAAGGCCTTTCGGACTTGCTAATTGTTTCTCTGAGAAGTAGGCCAGAAGCTGTAATAATGCCTCCTACACCTAGGCAAATACATGCATAAAGCAGTCTTAATATCCACATGGAGCTTCAACATCACTGCTGTTGCACAGATGTGCTGCTGGCATACCTGACCATATGCCAACCAAGCACAAGCACATGGGGTATCAGCCTGATCAAAGCATCTGCACTTAAATGCATGCACCACAAATGCAAAACACTGCAACTGTCTGTTTACAGTCTGAAACCATTCCAGGATATATTTCTGAATATTCCGGTTTGGGGGCTGCAGGCAGAAATATTTGTATAAATTGACTGCAGTCATGTTATGGCCCACTGAGGACCAGCATTATATGCTCAGTGCCATAGCATGTAGCTCTGCACATGTGAGACCACCAGAACTGAGTAGCTCTTCAGCTGCAGTGGCCTGATTTAGCACCACTGAGCTCAATGGCAAAACATTCAGTGGGTGCAAGATCGGATCCCAACTGAAGGCAATGATATTAATACGACAAGAAGGGAGGATGAAGGCAGGCATAACAATTTATACAGTTACAGAAGTTCGCTCATCTGCATAATTTAGAGGATTTAAGTCATAACCAAGCATCAAACTGTTCTTTAGTTTCCTATGCCATAACCACCTCCTTCTCCCAGTCCCCAACTAACACCCTTGTATTTTCTCATCTCAGCAAGTAAAAGCATAGGCTTTTGCCTACCTACTTCTTCCAGGTTCTCTAGTTTCAGAGTACACTATTCCAGCCAATTCTCTGGTAATGACCCACCGACTGCCACTAGCCACTGCTGCTTCTACTTTGTTAGACCCCCCCCCCCCCCCCCAAGAAGCTAGCCTCAAGGATCTTCAAGTGCTTTTTCTATTGCTGTTTTCAATTTGTTACAGAATCTGGTTAAGGTCATTCCCAGTGTCTTAAGAGAGCTGGACATGTGTTTAAAGCGGAAGGATCGGCTGTCTTCCTGCTCCTTCAGCTTCTCTCTTTCCCACGTTTGCTGAGATGCTGAAACAGCCCTCCTCTTGCTGTTCTGGTGCAACCACCTTCCCCTGCAGCCTCCTTGGACAAGCCTAATCCCTACACTGATACTCTGCTCCTCTTTTGGGAACACTTCAGAATTTCTTTTTAATCCCTCTTCTTCTCCCTGTTGTATTATTTACTGTTTATCAAAATTAACTTAAAAACTCATTAATGAAACGAAGATCATGATCTTCCATAAAGTAACTTATCTCAGGGGAGTTACAGAGGTAAAACTAGTAAAACTATTGGAAGCATAAGAAAACAGAATCTGTCCCTTAATTGTACAGCCCTAAATCATGTTATGCTCAAGAAGCTAGTAAAGGAGGTAAGATGATTAGAATGGTCATATTTTTACAGCAAATTTACAATATTTTCTTGAAGTTGTTCCATCTATTTCTCAGGGTCAAGAACATGAAAAAGTAGAAGGTCCCAGGAGAGGTGAGCAAAAAAAAGGCAGTCCCTAGTTTACATGGCTGCATCTGGAAACCATCAGCATTGGCTCATGAAACTTAGTAGTATAAATGAAGCTGTCAATTATATGATAAAGTTTCACAGCAAGTAAAACATCCTGTGAATGCATTTAAAATCATGTTCCAATGAAGAGAAAAACTGCCTTGCAACATATTCTGTATAAAAATCTTTAATGTTCATCTTTAATGAAACAGGCCTCACAATGAAGGCAGAATAATTTAAAGACTAGTTCAGAGGTCCATATAGAAGTAGAATGAAGCTGAGGATCCCAAGACTTAGACAAGGCTCAAATTACTAATTCCTAGGTCTGAAAGTAAAAATATCTCGAAGCTACTTTCTGTCTGAGGAGCAACACAACCAAACCCAAACCCAAACCAAGACGTAACCTGTTTAATGTGCAAGTCTCATCTATACCATTTTAACTTGACTGGTATTGTAACTGTCCTTTACACATTTTCAGAATAAGGTTTTGACACCTCTAATGAGCACACAAGGAGTTTACCATTACAAGGCTTTACAGCCCAAAAAAGCAAATTAAAGATCAAGCATTGGAAAGGGAAAATGAGAGGAATAGTAAAATGTCACTTAATCTTATGACTTTCACCTTTAATAACTTTAGATAGCTTCCACATTGGAAGTAAAGTAAATAAACATCAGCAGTAGTTTGGGGTAAAATTGAAAACTCCTTTTTAGTTTTACTTTGTTCTGTGACCTACCCATCTGATCAAATATCTACAAAAGTTACAAAAAGAGAATGGGTACACTGCAACTCTAACACAAAGGGCAATCTTTAGTATCATACCAAGAATACCACCAGAGATGGTGAATCAACATTTTTTAGAAAGATCCATGTGCTTCCACGTGAACGAGACATGAGCTCAGAAGACAGTATTGTGCACTGCCATCAGTATGTCAGAAGTGATCTGTTGTCCAAGACGGTATCAAAAATACTCCAAACTTTCTATATGCACAAAGCTTTAAATTAAAAAATGTTTTAATTGTTCAGAAAACATGCTGATTTCTCTGAGTGCTCCCAGTTCATTTTCCACTGCTGAATCTGCCCTGTATTTTGCTTGCATTGGTTTATCAAGGAGGATGTATATTTGTTCAAAAACCTCAAAAGATAGAGCTGGGGAGCAGTAGCACAGGAAGAGTAGCTGTACCAAATGGTCATATTCCTAAAGTGCAGAGAAATAGTAACGGGGGAAAAAAAGAGCTACATTGCACTCCCCTGGCTGATATAGCAGCAAAGTCTTCAGAAGAAAAATGGTCTCTGGAAGGCACGTCCACAGACCTGCACGCAGGACGGCGCTGATGCACAACTGAGAACAAACTACGCGATCTGTGTTCATACGGTAGAAATAGCTCAGACGCACCCCGGGAGTGGTGGCTGCTTCTGCTTCAGATCAGGTTTAACTCTGTGAGGGGGGTTACCCCTTCTGGAGCCGGAGCAACAGGACCTTACGCCAGCTGACAAAGTCCCCTTTTTAAAACACTTTTACTTTTGATGGGAAGCTGAAAATCTTCATAAAAAGCTCCCAGTGAAATAATTGCTTTCTTTTCACTTCAACCCAGTAGACTCCCACAGATTTTATTGTATTTTATCTCTTTTAAGTGAATTGTACAGCTTCTCTTAAAAGGCTCACCTTTAAAAAAGCAGCCTAGAAAATACTACTCTAAATTTGACATAATTTCCCCTATGTTTCAAAGCCAGGGAAGGGCTTTTCTGAAAGAAGATAACACCTTTTCTACTCAAGTAGACTGAAAATCTGCTGCAGAAAAAAACACACAAAAAGAAAGAAAGGAAAAAGAAAGGAATAAACTGCTGGCAAAGTGTGTGGGTGGAGGGATTCTGTCTTTAATCTGACAGGTGTATGTCAGCACTTCTCTTATACACATACCTATAAGGGATCTATTTGTTTTTTTCCTTTCATTGCTATAGGCTTATATCGTTTTCTAATTATACCACTTATTTTGGGGTTAGCTTCCTGCCAGTCTCTTCATGACGTCCAAAAAGCTAACAATTATAATACAAGAAAAGCATAAGCCTTTTTTTTATCATCACTTTTGCCCTTCTAAGCCCCTAAACAAATTCTTTTTGAAATCAAAAAAATAATATCGTCAACCATGCAACAGACTACGTGGTCCAAAAAGTGATTTACACACTGGTAACTAGGGAGCAGGCAGAGGAGGCGGCTGCTCAGCTGATGGATATAAATAGTAAAATCCTAGTCAACAGGATATTATTGTTCTTTGGGGTTCCCAAAGAAGACTTAAGCAATGGATCAGCTCCTACGCACACGCAGAGCCCAAGTCAGGGCCAGTGTGCAATGAGGAGGTAGTGCAGGACCATGAAGGACTCAAGGCTATTTCTAAATTACCAGGTCTGAACACTTCTGATGTTCCAGTGGGATGAGAGACTGCAAAAATGAAGGGAAAGCACTCAGCAAAACACCTGTCATTTATTCCTTTACCTATCAGTAATTCACCTCTGAAAAACACGAGGTTAAATAGCAGTGCTTTCCCCTATACAGGCCTTGGGATAGGGATCCACCAACTAACACCAAAGAACTTGAGAAACTGAGAAAAGAAACAGAAGATAAAAAGAAGTCTTCCAGAATCAGGTCAGAATGACTTATTTATCAAGCTGTGGTTCCACAAGACTCCAGCAACAGTGAAGGCACCTTATGGTCTCAGGTATTGCAAAGGTTCCACTATAAACCACCGTTCAAGGTGAGGCAATTAATTAACTTGCCTCATCCCTCTACGGCTTTACAGAAAAAAAAAAAAATCTGAGTGCTGTCCTATTTCTGATCTTGCTTCTGTTAACTCCTGGACTTCTCTCGCAGAACATCTCCTTGAGACATTATAATCATCCAGGGCAGACAAACATCTTTAGATGATCTCTCAGCATTTGGGCAGGATTAATACGTCTCAGCCGTGCCCTAAGCAAGCTCTCCTTTGGTCTTCATCTCTACATCCCCCTGAGCTCTTTCAGACGTTTTCAGACAAAGGAGACAGGGTTTGGGGCCACTTGGATATAGTACCACTCTCTGTTAAAATAACATTTGGATGATTCTGAGAACTGTACTTAAGAGTATGACTTGACAGCAAGTCCAGCCTGGGATAAAATATGATGCCACCCATTCATGCATGCAAATGGAAAGCTTTTATTATGTAAGAAGTTACTGTCCCTGGAGATGTTGACCATGAAGTATAATTATCTGGATTCTAGTAGCAAATTTCCTTCCTTCCCCAGCTCTACTTTATCCCCTTTCTAGCAATACGTATGCAAACCAAAGCAAACCGAACTCCTGGAATAAACTCAAGGAAACAAAACTACAGTAAGAAGAGGCAGAGGGGGCCCAGATAATTCTGAACTTGACAAACCTAAATCCAAAGCTCCTGGAGGAAAAAGGTTTTACCTGAAGATGATAAAATTGTAACTCATACAGATGATCACCTTGAGATTTCAGAAAATACTTCTTCACAAGCAGGAATATGTAAAAGACAAAAGGTTGATTCCATTCCATCGTTTGTTCTACTTTCACACACACACACACGAAAAAGCCAAAATGAAAGCTATTTGGTGCCGGTTAGCCTTTACCAACCAACCTGGTACACTAGAGAGAACGCCAATAAGCATGAGCAAATTGAAGATGGAGAGTTCCTGCCCCCAAACAAGGGAACTGCATGTGCTGGATTGAAAGGCCAGCTGGGAGGTTAATGTGAATTAGCAAGTTCTGAAAGTTTAGGGTAGACCAAGAAATATATATGTATTACAATTCATGTAAATTGTTAGATACCACGTTAGATGGTGAAGAGGCGAAAAGAAAAAGGCATGAAGAGAGGAAACAGGTCAGGTAGCTGAAATGGTCGCTTTGGAATGAGAAGATCAAGGCTCAAAGCCTGCCCCACCAGAACATACCATGTTCACATACAAAAGCTATGTCATAAGGTTATCCAAATAACTTTAAAATGAGTCCTTTTTAACATGCTTTTGTTACCCAACTTCAAAATAGGGATGTCATCTAGATAAACACATCAAAACTATGGGACCTTCAAACACTACAGAAACAGAAATAATTCTGTTAGAATGTAGTAAGAACAATTTGAATTTTAGTCAAGACAAACCCAAAGCAGTGGGAAAGCAAGCCTGCAGGCATCAATATTACTATCTGAGTACCAGTACTCAAGCTTGGACCCTCTGTGTAAAACCACAATTATTAAATGCTCCTTCCGCCTCCCTACCAGTCCTATCATTCTGTAAGAATGCAGCATGTGCAAGAACATACACGCAAAACAGCATCTGCAAGCCAAAATGAATCTTCTTGTCATGTGGAAATCATGTTAGCACATTATGCTGTGTTTTCCATGCAGTTCCTGAGAGGAGGCCTGTGTTTAGGCTCCAAATCTGATCATTACTGTGATAAACGAAATGAGCGGAAACTCTGGCTTGTATAGCCTGAACGGCAGCAGCTCTGCAGCCAGTCATTGCTCTAAGTTTTGGTTCGCTAGTGAAATGAGAATACAAGAGGTCAAGTGAACATATTAAGTTTATAATTAAGGGTCTGAATGACAAAGCTGTCTACTGGCTTGAGTGACATGAAGTAGCGCTCTCCTCTGAGCTTGCTGTCGCTGTGTAGACCACCTCTCCAACTGGCTTTCATCCTCCGTACTAGCATAAAAGTGAAGGATGGAGTATACCTGAAAAAAAAATTTTGCTTTAGACCCAGCTGTGGGAGAGTCAACGACACATTGTTTAAACCCACCCCCAAAATTAAAGGAAGAGTCAAGGGCTTCAAAGGCACTCACGATCTGACAAGAAAGCAAAACCTAAATATAACTGGCTGTGTTCCTTAGTTTCAAAACAGTCTTGTGAAAAGCAGTGGTATCAGCTTTCCAGACCTCAAGGTTATATCTCCCAACACCTGAGGTCTTGGTCCCATCCGGGACGAGACAGGAAGCATATGTTGTCCTTCTTCTGTAGACACAGGCTACCATCTCCAGGGTCACAATTGTTTCCTGACTTAAGAGTAGTCAAACTAGTGCAATCTTGAGGGTCTCAAATTAAAACAAACTCATTAAAATAAACTCAGTGATACTGTCTATTGCAGCACTACTGATGAAGGATTTTATAGCTTTGCTTAGTTGTACTGGCAACCAAAACATGGTGCTTCCTTTTGATACACACAATTTTTGAAGACAATTAGCTCTCCTATCCTTTTTGATCCTTTTGATAAACATGTTTTAAAGTTTTGAAAGGCCAACAGTAAATACATCAAACAGACTGTCTACCTTCAAAAGAAGAAATGTAGCTTACCCAGCAAAAATTCACCCACAGTCTTCTTTCAGCCAAGGTCAATAATTGTATTAACTTCTGTGAGAAGCCTGCGAAAAAGTTCTTTCTACTAACATTAAATCCTTTAAAAACTTTATAACGTGGAGAAAAGGAAGAACACGTGCAAGAGTCCCTGTAACTTTAAATCACTCCTTGTCCTGTCTTCAGAGAGATCTTTGAAGAAAAAATAATAATCAGAGAGCAACAGGAACTAAATGTTGTTCAGTGGCATTAATCACCAAGGACAGGAAGGCCCCTGCCCGGCCGGGGGATTTTGAGAACAAGGGCAGACACCAAAAGCTTTGCCAACTACACTGAAAAATAACCACAGAAATCGTACAGGATTTTTGACAGAATTAGGCCTATTAAGTACCTGGTTGAAAAGGTAGAGTTGATGGCGTGAAATCTATCTTACCACACTGTCGCCAGAAGCTATGCCCCGTTAACAGAGGATATTCCACTAAATAAACCTTCAAGGCTATATTCCACCCTGCTTACTCACAAAACACTCAAGCAAGGACACTTAACAGCTCTGCTTGCATCTCCAGATCATTATAAAAATGTATTATATAACCTTCACATGGTCTCTATGAGCGTGAAAGCATCCTTTTCAAATGATACTTTCAATGACCAGAGCCCCACAACAAATAAAGCTGGAATCTGGGTAAGGTTCAGACAAGTTTTTTTCATTTCTTGGCCTATGATTAGTCAAAATACAATGCTATATTTTAGAAGAGCAAATATTACTTTGGATATATACCCTAAACTAGAGGTGCTTAGAAAGACTGCTTATGAAAGTACCTTTATCTCTAGAAGCCAATGAGCTTAGTAGGCTTTCTCTGCCCTCTGAGTCCTTGTTCTCATTCGGGCAGTATTTTTATGATTCACTGATTTTAAGCATTACACCGAGGCGCTGGCTGCAGTCCCTCCGGAGCTCTCCCTAGACGGGGAGCACCGTGCTGCCGGGATCAGCGCAGACGGGTCTGGGCTTCTGCTTTTCAGTGCCTCTTCCCCATTTGCCCACTTTTGATTGCCTTGTTGCTCTCCCTGGGCAGAAAGCCCAGACCGATTTATGTTTCCTTCCTCATATATATATCCCAGACACTGCTTCTGAAGTGGGCATTTCATACCATGTTATTTATAAATACGTTATATATTTATTACCTTATAACTTGAGTTTGTGTTTATAATGAGTATCAGCAAGAGCCAGAAAGCTTTAACCCTGTGTCCAGAAGCAGTCAAACGAAGGATCAGTTTCTAGCAGTTATCCTCATTGATGCTGCTTTTATTTGCCCCAGTGCCTGGACTCTCCTGTCCTTCCCATTTTTCACTGAGCCAAGGGAAGGATAAACAGCCCTTGGTTGTGAACTACAGTAACTATAAAAAACCTCCATAAAAAGCCTACTGATATACATCGGGGTTTCTTTGCAAAGATTAAAATGAAACTGCAATGCACTTATATCTAACCAGTAGTGCACAACAAAAAGGCAGGCCATGCACGTAACCCATCGCAACCCAGAGCTTCAGCTGAAGACCCCTGAGAGGGACAGAAGTTGAAGCTGAGATAGAGGTAAGAATAATATATGGGCACCTGGTCATTAAAGTGTTTGTTGTACTGTTATTTGGCTTTTCAAGGAAAAGGCTGGAAAAACAGGCTGGAAGAATAAAAACATGGCTCCACATAAATACTTGAGAGTCATGAGACAAGTAACCTGCCACGTGACCATTAACAGCGATAGTAAAGCTGGGTGGGGAGGAAATAAGTGCATGTAGGCAGTTTATTTGATGTTCATTCTCCCCTGCAAATACTCTCTTCTTGGCGTAACATACAAAATACCTTCTTTTAAGGATTTCTTGTTAACCAGAGACTGCAACAACTCCTCCACAGTAAACAACAGCTCCTTAAGCGAGTCCCAGCCTCCCCAAGGCAGGATCCAGGTGACAGACCCAAATTTTAGCTCCATGTGAGCATGGCTAAAATGGGATCCCCTGCTCTGGTGCATCCAGTTTACCACCACCAGACAAGATTTGGTCTTGTACTTAAAATCCCTGTGCATTTTAAAATTGGATCTGGTTGGGCAAGCTGCTGGGTACGGGCAGAGCATCATGGACGGATTTCAGCGGGCCTCCGGACACGCTCGTATGCACCGAGCAGTACCGGAGCGAGCAAGGATTTGCACTGTCGGACTGGGGTCTGAATCACATGCAAATCCAACCAACTGTGCTTGCTTTAATGGACGTGGAGCAGTACAGGAGACTCGTGTGCCCAGCTCGGTACTCAAAATGCCCTCATTCCCAGTGCTAATTAGGACAGGATTAAGATCCAAAGGGATCCATCCTTTAAAGATACAAGGACTGGAATATAAATATTTCTATTTGAAATTAATCTTGTGCCACATATTTTGTGATTTTTTTTTTTTTATAAAAAAGAATTATATCATGAAAACAGAAAAACACAAAAATTGTCATAATGAAGCAAATCAACAAGACTGATCTAGAAGGATCTTATTTCTGACTATGGACAGTAAAAGACGCTAAGGTAAAAAAAAAAATAAAACAAGGTAACTCATTGTTCATAGATTCTCTGGGTCTGAAGAATACTGATACATGTCAAGAGTAACTTCCAAGGTACTGCAACACAAAGTATGTTTTTACATGTCAGAATTAGTCAAAAATAAAGAGCATCCCTCTATGTAATATATTACTTTAACAATGATGTCTGAATCATGCCATCAAATTAGGTAGCTGATATAGCGATTACATTATCTTTAAAGTGTTACCAGTAACATCTTTTTAGATTCAACGCGTTTTCTGGTGGTAGGACCAGAAATCCTCTCTGCCTGCAGGTTACGTGTCCATAGGCGTTCGTTCTGCAGGTGTCAGGCTGTTGGTATGATGAGCTTCCTTGGAAGATGCGGATTTAAAGTTGTGACTGTGGCTACAGCTACAATCTCGAACTACAGCTAAAATGTAGCTCAGCTGTTTGCATGGAAATAGGCACCAATTACAGAGAAGGAAAATCTATCCTGCAATTCCACTGATCATTGCAGTAACCTACCGCCCCTGTACTTAAGTGGGAAGAGATAAAAATAGAATAGCAGGTAGAGAGAATGTAGAAAAAGACCGTTATTTCTCAAAATGTTCTGTGATGCCATTTACCATATCAGCATTGACACAGATGCAACTAATTATCTGGTAATTTCTTCTCCTGAATACATAATTTTGAGACTCTTTTTGACTTCTATATGACAGATAATATTTGGCTCTTCCCCTTTTGATCCCTCTGTCCTTAACAATTATTCTGCAACAACAGTACGTTTAAACAGCACAGGACATAACAAAATCAGTGTTTACATGGACACTGACAAGCCACAAGGCCCACAGTTGCTTCTTCTATCCCAATAGGAAGCTGTCTTTAAAAAGAAGAAAGGAAGCAAAGTCATTCCTTTGTAGTATTTTCAAAGCAAACTCTACAAATATCAAGGATGTTAGTGAAATAACCTTCAAATCATCTTTAGGAGAAAACAAATAGATTATATTTCTGTCCTAGCTGACTGGAAATATAATAAATAAGCAGGAGAAACTATTAGAAGTACATTACACTTTTAAATTGGTATTAGTTTTAATTGTGCATTTGGAAGATTGTCGTTTTTTAACTAATGCTCTCCATTTAATTCCAGGCAAGTGATGAAGTCTGAGACCTCACCAGCTCTTGCAAGTAACGCTGAGGCTGCTCAGCCCTTGAACGGCAACTTGCCAGGAAAAGAAACAAAATGCGATGTTGGTGAGTGATAGCAGCAGATTAATCCCATGCCTCAAGTTAGCTCCATGCTTGGAGAATCACAGGCTATACCAGAATAGTCTCTCTTGCGAAGGAGTGTAAATGTAGCCGGTGCTAGCGTTCATTTGGCCATGGAGCTGTTGGGCATGATTTGAATTTGGTGCAATTTCATTCATGCAATGGGACAGACAGCCCCAACTTCTAGTTTGTTAGGGAAATTAGGCATTGACCTTGTTAACACCGTCTGCTACAACATGCAATCAGTACTTTCTCTTACCTCCCACTGTTTCATTATTTCATTGCCAGTGCTTCCTACTTTTCGGGCAAGTAAGTCTTCCTTTACTGTCATTGCTGACAAATACGTCATTAAATTGCCATTACAGAGACCAGCCACACCAGAATAATTATGTTTCCAGCATTATTTTTGCTTTCTTATCCCTGGATCTGAATCGTTATGTTGGGGTTTCACATTTATAACTCCCAGGCCTACTTAACTTCATTTTTATATGGAATAATATTACTCTGTGGTTCTACAGTGTTTCATCCAAGTTTCTCCAGGCAAATTAATCTTTCCAAATGCTACAAGGAGCTCCACTGAAATTAACATGTCTATGGGCAGAATAAATACAGGAACAAGGTACAGAAGAGTGAAAATAATGAGCAGTTGTAGCACCTTACTTTTGTCAGAACGAATTGACATATTAAAAAAAAATTCCTTCTATTTGTAAAATTTTCATTTGTTTGAAAGGCATGTCGAACTACACTAAAAAAGTTGAATGCTGCTGTATCCTGTAATTAAAAAATAATATTTGCACCTATGGATTTCTGTGGGTTCTGGATAAAAGAGTAGCAAAACAAGATAAAGAGTATGGGACTTCTGATTCCTTGCCTAGTCTTCCAATTAATGAACCAGACTTCTACCATCCCACTGTATATTGTTATAAATATAAGAAATGAAATTCAAATCAGAATTACTTTAAAATGGCAGTGATAGCACTCATTTCTCAGAGATGAACAAATCTTCCAACTATAAAAGTATTCATCTCTTTTCATCCTTTATTCCAAGGAATGGAAGGAAAGATATGTACTACTAAATATACATTCAGACTACTGCAAAGTACTGAATTCAGGACAAAAATATCATCTAAAACAGAATAATTCCTGCTGGGGATGTTGCCTCTTTCCAGTGAGTGCAATTCACCACATAAGAAAGTGTATTTTTGATGATCCTAAATCAAGCTTCCAGTAGGGAAGATTTTAAAATATTCTTGTGTTGTAACAAAATGTTCCTGCTGGTGTTATAATGAAAGAAAGAAAAAAAAAAAAAGAAAAAGAAAAACCTCCTCCTGGCAGGAAATTAATTATTGAACATTCCAGTGCTTGATGATGCGCTCCTACATTCTGTGCAGTCTTTCCATTTTTCTCTCTCAAAATGCAGCGAAATTCATTACGGAGAATATGGCAAAACAACAGAGCTCCAGAAAACCAGCTTATCAAATGCATTTAGAAACCAGAAACAGAAGTGGAGCGAGGAATGTGGTTTGTGTGTCATCACACCTGGCGCCCATTCCCTTTCTGCATCCCCCTCTCCTCTTCTCCATCACGTTGCCACTTCTGCTTCTATGCCCTGAAATCACTTCTGTCTCAGAGGGAAGCTGTTCTGGCCTTTAGCATCGCTTACCTGCAACAGCTTTGAACTATCACTTCCTTCACTGAAAAATAAACTGGAGATTTCCATTTCTTAAGGAAAAGGCAAAGTAAAAGCCAGTCACCATGTGCCCGTGTGTAAACATTCAGCTACAGTTCCATTTTTAAAACCACCTTTTTTTTTTCCTCATGTCCAGCCAGTTTAGCAAACTTCACCAATGGCTGTCAGTTTTAGTCTTCCTGTGAAAAAGCTGGAAAAAAAAATGTGCCTGCCGTAAGTTCACCAATCGGTTTGATGTTCGAATATATAGTTACTGAACCTGAACCTGCATCCTGCATATTCATCTCAAAAAATACGGAATTCAGCGGGGTTATACCACTGCCAGAAGCACACCATGAAAGCAGACATTTCCAGGAGCTGGCATCCTGGATCCTCAAGTGGTACTTTTTCAAACTACCAAACTACAGAGGGAACATGTAACAGACTGAAACCACAGATGCCAGCTGCAGGTAGTGTTTTACGTGATCAGTACTCCGTAGCTTGTTTGGGACATGATGAAGAACTTTTCATGATAAATGAATAATTTTGGCTTTTAAGAAAAAAGACAGTGAGAGTATGGGAAACTACTAGAGCAGATGGCCGTATGATGCCTGCAGAAACTTTCATACCAGGTAGGCTGCTGAGGCACCAGCGGTACCGTTTCTCATGGGCATCGCCACTGTCTCGTGGGGCTTATCAACCTCACGCTCTTCCCTCAGCTGCCAGGCAGCATGGCTGGGACACAGCCCGACAGGAATACCACTCTGGCTTCCAGACCAGAAATAGCTTGTATTTGGCTAGTTCAGTGCACCAGCAGAGCAAGAGAGTCAGTCTCCATTCCTACATGCAGACGTGCCAGTGTTTTCATGTGTTGTTCATATCTGCAAACACTTAGCCGCTGCCCACCACCCTCCCCTCAGAACATACTCCAATGCATCCGAGACACCTCTCAGTTCCTTATTCGCACAAGTGGTCCCAGCCATGAGATGCATCTTCACAGCTGCAAAATCTTCCCTTGAAAGGAAGCACTCTGGAATAAGACAAAACATCATCTTCCTAGCATCTCCCTAAACACAGAGGTACTCGCAAGAGTGACAGCAGCAGAGCAGGAGCAGGAGCAGGAGGTGCGGCAGGAGACCAGCAGTTGCCCTTGCCACGGGGGCCCTCTGTGAGGCCCAGAGGAGCAAGGTCCTGCAAGAGCTCTGCTGGTGCTGGTGGAAATCCTGCATCATCCTCAGCTATTTTTTCATCCTAGCCTCATGGCTTTCCTGCACATCAAAGCTGTTATTGATTCTGCAACTGATACACAGCAATACTAGTGGTGACTCAGATCACATTGTTCTGAGAAACTTAATTTTGCATTATAAAACAGAAGCAAGTTTCATTTCTTCGCTACATATGAACATAAAAGCATATGTTGGCATTTTATAAGAAACTATACTGAAGAGAAGCGCCATGCTTTGCCACTGAGCCCTTGCATCACAAAGTCACACACTCGCCTGAGTATCAGACTCACCATCTGTAAAATGTTTTTCACTTCAAGAAGATAATGTGAGATCTAGGTGTTAAAAATCATATATACTGTAAGCAATAGCTATTATCACTTACTTTGGAGCAGCACTTTAGAACAAAAATCTTTTTTCTCCCCTGAAATAGCCTGCACAAGGCATAAAACTTCTTAAAAACCTATGTAATAGCACGAACCAGGTGACATCTAATACACCTCTTAAAAATTCTTCTTGTATTTTAAAAAGACAGGGGAAGGTTTTTCCTGAGCACAATGTTATTCTGAGGAATTTGCCCTGTAGGATGACATTCTCCCGCAGAATTATAGGAATTCTGGAGAAGGCTGTGTGCATCTGTATAAATGCATCTTAAGTTCCAGAGAGGGAAAAGAGTTTAACTCCTTCTTACACAAATGATTGAAAGGCAAAGTGAAAAACAATAGATTATTCTTTCGAAGAATAAGTTTCTTTTCTATTGCCTCTCAAAACAAACACCCATGAATTTAAGATTAACCCTTTTTAATCACTACAGCGTTGAGCAACAGGAGATTAGATGCAGGCCATCCATGCTAACGTACAGAATCAAAACAGATGGGGCCAGGAGTCAGAGAAATGCAGACTTAGGTATAATGAGAGTCTATCAAAACAAGAGGGGAGTCCAATCCAAACTCGCCAGCCCTGACTCCAATCAGACTCTGATTTTTGGAGGTTATGAAGATACAGGTCAAAATGTTGTGGAATGAGTCCATCTGCATTAACTACATTAACATGACATCAGAGCTGAAAGAAGGGCTAATTTGGATCCCTTTTCAGATAAATTATACATGTTCTATAAACAAACCAGGCCAAAACTAATTTCCAGCGACTGCGCTGTCTCTTCCAGTAATCAGTGCTTTAATATCATTATGCATAAACAGGAAGAGATGATGTTCTGTAACTCAAGACCATTATTTTTATGGGACGTGGAGATACATGGCAGTACTATGCAAATTGTTGATTAAGAAGATTGGTATGCTACATTAAACAAACAGTTTTTCCATGCCTACGAACCAAGCAAGGCTGCTTTTTACTGTTACAGTAGCTCTTGTTGTCCTTGCCAATCACGACGAGTTACTTGTAGGGGGCAAACATAACTTCGAAGCTACTCTGATACTGATGCTGAACTACATTCAGACCTAGACATTTGCATCCTTTGCACCAACACAGCCCATGGCGGAACAGGGCAGTATCTTGTAGATGATTTATCCAAAAGCTCTCCCCATGTTTATTCTACAGATGCATATGAGAAGGTACATTAAATTAAGCACCGGGATAGCCCTCAGCTTCCTTTCAAACGGCAGTACAGGGAGCCAGAGCCGAGAATCTCCCCACCTTTACGTCGGCGTGATGGGGCAGACTCTGGCTCAGAGTTTGTGGGCACCTCTGCCGGGCTCCCCTCAGACAGGAGCCCCCGCTGCCCGTACCCCGGCAGGCAGGGGAGGCCTGGCACTGCTTTCCGTGCACACCGCAACCGGCGACCAAAAAGTGCCCGGCCTGGAGGCCCGTTGCGGACCCTTCCCCTGAGCGGGCGCGGGCATGGCCCCGGCAGGCGGCAGCCCCTCCTCGGGCTCCGGGGGCAGCGGCGCCGGCGCCGCGCCCCGCCGGCTCCCCGCACGCGGGGCTCCTTCGCCCACGTCGCGGGTGGGGTGGGGGGCAAACACGGCGCCCGCCGCCCGCCGCCGCCGCGGCGCCGCCCGGCCCCTCCCGGGGTCACCTGCAACCCGCGCCGCGGGGCCGCGGGGGGCGGCCGGGGCCTCCCTACCCTGCAGGTTCTGCACGCGGATGTCGCTGATGTGCCCGATGAGCTCCTCGCGCTGGAACCAGTCCCACTCGTGCCCGGCCATGGGGCCGCGCGGGGCGGCGCGCAGCGGGGCGCGCCGCCGCCGCCGCCCGCAGCCGCACCGGCACCGACGGCGGGCGCGCAGCGGAGCGC
This sequence comes from Rhea pennata, assembly GCF_028389875.1. Classification (NCBI taxonomy): domain Eukaryota; kingdom Metazoa; phylum Chordata; class Aves; order Rheiformes; family Rheidae; genus Rhea; species Rhea pennata. Next base: position 54,366,603 of record NC_084667.1, read on the forward strand.
GGCGCGGAGGAGCGGCGCGGCGCGGCGCGGAGCGGAGCGGAGCAGCGCGGCGCGGGGGGGCGGCCCCTCTCCGCGCCGCGCCCCGTCCCGCCCCGCGGCCCTCCCTCGCCGGGGGCGGCGGAGCGGGGCGGAGCGGGGCCGGCGGCGGCGGCGGCGGGGAGCTCCCCGCCTCCCGCCTCCGCGGACGGGACCCCCGGCCACCCGCCGCGCCGCTCCCGGCCCGGGCGGTGCCTCCGCCGCCGCCCGCCCCGTCCGCGCCCCGCGGCCGCAGCGCCCTCGCGCAGCGCGGGGCTCCGCGCCCGGCGGCAGCCGCGAGCACCCGGCTCTGCCCCCTCGCCCCCGGCTGCCGTCGGCGCTGCGAATACATAACGAGGGTTGGCGGGCGGGGGCGGCGGAGCGGGGGCGCCGCTGGCCGATCTCCGCGGCGGGGCCGGGCCCGGGCCCCGGCGAGGGGCGGCGCGGCGCCCCCGCGGTGAGGGCGCGCGAGCGAGCGAGAGGTGCGCGGGGATCTGCCCCGTGGGAACCGGGAACGCGCCGCTGTAGGTTAAAAGCACCGCTGTGCAGTTTGCGTGCTCGTGTAGTCCGCTCTCTCCTGTCTATTCAGTAGGGCAGATTTCCGCCGTGGCCTGTTTTCACATTGAATGTCTTCGTTTAGCCATATTTTCATCAAAAATGGACAGTAATTATCAAGGCTCTTCGGCATTACTGAGATCTGTGCTCTGAAAACTTAATTACAGCAGGAGCATTTCCCTTACGCACAAGGCATTTCATTCAAGTGTATCACTGTGCATACATGCGTGTCTGTTTTCTTTTCAAACCATGAAGATTATATAATGTAAACAGAAATTTTCAACACAATCCCGTCAGACTACTACAGTATCATTACCGAGGCTAGCAGAACACACAAGCTGAGATCTACAAAGTTAAATATAAACAAACCAGGATCTAGAGATTGTGGCTCTTTCAAGTTGGAAGTGTTTATGGGATCCCATGCGCCTGCTTTCTCCACACAGCTGGTTGTTTCACCCCGCTCTGGAATGCAGCACCCTTCCCACAGCCGGTCAGGTGATTTTTGTATCGTAAGTCAAAATCAGACGGAGATGGTAAAAAGGCCAAGGCAGCTGTAGTGCATTTATTAGGCGAACTGTTTATCACTGCTACAACAGGTACCTGTCCATGATCTTCCAATCCAGTCTGCAAGAGTCTGGGGCTATCTTCAGCTTTATTGCCAGTTATGTATCAGGGTTCAAAAGTTTTGCACAGATGTAGGCAGACAAGCACCATGCCAAAAAGTTTATGGGCCTGGACACAAAGAACAGAATAAACCGTGAAATCCTGTGAAAAGGAAAATACATTGGACTGAGTCCTGTTTGCACAGATCACGATGCCCATCTTTGACTTCCTTTTGCACTGGGAAGGCTTCATTTTTTTTGTTTTTGTTTTTTTTTTCCTCCCAAGAGGTTTCCAAGTGGGCTGAAGGCATCTGTAACATGTTCAGAGGTGGAGCTGAGAACAGAGTCAGGGTGGCTGTGGGAAAAACTGGAGAATGACTTCACATCACAGAGTCATTGCACTGTTGTCTCAACAGGACCACTGGAGTCTCTGGTGCAAGCTCCTGAATGAAGCAGGACTACCACCAATGTCGGATCAGCCGAGCTTCACAACCTCCAAGGACAGGGGTTTCATGATCTCTCTGGATAACCTGTTTCAGTTCACACTAGCCTCCTGGTGAAACCTCCTCGTGACCTACAGTCAGTCTAACCCACTGGAGAAAGGAAGTTAATGTAAGATACACTTTTCAATAAACCAGGAACAATCCACAACCTTCTGCAGCGAAAGTTGTACGCTGGGGTGGAGTGCAGGGAGCAAAGGTCGGAGGCAGTAATACAGTAACCACTAGCTGCCAGCCCTGGCCTGGGATGTTGCAGCCCTGATTCATTGCCCTCTGCACATTCATTCTGGGACTGTTTAATGTATTACTACTGCCTTCAACGTGCTTCCTGCCTGAGCATTAGAGATGACCAGCTCCGTTGTCTGGATGGCTGAGAGTAGCCCCTGGGCATCTAACATCTCTAGGCCTGCCAGATATTTGGACTTGACCTGTGCAGCGAGGGTCCCAGGATTGGGCTGGGTTTCAGGTATTGTAGACGATGAACAGTTTGGGCACATGGACATTAAAACTCCCATTTAGGAGGAGGAGAAAGGAGATTAACCCATTCTACGTAGGAAAACATCTGCTCTCTGCATCCTTGTCCTCTGAAGAACAGCCTGGCAGAACGGCACCGGGTGGAGTAGGTAGCACTGGCTGGACTCTTGGCTCTTCTTGCGCCTCAGGGAGGCGAGTGCCCTGCAGCCCTTTCCAGCACTGTGCCCAGCAGGACCTCTGCCCCGGCCCACCACGGTCCAGACCCAACTGGCTGGTTCAGCCACTCTGCCTTCTAGCCCAGCATATTGACTCCAGGCACCTTCCCCACACCAAACTTTGTTAACAGAAGCCCTCATGGGTAGAGCCTCCACTGCGGTGGCTGAAAAAAGTGCAGTGTATCCAGAACCAAGTGCTCCAGACTGAAAAGCTAAGACTCTAAAATTATAAGGACACTAAAAAATGTGAGATAAAAAGGGGATCCTTTATAAGCACTCGTCTTTAAGTTTGTACTTTCTTCCCTGTAACTACATGAGCTCTAGAAGAAGGTATGAAAACTAATGTTATGTTACTTGTCATAAAATTTGTAAATGCTTGTGGGAAATTATCTGTGCAAATACTGTATTCCTACTAAGGAGTAACTGATTATATACGGTGAGGAGTAAAGAACTTCTCTTAAACAGAAAGTGATGTAAGATGTTATTATTGAAGTTCACTTGCCTTTTGATGCTTAAGGACAATTCTGTAACTGAAAAAGCAGGTTACATTTAATTAAGTCCCTTGGCTCAGATTTGTTACTCAGGGCAACACTGTAAACACTTAGCAAAGATTCTGAAGTATAATAACAGGTTTATTAAAAAAAGGATTTTGGTCACATGTGGGAAGGCAGGGAGTCTAATGGGAAGTTTATGGGGAGACTTACCACCGTTCTGCATCACCTTTTTTGGGTAAGCGGAAGAAAGATGGTTAAAAGCTTTTACTGTACCATCTCTATTTGTTTCCTCTGTGTATTTTGCCTGTGAATATGTTAAAGAGTTGAATTCTCGATGTGAGAAGAAAACATATACTTAAAGATTGTCTGATAGTTTTCAATGAAACCCACAAATCCTCTAGCTAGTCACCATCCCGCCTATCCAGATCAAGAGTGGTTAATGACCCCTGCTATAATAGCAAGGGAAGGTGTCTGCCCAGAGGAATAGATATATTTATACCATGTAGTTAAGTTGCTTTGACTTTATAAATAGAATTCCTCAGATGAACAGTCATTCCAGGAATGGATTATTTTTCTGGCTATGTTTAAGCCAATTCCAGACTAGTGATAAATTAAACCAGAAAAAGATGTTGTCTATTCTGCTGTGCGCACATCCATGTGAGGACACTGTGTCTATGTACCCTGCCCACCACAGAAGCATAAGTGTCTGTATAGGCATACCTTAGCTACTCCTGCTTGTTCTGGCCAAAGCAGTATGGGAAAATCTCTGCAGTGACTCCTGCTAGAGCTGCCTCCACCCACGCTCTGGGCAAGTCCTCGCTGCACTCAGCCTCACCCTAGCATGTCCCTCCACCAGCGCTCGTACTATTTCTGGCCTTTTTGTGAGCTGGGAGTCTCCCTACAGCAGTGCTCAGGCCTGTCCTTCCCACGAGTGTGTCCAAGTGCCTGAGATGGTGCCACCGCTGCGGTGAGCTCTGCTGTCCTGTGGCGGCCACCTCTGCACAAGGAAAATGGTGATCCCGGGAGGATGGTGGATGTCTGGGTCTCATTGGGCTCCTCACCAGAGGACATGCCTGCTCTCTGCTGCTAGCGTGGCCTTCAAGCCTTTGCTTGGTAAAGGGGCTGCAGAGAACACAAGGATCTCACTCAGTTTTTAATATCGATTTAGCTTTGCTGAAGTCTTGAGCAAAGCCTCTAAACAGAGGCTTTCTTATCCTCTAGCTGAATGAGGAGAAGGCAGGAAAGTTGAAATCTGTAACATATGAAAAGCAATTCAAATGATTATTTAACTCTCATATTGTACAGATACAGTACAACCTGACCTGAATGGTGACTTCATTTCAAGGCAATAAATATGCCACCGTAGGTCTCATCAGCACCTTGTTTTTCTCGTTTAGCCCATATCTGAAACAACCAGTAGTGCCAACCATGAGGAAAAGGCTCATTAACTGTGCCGGATGAATAAATAAGTGAAGATTTTGTTTCTATTACCCTGTCCCACAGCAATCACCCCTTAGTCTGGCTCTTCTGCCCATACACATGTAAACAATGGGAGGTGTACCAGGGAAAATAGACTTGCAAAGTAAAACTCCAGAAGAGTAGTTTGTCCCAGGAGAAATATAGTCATGCACAAAAATAAATAAGATATAAAATATGAGTGCTTTATGACCTTTTCTTTAAAGGCAAGGAAGAGTGGATTGAAATGGATGTTTTAGTTCTCCAGTGAAAGTCCAGGAAGAAGCAATGAACTAACTGATAAAATTGATATAATCAATAAAATGAATGCCAGCTTTCAAAAAGGAGTGTTGTGACTCATTAAATCAGTCCTAATCTGAGTGCCTTTTAGATGCTAACAGAGCAAGATGTGTGAGGCCTTCTGGTCTGCCTCACATGGATGTACTGCTGGGAACAGGTACAAACACTGCACTTTAACAGGGACCCCTTCCACTCTGCTGTGTCTCTTCCTTCCTCAGCTTCCAGAAGTCCAACATTCAGGCAGCACTGATGAGCCACACTGGTTCGTAACAACTGTTGCAACCTAATGGCAATAAATAATCTGTGTGGGATTCACTAAAAGGTTTCTATATGCTGTAAGTAACTCTTTCTTCAGAGGCTCTCAAAAAAGTGCTAGGAGTTATTGCAAACTGTCACTTGAATTAGCTTTATTTGCTTGCTACAAAGGTGAAGGCCTTTTTGTAGTAACTTGGTAGCAAAATGCATTTTCCAACGAGCCTGGTGATTTCGGGACTGAGTCTTTCTGGAGGCAGTGTCACAAGAGGAAAAGAGTTCCCATGCAAGGGAGCTGCATCCATGAGGTCCTTGTGGTTCTACATGAGTACAGCTAGTGTGGTGGCCGCAGGGTCACGTGGATTGACCCTTCTGCTGCTGTCGTGTTTGCTTTGATGAGTACAGTTTATTTTAAGGTGTGCTTATTTGAAAATATCCATGCTTTATTTCATGGAGGCAATGGGAAAGGTCTTTCCCTGGCCCAAAGGCTGGTTTTCTTACAGTCAGCTTGATTTTTACTGTTCTTGCAGGCAGTCTGGAGGTTGGAAGGAAAACAGGGTAGTTATGTAAAGCTCATTTGAATATTACATACTTTTGGTGCTGATTTAGTATTGTTGCCATGGGCCTTTCTTTCAAAATCTCCCCCTTTACTATGATTCAGAGAGGACTTGATACAGTAAAAACTCCTTGTAGTTTTGGGGAATTTGTTCATCATTTTTTCCCTTTTTTGTCTCTGTTGCTGGTAGGTGCAGAACGCAGCTGGTCTCCTCCCTGTGAAGTACTGCGTAATTCTTTCCATTTGGGCCTGACTTGCCCTTGCTTGTGTGTGACCAACTGATTTCATGACCTTCAGACTCCATTTCTGCATGTTACAGTATGTTATGGAGCTTTGCTGCTCCAGTAGAGGCTGAGCAAAGATTGCAATGTGTAGCAGTAAGGGGAGCATTTTTCCAGGTATAAATGCTGCATACTACCCCTAAAAGCCAAGAAGAAGTCCTGTGAAGTAGGGCTCGCACCTTGAGAGGACCTGAGAGTCTCCTAGGGGATTTCAACTCTTCCACCACCTGCTCCCATAACATAAGTCTCATTGTCTTCATCGCATTTGAGCTGGTGGGACGGATATTTCGGTAGATAGTAACTGCTGACTGCAAGATCCTGTAGGGATATGTAAGCTGGCGAAGCGGCATGGGAAGAGGCGATCCAGCCACAGCAGCAGGGAGCTCCGCAGGGGCTAACTCCCTCTGCTGTACAGTCTCAGCTCAGGCTCCCCAGGCTAGGTTTTTTTTTTTCCTTCTGCCTGAATTATCCTGATTGGAGCAATTTGGGGTATTCGGGGTATACCCAATAGCTACAAGTCAAGTCTCTGGAATACCGTTCGCTGGCAAATACTGTTTCTGGACATAACTGCAAATATTTAACACTTGTCAATCATAAAACCAGGTAAGTTGCACTGTTCAGAGAAATCAGCTGTCAGCTGCACCAATTCAAAGCTAATGCTTCAAGTCAAAAATGGAGAATGCATAGTATATTTTTTACCTTGTGAATACTAGAATACGAAGCACAGCGGCAGTGTTTAAACACTGTAGTTGCAGATGCTTTAAAAATAATAACATTGCTGGCTTTTATATAACACTTTCTATCTGTAGCTCTCAAATCTTTTGTATATTGCAATTTTCTGTAATTTCCTGATTTAATCAGGGTGAAAGAAAATCTACAAGCTCTGAAATAATATTTTATATTATAGAAGACAACTTGCATATTTTTGCAATAAAGTATTTGTGGAGGATTCAATTATGTGTGATCTATTCTGGGTAATTCAGCATAATAACAAAATGAAGTAGTTTCTTATAAGCAAGCAAGCAAGAAGACTCCCCTTAAACTGCCTGACCTCTTTCACAACACCGAAGATGTCAAATATTTTCCAAATGCAACATTCAGCTAAACTGCCTGCCGATGTAGCTCCCTTCAGAAGAAATTCAACCTTTCTTCTATTTGTTTATTTCTATCTGAATAAGTGGTTTCAATTTTACATCCAAGGTCAAATTAGCTTGTCCGTGAAAAAGGTGAGAAACGATTCTTTCCCTGGCCTTGCCAAACAGCATTAGCTTTGCAAGTAACAGAAAAATATAAATGCTTTGGATTGAGGGGAAATTTCTTATGACTAATAAATAAGCTGTCTTGCACTAAACGTTTTTTTGAGCTAAGAGATGGGTGGCTCTGATACCTAACCTGTCAGGCTGAGGATTTTGTTGAATTAGATGCACTAATGGCTCCAAGCACTTCAACAGCAGGCATTTTCAAACCTTACTTGTATTTCACTAAATATTTAATGCAACAGTTCTGCCAGAAGCTAGCCTCTGAAAATAGGCAGAATTAAAATCTGATAGTCATTCCTTAGCTGAAAAATAATTTCAAAAGTGTTCCTTTACCAGGTTTCAAAGCATGACCTTGAGGAGCATTACCAACTGGCACAATATCGGGCATGTCCTTGTGGTTACTGTAAATGGTAGTTAGAAGTTATGCCTTCTAGCTTCCCCTGATCACAGTTAACTTGAAGTGTCTATCAGGGTTCGTCAGCCTCTGGTTAATATGACATTAAAGAAGTACCATTTTTAAAATGATATTACAGAACACACAGGCAAGGTCTTATCTGAGCTAATTTTGACATCCTTGCTTTGCTGCGGTCAGCAGGACCTTCGGTCTTGAGTTGGACTGAGGCATCCCAAGAAGAACGTGCTTCTAGCGAGAGGTTGCTGCCTGCTTCCTATCACTGTGCATTCAGTAAAGGGTAGATAAGAAAAGGTGTGAGAGAAAACAAATGGTGGTATTTTTCAGTATTGGGCACCAAAAAGAACTTCCCATGCTCTATTTGTAGGTTTTTATTTTGCCAATGTGAAGCCAATCTCAGCACGGAGATGTCGTTAAAGTTGCCTCTCCCCACTCCCAGCCTTCCTCTGGATCGCCCAGCACCTGGCTGTAGAGATGAGAGTTGAGGGAGCTGAGAAATTCAGTGATGTTTATATACTTATGCATTGTTTTTCCTGGTTTAATAATTTCTTAGCAAAAAATGAACAGCAGTTAAGGAGGAAGATAGCAGTATGAGGCTTTATTACTTGGCAAATATTCCTAAGTTGCCTCTGATGGAAATGTTGGTACTTTGCTCCCAAGAAAGGCTCAGGAATGCATCCATTTATGTTGTAAGACCATTGACTTAACCTGACAGATGATATCATGCCACCAAATTCAACTGCTGTAAATTAAAAAAAAATTTGAGGATGGAAGATACCCTCTGTTCTCTCCTTGGAAGAACTGGTGAGAATAAAAGGTATTTGGTGCAATCTTGTAGCTGCCAAAACCAACACAGAAATAATGGATTTGAATGGAAGGTTCCTCTAGAAAATAACTCTTTCCAGGACTGAAGAATTGTCAATGTAAAAATCTGCCAAGAAAAACTCCCGGATTTGATTAGATCTGGCAGGTTTCCCAACTGTCCAGAGCTTGAAGATTCACAGATTTTCTTCATTATGCCTCACATATGTTCATATAAGTCTACAACTTACAATGTTTTATTCAAATAATCTTTCTACAGGAGCGCACAGAGATTCTGGGAGGATGTGAAAGCATGACCATATGCCATCACACTAGAGACTTTTGCCTCTTGTCTTCCGTGTTTTTTACCTGCTTTTAAGCATCCTGTTGTATTTTATTTTACAATTGATTACGAATATGTTTAGCTGTCCAGGAGATCTTACTTATGATGATTGCTGAAATACCACTGAACTGTTTAATGAAGAAGCAAAGTGCTCAGATTCCTCATGATTATAGTTCATTCTTCTGGAGATGAAAGTACGAAGTATTAAAGAGATTTTAAATATCATAGGGACAAGAAAGATAAAAACCAATGACCAGAAACTGAAGCCAGGCAAATCCAAATTAGGAGAATATAACAGTGAGGCAATCATCCAGAGAAGTGATGATTTGCCAATTCTCAGAGTCTTCAAAGAGATAGCATGCCTTTCTAGAAGATGGGCCACAGTCGAGCACAGCACAGCTTATTCAAAGGTGGGTTAATTGTGGGAAGGTAATGGTCTGTCACATAAAAGCCAGATCACAGGATCTGTCTAATGGTCCTTTGCCTTTAGTTCTGTGAGGCTGGTCTTAAAAGGGTATTGGTTTTCTTTCCATTTTTTAGCTCTTACTGAGACAAGGTCAAAGAGTTTTAATTACATTCCCTAAAGATTTCTACCTTGGAAAATGAAGCCATTGAGAAAAGCAGAAGTAGTAACAGCAATTGCTAAGTGATAACACAGTTTGCAGTTACTGGCCCAGCCACTAGGAACTAATTAACTCATTCACAAAGCTACAAAACTGCCGCTAGACAGTAGCATGTTCCCTGAGGAAGGCAAATATGTGAATATGTCCGTGTTTGCTCAGCGGCACCTCGAGAAGTCTGACGTATTCGTGCACAAGGAGCCTCTGGCTCGTGCTCACCTCTCAAACAGCCTCATACCGTTTACGGAGAGAGCCTCTCTCTGTAAATGAGAGCCTCTCTTCTCTTACAGAGAAAGCTCCTTACCTCCATTTAGATGCTTTCTGAGAGAAAAAAACACAAATAGCTATACACCAACAGGTAGTCATCGTCATTTATTCAGAGCACTGGAATTCAGAAGATCTGGACCCTATTTCAGCTTTGGCTCTGCCTTTGGGCATACGTGATCATATGCAAGTCACTGAACTTCTCTACATTTGTTTTTTCTCATTTATAAGGCTGGATGCTGCTGCTTACGTTGTCCTACTTCTCCCAGCTCTTGTGAGCTGACATACTCACATGTGTTCACATGGAGGACATTACAGAGCGCCATGTGTTTTTATTATTACCCATGTAAATAGAAAGCAATAGCTATATTTTTACTAGTAAAAGTGAAGAGACAGTGATCGGAGTTTCTTTTCATGCACTTTTTAGAACAGGATATCAGATACTTCCTTGTGCAACTCTTCTTTGTATATTCTCTGGAGAGATCTAGCTGGTATGGCATGTGCTTAACCCCTCTACTCTCATTAGAAATGTTCGCAAGGGCTGTCAATGCAGGGAGCTCTTGTAACCTTCCTGGATTATGGAAGGGGATTGCAAACCCAGTGTCAGAAATTCCCACTGTTTTCTTCTCACTGCTGCTACAGATAATGTTCTCTTAGAAGTCCAGTGCCTGAAGGGAAGAAAAATCCAAATACACTCAATGTTTGGGTGTGTTAAGTATGTTTTTGGCTTTGGCAGTAGTGGAAAAAAAACTAAGAGAACATACTTCAGCCCGAAGATGATCAGGCCAGAAAGCAAAGATAAAGAAATTAGTTGGTATTGTTTTGCAAAATGTCATGATTTCTGAGCTGATTTCAATGATTTTTGAGCAGCTGCAAGCGCTCAGCCTTTCTCGCATGGCTGAACAGAAGTTAGATCTCAGCTGATAGGAAAAGGATTGCAGCCTGTTCGATGGTGGCTTTGACTGCGGACAAGTAGGTGTCATTTCTGAAGGAAATATGGTTGGGTAGTTAGCTAATTTCCTGAGAAAAGAGAAGGGACGCCTTCAACCAGCAGTAACTGAGTGCAGGGTTGTGTGCAGGGGTTATCGCCCACCGCAGTGACCTTCCATGTATAACCACAACCAGTGTCAAGTCTCTCATATGGTGCGTTTTAGGCACTGTAAAAGCCACAGCTTTGTTCAGGCCCTGATCCTCAGCCTCTGACATTTCAGTCCTGTTCAAAGAGTCGGAGCAGCAGCTAACAATGCACAATGTAACATGCCTCACGCTGGGTTTCTTCCCACAAAACTGCCTTTGAACACTGGTCAGGAGCCATTAGTAGCCAGCACAAATGCAATGTAAATTATATGAGAACTCATTGTTTTTATAAAGATCACATGCAATTTGTTGCCAAGCAGCCTACGTAAATATTTAAAGCCTGCCTCTTTCATGACACAATGTAAAAAAAAAAAAAAAAAAAAAAAAAAAAAACACCAAACAAACAAAAAAACTCCACAAACAAAAATAACAGGCGCTTTTACTTAGTGCCATAACAGCTGAGAGAAAATTAACCTCTTCCCATACAGATCCCAGACGTGAGGATGATGGAATTATTGCGACATGCACGCCTTGCATGGAGATGATGCTGAAGAGGACTTGGCTTAGAGGCTGGTTATTTCTTCATGGCTTGGCTTCACATTGTCATACACTTTCTTAATGGCATGTGGCCTTGCTGATTACCTCTTCTCTTGAGACTAATCTTTTCAGGCAAATTTTGAGGTTATCACCACTGCCCCTCATCCCAAGACACTTCCAGGGTCCTGGCCCACCTTGGAAGAACTATTACTACTTCTGATCATCATTTATTCCCCCCCTCCATCTTTGACTTCGTGCAAATCTAAGTACATGCGTAGCTGATCTGCTGAATTATCAGACAAGAACAATGTCCAGTCTGTTAAAACAGGATAAGAGTGCCAACTCTAGATTTTTGTGTAGAAACTTGTGAGTACAGACATATTTTTAAAATACTTGCAATTACTTTTACTCCTACCAGACCCTGGTTTCACCAGTACAAGTTACCAGGCTAAGCTTTTCTGTCTGTGGCAACAGTCTCCAGGCAAGAGCTTTCTAGTCACTTATGAGCTATCCTCCATACCACACAGGAGAGACCTTTTATGAAAAAGCAAAGTAGGAATGTAAACAAAGGCTGTGATCTCAGTTGCATTTTTCTATCAGATCAGGCCTTCACTTGGTATGCACATATGCGTCTGCAATGGTGATACTCAGAGGGGGATACACTTCCTAGCCCAGCGATGGCTTTCTGCCCTGGATCAGGAAACCCAGGGTCTGATTCCATGGAGACATTCGTGATGAGCAAGGGATGACGATTGTGAAGTCCCACAGTCAGTGTGGCACAGAAATAACAGAAGTGGCACTGGCAACATCTGCAGAGCCCCTACATCCTGTTCTGTGGTGACCTGTGTTAAAGAGAAAAGACACGGGAGAATCATAGAGCAGCTTTTGGGGAGTTCGGTGCCATCACAGAGCAGCCGTGCTGCACGCAGGCCAACAACTTGGACAGCAGCTCCAATGGAGCCCGACGATGTTGCAGAGCAGCCGTGCTGCACGCAGGCCAACGATTTGCACAGCAGCTTTGGTGGAGCCTGATGATGTGAAGGAGCAGCCGTGCCGCACGCAGGGTGACACCCCATGCATGTGAAGGGCAACCCTAAGAACCACTTCTAAGGACAGGGTGCAGTTTCTCCTGCACACCCTGTGCACACCATCAGGCTGCTTTTGGTGGCTGTTCAAACCGCCTCCCTGTCCCACCTCATTTGTCAGGCTCAGGCATTGTTCTGCTCTGTGAAACCAGAGGGATGCTCAGACCAGAGTCCCATAGGTACTGGCCAATTGCACGAGGCTGTACTATATATGATACATCTCAAATCAGATTTAAACCGGTTCATTTGAACTGATTTTAAAACTGCCTGTAACCATAATGCAAATGTCGTTAAAGTAGCCTGATTTTGCTGAACAAATTTTAAAACTGGTTGAAGAGTATCCCAATTTTAGAAATGATCTCATTATTCATAATAGGTTTCTGATCATATAATATCTAGTAATTATGATTAGTTTCCTCAAAAATGTCATTTGTTCGCATGTTCATAACGATGTAATATCCTGATGCTTGCAAAACTGAGGTAGAACATAATGACACATCTTAGCCTCTGGTCCTATAACAATGTAAATGCCTATAGCAAATGTGCCATGATGTGATTCTTACAGTGGCAAAGTTAATTACACGCCAATCTTTTCAGAATCAAGGTATTAGTCTACAAAAACACACTAAAAACTTTAGAGACTTATATTTCTAATATATTTTTTGGCTTTGATTTTCTTTATTTCCTTGAATGAGATCAGAAAGCATAGACTAATATAAAATTTCTTCCTTTTTTCCCAGTTTGTTTCACATTGGTGTCTCATGCATTGCCAATGAGATTCTGCAGTATATCCAAATGAAAAAGATCATTTAAATGCATAAGAAGCAACTGAAAATAACAAATCCGAAGTAGCATTATCAAATGAAAACAAGTATGTGTAGCTCTTCACTGTGGAAATGGAGCATAGGATTTGCCAGCCTGGATCAGCCATGAGGGCCATCCAGGCTCGTACTCTGTCCTGGAAGTGTGAGGTGACCCATGCTAGCGGCATCAAAGGAGGCAAGAGCCTCTTGAGCTGGAGTAATCCATCCCCTGTATTGGGAGCCCTCCTAATTCCTTAAAGAGCCCGACATAAAACTTGACACATTATGTTTAACACTCTTTCTGATTTTCTGAGCAAAGTTAATTAATACAGCTATAGATATTATTGCTACCTGTGCACAGATCTGATAACACTTTGAATTTGGCAATGCAAACTTTTGAATTTTTCCTAGGACCAGCTTTTGTGCTAAGTCTAGCTGCATGAAAAGGAATGATTTTGATTTGATTTCACCACCTTCACCTTTCAGGCAAGGTCCCCTTCTCTTGGGTCACAAGTCAAGGAAAAGCAGAGCTCCTGATGTGTTATTATTCCTACAGCAGTTACGCTCTGTGTATAGCTTTGTCATATCTGTCCTGTAGCCCATTGGATCTCAGCCTGGTAGCTTTTCTGAGTAGGCACTCTTCATGCTTGTTGGAGGCCACTTCGCTGCTTTTTCTTCTCCTCTGGTGCTCCTTTCTTGACTATGCAACCCCAAGATAGGAAGGGCTAGGTCAACTCAGTCAGAGGGCAGGGTGGCCCCTGTCAGCCCTAGGGGGACTGGAGGAGAGGTTAAGAGCAAGCAGATCCCCTTCTTTCCCACCACATATCAGCCTTCCTCCACCATTCACTGTAGCAAACACAAAGGCAAGTCTACAAATAAGCCTCTGCACTGTATCCAGCCCAGTAGGCAGGGATCACGATGCAGACCTATTTCAGCCAGGAGATTGGACTATATCATTAAAAAGGTCTGTTCCAGCCTTAAAACGTACAACTCCTTAAGAAATTGCTTGTTGTCTAGTAAGGTGATGGCAAGATAGTATTCTATATGCTCAATGATTAATGCACCATCTGAACATCAAAGGAAACAAGGACTCTCTATCAGCAAGCTGATTAAGTAAACTTGTAGTCACTGTAGTTGAAGCAGAAAAAAAACCCTTAATATATATGTGTGTGCACCTTTTCTATTTTTTTTTTTAGGGCAGAGCTGCTTTCATCTCAGCCAGAGGCAGAGCTGGCCCAACAGGCTCGTCCCAGCACCCACGCCGGCCCCAGGAGCGGCCAGGACGGGCCACACCGCGAACTGCCTGAGCTTTGGGCACCACTGCCCTCTCCTGGCTGCTACGTGCGGATCTGCACGGACCTAATCCCGAATCGCTTCGGGTGATCTTTGCAGACATTTAAATGTGGCACTGTTGTATTTGATTATTAAAACAGCACCGCAGGGATACGCTAGGCACTTTACAGAGAAAAGGTGCTCTGGTTATAATCCATGCTACTCATTTACAAATCACTAAAGGGAAGGTTAGATGTTAAAAGAGAAAGACTAAGGTAATTCTCAGACTTTTCCCACATTTCCTTACATTAGAAAGGGGCCGGGGCCACTGCTGCTCCGCTCCCCACACTGCTGACTTCCCTGTTATGGCATCTCTGATGCATGTTCAGGAGGGCTGAGGACACGCCATCACGTCCAGAGCCCATGGTCCTGCACACAGGGACACATTTAGTGGAAGAGTTTTTTCACCTGTTAGAACCTTTAATTTAAGGACAGCATAAAGCATTTTCCCATTCCTGTAGTCACCCTGAACTCTCTAGCATGTGCACTGCCCGTACCCTCTCTGTGAAAAACTGATCATACACTGACAGTTGCAATGCTCCTCTGAGACCTTGGTGAGAACTTGTCCACCCAGGAGCATGGGGATATCCAGGGCCTCTCCCCTGTTTGTACCCTGGGCAGTTATTTGTGGCAGTGTGAAGAGAGCGCAAAGCTCAACCGTTCGTGTTTTACAGCTACGTTGCACTGGCGTGTTTGACTGTACAAGGTGCAGCAAACTAGCAAGCAGAGCGCTGCAAATTGATTCCCTCTGTCCCTCTTGCTGAAGAGCAAGCTTTGATTTTAACCACATCTTTCCGTCTTCTTACCAGTCACAGTTTTCCAGGAACTCCCGAGGGTGGGAGAAAGCTGCACGCCCGCAAAATGCCAGACAGCTTTCTCCCTTCAGCCAAGTCCTTCTTCAGGGATCCTTGCTCTGCTCTGGGCACCTTTCCCTTGCAATACAGAGAATAAAACAAAAAGAGAAAGGAAAGTCCCAACGTGAAACCCCTGCCCTGCCCTGCCCTGGATGGGAGCCCAGCAGGAGGAGCAGGCAGTGGATGGTATCACCAAATGAAGTGCTAGTGCGGCTAAGACGAATCAGAGAGAGTTGGAGAAAAGTCCTAACGTGAAACACTGCTGTTTGAGGGCATCTTACAGCCCCAAATGTTCACCATTCCCTATGTTTTTATTTTCCTTTTCAAGAAACTTCACAGAGCTGGAGGATGAAAAGAAAAATAACTTTCTTTGGTATTATTTCAGTACTTTAATTTCTATTTCAAAGAATCCAATTTATTAAGCAGCAATACCTGAGATTACACTCACCAAGCAAATTCTCAAAGGAAGCCTCACCATCTAGGTGTATTTTTCATTACACAATAAACTCTGAACTCCACCAAAGGTGTTTTCTCATAATGTTAAACTCAGTGCCTGACAATTATTATCCAGCTCCATTTGGTGCCAGAAGTGCATTCAGTGGAGAAGTAATAAATCCTTTCATGCTGTTTAATAAAACAAGAAAATGTGTTGCTCACACTTGGATGCTAGACTTTATTACACAAACACAGCTAAAAAAATAAATGGAGTATTTCCTGTTTAGAAGTGCCTACAAGTCACATGATGTTGATTTTCTCCAGGTGTTGCAACTCTAAATGAAATTTGCACTGAAGTTATTCCTAGAGAAGTGAGCGAGTTATTTTAAAACATAATAATCAACATGTTGTTAAAGGTGCAAAATCATTGTAAAGAAATAAAAATAAAAAGCATTCAGCATACTGTAATGAAATTAAGTATGGAACATGGTGGTTGCCAAATGATACAAGATTTTTTGTGAGACACTGCCATCCACTTGAGTGCTTTTCTGAGCTTCCACCCAGGAAAAAAAGCAAAGAAAAATCCTATGAGGTCCAAGAACCCCTTTCAACTCATCAGTTGATTTCATCTCTTTGTAGGGAAGTGGGATTATCTTCTACTCTGGTGGCCTGGTGTTGGTTAGAGGTGTCACAGCTATCGTAAAATAAATGCCTGATAAAAACAGATGTCTTCTGTGAGGAGCTCAGCGCTAAGGGGAAGTAGCTCTTTAGGTTGGACTGTCTGTTCCTTCCTTTCTCCTAGTTTAGATGAAGTAGAAAGTCAGCTGCACACTCTCCTTTAAAAGACAAATCCTCAGTATTCTGTTCTGTGCTGCCTATAGTCTCATGGCCCTTGTGAAGCTCATCCAGTGAGGTCGTGAAGGACATGAATAATATCTGTCACACATGTTTCGTCCTCTCATCCACTCCCTATTGACAGATTTGTGTGGGCCACCATCTCTCTTTTGGTACTCTCTGGTGGGCATTCAGAGGTGCCCATTAGTTTGAAAGAGAAGGTGAAATAAAATGTGCCCATTACATTTGGGCAAGTACTGAGATTTAGGGTACGCCTTACCCCTTTCTGGATTTCTCTAACAGCTCCTGTAGTACAATTTTCTGCTGAGAACAGTTTTATCCTCATGGTAGAAACTCCATAGGCTCAGGCAGGATGGACTCACCCCTAAAGGTGACAGGTCTAAAGGTGTCCTGAAGCCACAAACATCCATTATAACCATCTGTGATAATTTTGCAGTATGTCAGCCTATGAACTTCTTAGCATTATCTCTTAGGCATTTAAAATGAGGTTGTATCTCCTGGTAACTCTTGTTCTGATCTTTCCACGTTAGCAGCAGTTGAGCACATGCCCACCATTGGGGATAAAGACTCCTATTGAAATTTCTCCAAAATAAAAATTAGAATTTCTCTACCATTGCATGGCTCAAACCTTTTCTGCAGAGACTATAGCCTGTGTAGTAACAGGAGGCACTAACACTGCATCTTTGTGAACCTCAAAGAAATAACATTATTTCTGTTGATGACCCCCCCCCTCAACTCCTCTACTTGAAAGAACAAGTCAAGGAGCCACTGATTTTACATACAACACACCAGAAATGACTATTGCGGTGAAAAGACTTTCCAGATGACCTCAACTTTGTACAGGCTATCAGAGCATATTAATTTGCATTATCAGCTTGACTGAGTGAAGACTGTGCAGCTGCCAGAAGAGGTGGTGTCACCCCCCGTCCCCTCACCCGTCCCAATGTTCCTCTGCCTCCTGGGTCTGCAGCAGCAATAGCGTGACTGTGTAGCTAGATGAACCAGAGAACGTATCCATCTGAAAATGATTGCTTTTTTTTTTTTGTAGGGTTGTTTTTCAGCCTGATGAGTTTGCTGATTCAGTTGGCCAAACACCCACATGATTGCTGAAGTGGGAAAGCATGGCAGGAGCAAGAGATGGGACACATTGTTTTAATAACAGTTCAATCATCAAATGGCTAAAACAGATTGCGTCTAAAACTGATTGTGAACCCATCTCAGAGACTTTTGCCAGGGTAGTGCTATGTGCATCTCCCTTTGCTCCTTTTCTCTCAGAGCCCCGAATTCAACATTTAAATAACTTAAACTCATAAGTAATTCCAAACACAACTGATATTTAATTTCAATGTAATTATATTCTTAAGTTTAATAATGAGTATAGATTTAGTCACATGTGCAGTTAGGTATTTGTTCATGTTTTTTTGTGAAAAAAATGAGAATATTTCTCATGAGAAATATCAGAATTGCATATGTGGAAATGAACTATTTTTTTCCTAATCGATGAATTTGTAAAAATGCATCCTCTAGTTATGAGTTTGTCTTATTAGTTGAGAACCATTTTATTCTCTTTTTCTTTACTGACAATAACAGGTTTTCACCTGGGTGTAAATTTGGATTTCAGAACATCCCAGTTAAATCTATCAGCAGAATTAGCGAGACTCTCTCTTAACAGAGCTGGTTTTATAAAAGCGTTATCATTGCATGAAGTTTCCTAAACTCAGTGGACTTGAATTTAGGCCCTCAAATCTATATTTGAGCACCTTGAGATGCTTCAAAGGTTGTGAGATCTGCAACTCACATTTCCAATGATACAGAAGGTAGAAAAGCCACAAGTACCCTCTCGTAATGCTGGGCCGAGGGGTGCAGAGCTCTTCAGGTGGTGCACGTTCCTCACCGTTGCACAACCGGGTCTCAGCATGATGCAGAGAACGCGTCTGTGTCCTGCCAGGGGGCTTGATGATTGCAACTAAAGTAAGGAGTGGTGATAATAATAGAGAAAGAAAGGTGAAAATACTTGGGATTTAAGGGGGATTTCAAAGACACTCCAGGAATACTAAATATTGGGTATTACACAATTAAGTGAAACCTTCTGCTGGTATAAAATAGATTTTAAAAAATCAGTCGGTCTGAGCTGAAGTGTGATGCCATGCTGCTTACATTATATATGAGTAGTAATTGGAAACAGAACATCTGCAGAAATTAACCATTAACTGTTGAGCACTAAAATCTTTAATTGAGTTTGTAAGCCCTTAATGGCACAGTTAACCTTAAACACAGCTCAGTGCATGTCCTACCTGGTTAACACTGGTTAATAACTCTAGCAGCTGATAATATTTCACACCCATGAGAACTCCAGATTAGCAAGAGGCTTGCTGGAATGAGCTCAGCTCACCGCTCGTTTGGACCACGGACAGAACTGCTGTAACTGGCCTTTGCAGGTTTTCTTCCCTCCAGGCCTGTACGTGATGAGAGCACCCCTCCGCGTACGGCTCTGCGAACTGCAAACACCGCTGGGTCCTCGGAGCACTTTATGGTATCGCAGCACATGGAAGCTAGCTGGACTGCAGCTGATAAAGCCACATCAGGTGGCCCAAGAAATGGAAGAAGCAGTTATAACTTGCAGTTTTCCTGATACTATGAATAACCTAAAGAGGACAAAAGCTAGTCCAAGATGTTGATGGCAGTTGGAGAGATCTAGGCTGTAAGGAACAGCCTACTACCTGCTAGGAAGAAACCATTCAGAAACCTTAAAAATACCATGCACTACCATTAAAGCACATGACAAGCAAATCCTTGGATCATTACAGTCCAGACATAGTTCAGGAAGTTAAATTTTAAGAATGCAAATAGTTTAGACGGATTGACACCAGCAGTAGAGCTAACAAACAGGTGAAGGTAGAATTGTTGCAAAAGTACCTACTTATTTGCCAACAATGTAACGTAAGAAAAATGACAAGGAGATTTATGGGATCTGATTTAGCACTGCTAGCGTTAGGTTTCCTAGTTCAGAGGCTTGTAAGCAAAAAAAAAACTTCTAACATATTTTCAAGATAAATGAATCCAGAAGCACATATATATTAAAAAAAAAGAGCAAAAACTCTGGACATAAATAGAATGACTTTTTTTGAAGAGATTCAAAATCCATATGTTTCTAGGAAATTTTTTCATGCAGTATTACATTTTCATCAAAAAAGCTCAAACATTAAAAAATTAAAATCATACTATCTCTTTCCCTTCCCCATGATTTTTCAACTCATTCAAGGCACAAATTCTAAACAACAAACTTCAATGCCAGGAGAGAATGAGCCACTTCAAAGAGAAAGTACTTATTAACTTGCCAGCTTCAGAGCTATATCCTTCACACCAAGAGTGCATGTCACAGCTCCTCCAAACTCAGCCTTTCTGGAGAAAGTCAGCTGATACCTACCTATATGCAAATATATTTCTGCAACAAGGAAGACTTTATCAGGCAGAAAAATGAGAAAAATGGGCCTGTGGTCAGGAAGGCTTTGAAGCACACAAGGATCGATGCCAACAGACCTTTGTCCGAGACATTCCTATCTGTGTATTTTATGATTCGTTTCTATTAGCTCCTGGCAGCTGGTTTTCACGTTGTTATTATTTGCAGGGAATCCCCTGCAATCAGCCAGGAGGATGGGCTGGTGGAATGCCAGTCTAGATTTATCCCATCCTGCTATGCTATCTGCTAGCGTTTTCTACCATCCACAGCTTGAGGCAGGGCCCCGGACCAGATAGACTTGGCTTGCCCAGTCTCAGCTTTTGTTTGCATCTGATTTTCCAGCAAGGGCAGAGGTTCAGGGAGCAGCAGAGCCAAAAAAATCTGATCTTTGCCTTGCGGCCGGGAACTACTCTTTTATGGCCATGACCTGGAGCGTGTGGTTGAAGCCAGGAAATGAAAATCACCTTCTTTCTTAACCTATTCATTCTCCTTTGTAGCACACCAAAAAAATCTCACTTATACCTGCGTATCCTTGATTGCTGTTTTTGTTAATGGTATTTAACATGACAATATCTTTGATGAAAAATAGTTGCCCATTTTTCTGGCTGCTTTTACAACATATGAAAATTCACAGTATGCAGGTATTAATTCAACCATTTGAGCCAGCAGTCTGCCTCTAAAATCAATTTTTCTTGGGCATTTATAATAGAAATTCTCTAATCTCTTTTCAGACCTATTAAAAAATTCAGCTGACCAAGACAAATAAAACAAAAATCAGAGCTCTGTGCAATATGGGAGTTTGTATTTAATGTAAATCTCTCTCCAATGCACATATTTAGTCGCTCAGAGGCCTCTGTTTTGTCACCTTTTACAGATTTGTCTCCTAGGTACCCTCAGAGTTTACTGCAGCTGACATTGCTTCCTGTGGACTTTCGCCTACATGCCGTCTTTAGGTACCTGCAGGGGTTGATCACTTTGCAGCCATTATTCTTTTCCTATTTTCCCATGTGTTTTTATGGCAACTTGTGCTGTGTTGCTAGCCTAGCTGGAGTATCTGGGGCTTCTTTGTGCTTTTGTTAGATGTTTTGTTTTTCTTTCTTTTTCCCTAATGGCAGTTACTTTATTACATCTCAGCCTGTGTCTCCAGGCCTCATGCTCTGGGATTCTTGTTTGGTTTTCTCATGGAGCAGCCCTTTTCCCTTACCATTTCCCTGATGCCTTGTATTGCATTTTTATTACAGCAGAGGCTATGTCTACAGGTCCTTCAGGCTATTTGTTCTGAGACTTTTATTGGATTCTCAATAAATATGTTTGCCATTGGGGGTCCTTAGCTGGTTTCCTTACCTATTTTATTGAAGCTGTGCTTCCAGACAAAATGTTAAACAGCTATTTCAACAGCAATCTGGTTTCTCTTCCGAGCCCTTGCACAGTTTCTTACGTGTTTGCATTGGCTGAGCTACATCTCCTGCCTTTTTTGATGTCTCACTCAGGTTCAGGGCCTTTCGTTGAGACAGTCTAGGTGCTTTTCTCCAGTTGTCTCCATTTTGCTTGGTAACACAACTAAACCTTTGTGGTATGTGGCAGGTGGAATGGAAACAGTTCAGGATCCTTTATGAAATCAAAAAAAAAAAAAAAAAAAAAATCAGATTTTGGGTAGGCAAAGAAAAGTAGGTCATATGCTTGCAAAAAACCACTCTTGGATTAACTGATCAGATGGTTCTTGTTTGGGTTATGCCATGCTCTGCAGGGAGTACGTATAGGCACAAAGACGGATGAATTTTCTGTCTTATAGGCTGATGAATTTACTGTGTTGTGGGGAAGCAGTGGAGTAACCGAGCAGGCACTTCAGCACGGCAGTGATGCTGGATGCTTCCAGTGCCTCTGTGGCCCGACTGAGGATTTTGATCTAAATTTCAATATTCCAAGTTATTATATATTTATTTGTATATGTTTTGGATTAATCCTAGTTCCATGATTATTTACGGTATCAAAATATGTAAATTAGAGGATGGTGGAAAACTCATTCCCTGGAGAGGCCCATGTAGAAGTGATGACTTGGCAACTTAATTAAGCAGGGTAGAAGCAGAAGCTTTTTGCTACCCAGAACCTAACAATTATACCTGCACACTAGTCATACAGGTAATAAGGTAGTGGTATCAGTTCAGGCTGTAACAGAAATCACTGTTGGAGTCAGTGTGTTACCTGGCACTCCATAGGCATTTTGAAGACAGAAAGTAAAATACTGGCAGGTAATACTGAAGGTGAAAAAAACCACCTCAAGCTTAGGCATGATCTTTTAAAGTACTTTTTTATTGGTTTTCTTTTATAACTTTTGACCTTGTGGATGAATTTCAACCAGATTGGACAGAGGAGTAGAGATCACAAAAATATGAACCTCCTACACCTGCATGTTAAAAAAAAAGCTGCCAGGTAGAGTAGAAAGACATTACTAACAGCCCCTGAGAAGGGAAATCACGAGTCATTAGCTTGTCTCTTTAGGACATCAGAGAATCCACACAGTAAAGCACCATTTTAAATACTTCAACTGCAGGAAACATTCAGACCATGCTTTATTAGACATAAAAATCCACTTATCATTCAAGCTGTTTTTCACAGATGAGATACATATCTTGTGCCTAATAAAAGGTAATTCTGACTGAGCTTTTTCTGATGATAAGGGCATTCATAAAGTCGTTTCTTCTCTCACAAACACATGCTGCAGCTTTAGTATAATTCAGGTTAAAAGTATTAGTCAACTACAAGATGCAAATTCATTTGAAACCAGGTTCTACTTCTTCTGATACTGATAGACATGGATATTTGCTTAGAACTAGTTAAAAGCTATTGTATGGCATTTCATTGGTAGTCTCACAAGTCTGCCACATATGTTAATATCCTTATTTCTGAGAGGAAAAACTTATATTCCAGGACCAGGATATTTGAGCTAGATCACATAAGAAACCAATAGCAGAGCATGAAGATAGTCTATATCAAACAAGTCTACTGCCTTACTTGGAAGGTCATCTCTTCTTCAACATGAAGCTGCTCAGCCAAGAGATAGAAAGGTGAAACTGTCTGATACTGTATTATAATCTACCTCAAAAAGGGAGGGGGCAAACAAAAACAAAACCCACAGCCCAGTAAGACTGACAGCCCTTAATTTGTCTGGAGACTACAGGTGATCTGGATGAACCACACCCAAGTTAAAAGCTAGACTGAAAGGGCTCACAGGAGCCACATAGATCCAGACAAAGCCACTGGGACACTACCAATAGCAAAAAAATCTCATTTCAGAAGAGTTTATTTGTCTGTTTTGCCAGTATTACTCAAATACAGACAAGAAGGAAAGTTTGAACTGATCTACAGAAATAAAAATGGAAGCTGTAAATACTTTATTTTTATCCACTCTATTCAGATTAGCCCAGGCAAGTGTGTAATTAACATTTAGATACAGCTTGACTCAATAAATCAATGTTCTTAAACATTTCATCACAAGCCCCATTTCTCTAGAAGTGATGGAGGTTGCCCCTCACTTCCTCCAAGTAAGCCCTCACACGCTGTTAATGGAGTAGCAGGCTCCTGGAGCACGTGGATGCAGGAGCCCCCCCTCCCCCAGCAGGTTTTGGTATCCAAGTGTCCGTATTTCTGTCCCCAGAGTACTCTCAGCAGGACCCAGACTGCTAACTGTACATATCCCCCAGGTGATGCTGGTTTAGGATGGATGCTGGGCTCAGAAAAAATTCTCCTATCCCCAAACCTGGATCTCTTGTGAACAACCAGCTCACTCTCCACAGCCTGGTCACCCTGAGGCTCTTGTGCTACTGCTCTGCTGGGTAACTCTGGACCCCTCCTTGTCCCTCTCTAAGTGGGGACAGTGACATGAATCTTGAAGGGGATCTGCTCAGGGGAAGTATTCATTATTATTTCCATGAACATAACAAGTCAGATATGGGTCACTTCAGATCCTGGCCCCCATCTGCAACGACAAGTTAAGAGTAGTCTTAATCATGCCAAAATTGAAGTATTTGATGATGAACTCGATTGCTGCACATCACATTTAATTTGTGCAGCCCGTTAAACGATGCTTGGACTTGCACTAATGCATGCTCGAGGCTTGCACTGTTCACATTTGTAGAGGCTGGGTGGCAGGCAAGACTGGATATGAGAAGATGCACGAACCTCAACCGTGATGATGACACTGAGCTTCTAGGCTGAGAAAGCCAGAAATATCTAACTTCAGTACATGCAGGATAGAGCAAATTTATCCTTGCTTTGTGTCAGAATTCAAGGAAACCACACAATGACAGGGATAACGTGCCTTCCTCTAGGTTGCACAGAGTGTGTGGGACAGCCTTTAATAATCCTGGTGTGAATGTGGGACACTGAATATTTCAACACAGTCAGGGAGGCTATCATAACTGACAGGTTCTAACAAGAAACATCTTTAGAAAGAAAAAGCAAAATCACTTTCTGCTTTTCTGGAACTCTTCTGTCTTTTATTGCAAATCTCCATTAGAAAATGCAAACCATTACAGACGGACAGTTGCTGTTTCATCTCTCTGTGGGACTGAAATGCTTGATCGCTTTATAATAACAATAAAAATGTCAGTCTCATTATGACTGACTAGAATGTGGGACACGCTAACAATAGCAATTTTAAGTTTTCTTAAATGAAAGAGTGTAGCTACATTCTTAAGTGCATAGCTCCCATTCATGAGTTATTTTGAGCGAACAAAAGGCTCACTTTCTAAGCCAGAAATAGTGGATATTTTTCCACTCTTAAGATAACTCTAATATTTTATTACTGTGCCACTTTATGTAACATGAAGCAAAGCATTCAAATCCAGGCTTAGGCACCAGAAGCCAATGTAAGCACCTCAACTAGAACTCTAAATTGCTGAATTTCCCAGTGACCATTCACACTGAGTGGTCTTGTATGTGGTTAACCTGTCTGAATGGTCCAGAGAGTGCTTGTGGCCACCACCAACCTTCACAATGCTAAACCATTCCTGGGTACAGTTCAGAAGTGTTAGCCAGGACTGCTCCTTGCAGGAACTGGCCTACAGCCACCCTGTTTCGAGAGCTGAAGAGATTAGTAGTACAAATTCAGGCTGCTGCATGTCACTGACCTCAATGTCAGAAAGCCATCTTGGTTGGAAAATTTTAATTTACTAGTATAGGCATAGTCAAAATGCCTAGCACACTTATCTTTGAAACATGGGTGCGAGTACTCTTGGGAAAGACAGCTACTATTGTCCTGCTTACCAAGAATTACTGTCATCTGACATGATTCGGAAGATATCCCTACTCTAGACCAAAGTTTTATACTATACAAGTTGTGTTGGTATACTATCAGCCAGGATGATTTTTGAACTGTGATATGTTTTTAAGTTCTGCAGACCCACTTTGATAGTTGTTTCTAACCTTTTGAAGTATTGTTCCTAAACTCAAATATTCGTTTTGCTGCTAATTTCTTGCACAAAAACACTTCAGATGGTGTGAATTAGCACAGCTCTGGAAGACTTAGTCTTGACAAGTATTGTTTTATGCCTTCATGACATTGCTGAAATCAATAGCAAACCTCAAATGTATTTTAGTGAGAGAAGGAGCAAGCCCAACACCTCCTTCACTGTGGAACAGGAAAGCAGTTCGGAAGGAACTTTAAGTTTTGCTAACTGAAGTAAATTTCACATGAGCTACCGAATAAGCGGAGTCTCATGACTAAAGGCATCCCGAAATGTGATAAGGGAGTCAAAAAAAGAACATACTGCCTTTCAAAGAGCACACTGGAACTATACAAGCAGAAAATGTATTACTTGATAATGGATATGCTTTTTGGCAGGAATATCTAGTGAGTCTACAAGGTCATTTATGTTCTGCAATAGTTGCTTTATAATGAAGAGGGAAAACAGTAATTAGATCCCCATGCTTCAGGAAGGCAACAGATCCCTCTTTATTGGCAGATTTCAGATTCCTTTATCCTCTTGTGAGTCTCTAAAATCCTCACATTTCTTTTATATTAAGATTCTTCTCTTCATCCCTTCCTCCTTTTTTTGTCTCAAACACACAACTTTTGTCTGCCTTTGTCTGAGCTGAGCAACTTGATTTCATTTATTGTAGTACCAACAGCTGTGCATGACACTCAGCGGTTTCAGAGTACATGGAAAATGAGGGCTCCATCCCACAGATTGTCTGTGACACTCATATGAATAAAAGTAAACATTGCTTTGTTTTTCTATTTCAAACAAAAAAAGAAATAGCAGCTGGTTTTGGCCAGTGGAAACAGAAGAGATTTTACACAATGTGATAGAATTTAAACACAAGTCTTGCAGGACTTGGCATAAAAGCAGCATAGCAAGTGGGGTCTGCTCTATTCCCTTCAGAAGTGTGCATGTCCTTACATGTGTGAATGCACGTGCACGCATGACAGAGCTTCCCACAGCAACGGGGCAAATTGGAGATATAAACTAAGAACTTGATTCTACCCAAAGCCAACACTTGGGGTCTTCCAAGGAGGGTCATATCAGCCAAGCCCTCAAAACCAAAAATCAGATGATCTCTCATTCTGCAGTTCTTTGTTCAGTCCCAGCCACTTGCACGTAGCACCTTTCTGCTGATTGAACACCCAGCAATATGGAAATAAGCCTCTTTATGAGGCTCCAGACACTTCATGGGTGATTTGAATGATGTAGATGGATTCCTGTGTCCCATAAGAGCGTGCTTGGCTCTCTGGAAATTTTTTTTTCCATTTTATTCTTACTCACATCTGTCTCAGACATCTTCAGAGAGGATAAAGGTACCTTCTGTCCTTATGATTGAGGATGCTGAGGGAGAGGATGGCAGAGGAAGGAAGAAAGAAAGAAAATTATCTCTTAAATTTGAAATGCCAGAAATACTTACTGTTTTGTATTCTTGGAATTTTTTCCTCTTATCTTGTATTCATGTTTACTTTGAAACCATTCGGATGAATTCAAAGGATACTGGACAAATACAGATAGCGTTCCTCACAACAGCAATTTCCCACATCTTTATCAGCTTTGGGAGCAGACCCTGCAGTGCCAAGGGAGCTGGTGAGGACCAGTGGTGTCAGCTGGCTTTGAGTAAGAGAATCCTAATCTCAAAAACCAAACCGAACAATAGCCCCAAACCAAAACATAATCTTTTTTTCAAAACCTGGGAAAAATGAAAAAGTAAATAACTTCCCTAGGGCTGTACTTCACTGATTTCAGTTAGTTTTAGTTGATGGTTTCTTTGTTATTGGCTGCCTTCATTAAAAGCATCATTTCTGGAGCTTTCAGTCATTATCTAGGAACACTTCTACCATGCCATTGCCATCATAGCATCCTATAGCCTGATATTTCACTTACTGGCCTGGTCCAAACCAGAAGTGTTTCCTCCTGGACATTCAGAGACAACGGAGCAACGCCAGAGTAACACACCCTCTGCTGTGTCCTAAACTGGTGGAGGACCTGGCTTCAAACACAAGGGGTGGCTTCCTCTTCCTCTTCTTCTTCAGGGTATTTTAACTGCTCACTGTGCAACCACACCAGGAGTGGCTCCACCAGTCTGGAGCTAGTTCTCTCGAATGCCAGCAGTGAAACCAAATCCAGTGCTGCGAATGAGCAAATCACATTGCAAAATACTGTGGCGCTCTTGCAGCTCTGTTTGCTAAATTTAGCAATTTCTGCAGCAAAAACAATGTGGCTGGCTAGTCGTTAAAAATACTGCAAAAATAAGTCAGACAAGGCAAGGCTTTAATCATGCAAAAATACGAACCGTTCCTCGAAGTTAGATGTTGCTCTGAGCGCAAGATCAGGAGCAGCTCTTCTCAAAACGTGGCCCCAGATGACCAGCTTACCTCAGCCCCAACGGCAGCCAGCCTGGCTCAGACTGGGGCCTCTGGAAGACATGAAATACTTTGCAAAAGGGAAACCTCGCATTTCAAGCCCGTCTCCTCTCCGCAGATGCCGGCCGCGGGGCTGGCACGCGGCGGCGCCCGCAGCCCCGGAGGCGCAGGGCGCCGATTCCCGACTCCCGGCCCCTCCGGCTCTCCCCTTCCTTCTGCCAGGAAGCCACACTTCATTTGTCATCTGCCCTTTCTATTACCCACATGTAAATGCGATCATTACTAGCTTTTTAAAACCTAACTGCTGTCTCTCTCATTTGCTTTTCCACTTCCCCCTTTTTGCCTCGCGCAGTCTGGGTGGTGAATGATGTTTGTTTTTCTTCGAATTTGATTTTAGTCATCTGCGGCCAAATTGCTTCCTTGTGTAAATTAAAGGATGATGCTGAAGCGGTCACGTGTCCCCTCATCTTCTGCAGATCTTTGGAGAACAGCGAGCAGAGAGAAGCAGACCTAAATTGCTTTTATTTACTAACCTCTCGCCCAGCGCCCGCATTCATTAGGGCAAAGCCAACACTACAGATGCTGTTGGTCAGGACTGTGATGGAATATATATATATATATTTAAAAAATAGCTTATTAAAAAAAAGCCTGTTGTATAGATACTGCTGTACTAGTGAAAGCATATTTCTGCCAATATAACTGAGTATTCTAGTGGAAAAATAAATACTCAGTGTTGTTAAAAAAGATGCAGTTTTGCTGATACAAATGGTGTCCTGTCACTGTGTATTTTTTCAATATTGTATAATTTCAATCAAAAAGCAGTGTGGCACAGCGTGAAGTAGTTTATCTGCTATATATTTGAAAGCATGACAAAAAAAAAAAAGGAAATACGATCTGCAACTACTTTGTCCTGAGTAGGCTGTGCCGACCGCGGCGGTGTAGTACCATTAGCAGCGGTCGGCTACGTTCGGCCCCCGCGCAAGCGCGCTGGGCTCTGCTGGCACGAGCGACGAGGTTGCGGGGGGAAGGCTCAGCACTTCCACGGACCCGTGGCGAGCTGCAAGCAGCTTCCTGGTGGTTGGTCCTTCTCCCTCCTTCCTTTCCACCTCTCCTCAGACACATTCCCGTACCGACTGCTTGGGAGGGAACGTTTTCCTCTGTCAGACCTTGCGCCTGGTCAGATGTCTATAGAAAACAATTTTTAGAAGTTTGCATTATTTTACTCTTCTGTGTGATGGCATTTTAGGAGGAAACATGGGACCCTGGTGCAAAGCCTAACACTCGTCAGTGGGTACCAACATTACAGGCAATTTAACGCTAACCCTGCTGGCCAGCGCAGGCTGAATTCATTCCTCCCGTAATTTCAGTGACCTCCTTGGACTTACTCAAAGAGGAAATCTGACACTTAAAAGCACGTAACTAGTTGGCTGTTCACGAGGATGTGTTACTCATTGCAATTACTGAATGTTAACAGCACTGCAGCGCCCTGTACACAAAAACATTTTCGTAGCGGCTATGGTCATAAATGAACATCATAATTTCAATTTAAAAGCAGAAGCCAAGGATCGGCAAGTTTGCCTAGGGGCCTCATGTGGTCTAATGCAAATCAGGTATGGGCCTCTGGCGCTCGGAAAATAGCAGATGAAGGAGAAAGGGGATGGCTAGGGCTGACCCGCCAGAACCGCTCCACCGCGCAGAGCCCACCTTCCCCTTGCCCTTCCGAGTTACCGACAGCAAGTTTTTTTCCAAGCTAAACAATATCAGAGGCTTTTAGGAACTTCTCAGAAATGTCTGCTTAATTTCAGCGTCGATAAGCCCCTGCTCTGACTCGTTCTTAATGCATCACAATTATATGTTTTAAACATATTTATCTAGTTGCTATGACTTCGCCGGGTGCGTCAGACACTTTATCCATCAAATATGACAATTGAATAATATTTTTATTTTTAGATATGGATCACAGATCCTTCTCATGGTACTCTTCCCTCCCCCAGCCCCAGATTTTTGAACTCACTGGAAAATCTGTTCCATAATACGGCGGGTAAATGAATTACAGTCACAGATGGCCTCTGGAGATTTCATACATGCTGCAATTCATTTGTTCAGGAATGGGAAAAAAAAAAAAAAAAAAAAGACCCTTATCTTGCGAGGGCATTATCGGAGACAGCAGATCAGACATGTAATGCTGCCTTGCACTCTGGATTTTACCCGTTTCCTAAGCTTTTATGACTCGGCATTTACCATTCCTGGATTTGAAATTTTTTAAAAGCAATGTCAAATTTCACAAGCAAAATGATTGAATGCTAGGAACTGCAGCATTTTTAAGCTACGATTTGTTTTTACAGTCCTGAGTGGAACTATTGCTTACTGTTGCAGTAAGATGCTCGGAGAATTATTGTCTTTCTGCCTTAACTAGCAAGAAAGAACTTAATTCACAGGTGACTGTTGAGACTTAGTTAAAATTTGCAGTGTGCCTTGACAGCCTCTGGAGGAAAATGCTAGAAAAATAAGAAATAAATCGCGTAGAAAGCAATAAAAAATGTTACTGCGTGGACGCCTTGCTCAGCATAGGCTACGGAGCGTATCTGCAGGCAAGCACCAGGCCCTGACAGTTTTGCCCCGAGCTCGGGCCGTCAGCTCGGGGCGGGAGGGGGGCTGTGACTGCTGCATTCGCCGCTGAGGAAAAACTTCATCTCGCAAAGCAAGCTGCAAACTACAGGGAATTCACCTCAAGAGTGACGTCAGTAAACCTGTTTTCGTTTATGTGATGATATTAAAGATATAGTTCATCGTTCTTGCACGGTAAAATCTAGCGTGTTTCCTCGACTAGCCTCACGGGCAGACTGTCACCTCCTTGCAGGGCCAGGTTGCAAAAGGCCGAGAGCGCGAGTATTTTGATGCTTGATGCCTTGCGGCCCATCCTGCCACTAGGCCTCGTGGATAACACAGCCTAACGGGCAGCTGTGGGAAACCTAACGCAGATTCTTTCCAACTGTCGGCTACAACAGCTGACGCAGTCATTAAAGCAGAGGAGCAGCAGCCAAGGGGCCCCGGCTATTGCGGGACCCGCTCGGGAGTCGCAGGAAACCACCTGAAACATCACTTTGTTCGACGTCTCTGCGAGCGTGCGCGTCCGAACGGGGCTCCTGACCCGTGTGCGAACTCTGCGCCGCGGACCGGCGTGTCTGCCCGGAGCAGCCCCCCGCGCACAGCTCGCTGCACCCTGCCCGCGCGCAACTCATCGCCGGAGCGGCACCCTTGCTCCTCCGAAAATACAAGGTGCTGCAAAGCTTGCGCAGGAACACCTTCATCCGTGCAGCTCACCAGGAATGTAGGGAACCGGGAGGTTCAAATGCCGACCAAATCCTCCCAAGGCTAAAGTTTCCCTCGTTGTAAAATGGTGGTGATTAAGCCCGCTCAGCGCGCTGCAGTTTAATGGCTCGCTCATGATACGGTGCTTGGAGACCCTCTGACAGGGCGCTGTGAAAGGGCAAAGGGGTACTAATAGCTGCTGTGTTTTCCAGCAGCCCCAGCCAGAGATAGTTGTGGATGCGGCTGACAAGCAGTCACCGTCTGCTCCCTGTCTCTGTTTGCACTTCATCGAGTTATCTCCTCGCAAGCAAAGAAATCCCAGCTCATTGCACAGCACATTCATCATCTGCATTTCCCGCCTATCTTTTTCTGTATCGATGGTGCCATAAAAAGCCCACCAGAAAAGTTGACGGAGTTGATCCGTCTTCCATTAAAAGCTTTTGCAGAGCCACATCAAGATCTGAAGTTAAAAAAAACAAAACAAAACAAAACAAAAAAAAAAAAAAACAAAACGCAACAAGACTTTTTTTTCCCACTCACATGTCAATCAAGGAACATTAAACAAAAAGATTAGTTCTGCTCTTATTTGTTTGTAAAACAAAAAGCATGAAATATTTAGCAGTATTGTAATGCAAACCAGATGGGAATAATGCAGGCTTTCAAGGGCGCTGTTAACCGCCTCTCTTTCATGCGGCTGCGGCAGCAGGACGACTCAAGCAGCCCATTAGGACAATTTATGAACTGGACTTCCACAGAGGGAGTTCTAGCAAGAGGTCCGCAGCGCGTACGGAGCAACCCTGATAACATCTGTTAGGGTTATTCATTGAAGAGGATTATATTACAATCCTTCTTAATACCACGAATGCTGCAGTAAAACCGGATGAAACTTCAGTCTCATTTGCCCCAGCAATATGTGTTTATCAGAGTGTTTTTCTACCAGTTGGAAGCCAAGGCTGCATTCACGGTATGTCAAAAAATGGAATTTAGAAAGCTTGAAATATTAACCTAGAAAAACCCCCAGCCACTGCTTTTAATCTCTCAGGCCTGTAACGCTCAGCGTCTATGCGCAGCATCAAGCACACCATCAGCCCTTTTCCGCGGAAAGCCCCTCCCCACTGGCTCTCCAGGGCTGACTTTAATTTTACTTAAATAGTTCTCACTCGGTAACCTTGCTCCATCCTTTTTATTTAAGACTTTGCTAATGACGCTTTTTATTTTTCTTAATTTTACCTAATCATATAATGAATGCTCACATCTGAAATGACCTCATTATACTACCGAGGACTTTTCTGTGGATACGATTTAGTGCACAGACATAAGGGAGAAAAGAACTACAAAATGGAGAGGTTTTACGCATTCTGTAAAATCCCAGTTGACTATGAGCCAGATCCTCACCACTGTAAATTGACTTAGTTCCAACAACTTCAGCGAAGCTAACACTGATTTACTCCACCTGAGGGTCTTACCCTATTATTTTCATTTATTGAACTTGCCACCTTTTCTTGTTGTAACAAAAAGAGATACTTTCATCCTCTCACAGCAGGGTTGCTATCTGAAACAGGTGTTTCTCCAGTACTGTATGGCCTAGAGATTTTCAACTGGCTGGAGTACTTCAGTGTCCTCTAAAAGCATTTAGAGTAATTCTCCTTGACTGTATCATCTCCCACAGATCAGCTGCAGAGATGTTTGCAGCCTGAATCTGGTCAACAAAATATTCACTTACCACATAAGTGTGAGTTATTTTCTCTTTTCTGATACTTTTCTGTCTTCTCTGCTGGAAGAGAGTCCTCTGGGTCAATTTACAGTATCTGAGACAAAAGCAATTTTCTGGGTTTCTTTAATGGTTCCAGAAGAACTGGACTGACATACATATAAAGATCATGAATACCCCAGAAGTCTTGTCTCTGGCTCCACAAAAGAATAAGTTGTAAGAAAGAAAATATTTTGCAAAAGGAAAATACTTTGCAAAGGACAAAAAGGAAACCACTAAGAACAAAGATTTCTTTCGTGCGCTGATTATAGCACTTGTGGCAACGCAGCCATCTCACCATCATAGTTTGTTGTTCCTAAAGCTCTGAACTCCAGTTTCCCCTGTCCTCTCCTGGAGGGATCCAAGCTGCTACCCTCATCTTCACACAGCTACGAGCAGCTGAAGTGTTTGTTTTTGTATTTTTGAGGCTTAGCAGGAGATGGCTTACAGGAAGGCATAGGACCACATGGTACAAAAACCCTCAGAGAAGTCACAAAGACTTTATAAAGGTCAGTGCATTCATAAAAGCAACGGGAAACCTAGCCAGAGGTTATCTAAAAGCATCTTAGCAGTTTTCTACTCTTCCAGAAGTAACTGCCTGTGGTGTGGCTGTTACTTTAATGTCAGAGATCCCAGCAGACACTCTCTCTTAAATATGCAAGAAAGGAACTGGCAATTACTTGGATGCTAACGAGAGCTGTGCATCCACACGCAGAGACGCTGCAGTGATTAGCCTTCAGAGGAGTCAGCAGTGGCTAAACTGCACTCAGTGCAGGTGATCAGAGTTAACTTCAAATCTGAGGTTGTGAAAAAAACCCTGTTGCCTTAGAAGATCTGCGGCTCCCTAGAGAAGAAGTCTCAAAGGCTAGAGCCCTAAGAAATCATACAGAAATATAATATGATTTAGCAAATATACTTTTTCTATGGGCCCTGAAGAATTCTGTTCAAACAACAGCATGGTCTTATATCTTACAGAGTTTTATATATATGTATGTGTGTATATATATATATATATATACACACATACATATTCAGCACAATCATCTTCCAGCAGTACATGAGCAAAAGAGGAGGCAGGCGGTAGCAAATGCTACCCTTGCTTTGCTTGTTCAGGGTGTTTTGAGGTCATCACAAATCTACTGATGGTAAGAAATCAGCACAGAGAAAATGTGAGACCACTCCCCAGGAAAATATAAAAGCCCTTAAAAAGAAATATATACGTGTTTATTTACTGCATCGTAACTGCAATGTCAAATACAATTATTTTTTCATTACAAAAAAGGACACATGCAATAAAGTACTCTGATTTTATAATCTGATTCAGCATAGCTCAGGCGTAACAGTAAAGCATCACAGAACAGTCACAAGCTAGGGCTTGGGATGATGTATTTCCAGTCTCTTTATCCTACCTGCAAAGCCACATCATATTTTATTTGTCATCAAGGGATAAACTTTCAGAATAATGTGGCCTGATCCCAGAAGGTCCCAACTGCCCTTAGCTCCCAGAATAATTTTGCAGAATCTGATTCTTTTATTTGAGAAAATACTATTCTCTTCCAGGCAGTCATCAAAAGTCCTTCCATATTACACCATGATCAAGGTACAAAGCAATGGCCTCTATTTCAAAGGTGCACAGAAGCCAAGGCTGTGAGTGCCTTTAAACACAAACTATTATTTTGAAGAAGGAAATCAGGCCATTTTCTGCAATATTTTACTGCAGATTTCTATTACATTCATCTGTGCATGGGGCTTCAATTGATTTAATCTGGCATTCCAGCTATGGAATAAATCCAGAATATCAGGAGGCATCCACAGCAGAGAACTAAAACATTGTCATAAAATATTCAAAACATAACCTCTTCTCTAGTTAAAAGGTTCTGTTCTTCATTAGAAAAGGGTTTTATTCTGCCTGGCTATTCACACATCATAGGCTCTTATTTGTAACATTTCCAGTGAAATTTCAGGGGAGTACTTGTGAAATAAGGTCCTAAACAGTGTGAATAAACTACAAAATCAGGCTCCGAAATGGCACCATTCCTCGGGTAATTCTCATGACTTTCAGTCAAGACTTTTTAGGAAGTGTTACATAACAAGGTCCAGACTTCTCAAAAAATGACCTGATTTCTTTCTTTATATATAGTGTAGAGTAACACTAAGGATGACTTAGCTCCAGTACATTTAAATAAAAAATAAAGTTAGTCTTCTTATGCAGTTACATTTTTATACATTTTCATAGACAGTCAATATACAGAAGCTTACAGCATCTTTAGCTAATTCTGGCATATAGGAGGACATACAGGAAAACAGAGAGTTTCAAAACTACATGGAATTTTGTAGAATAAAATATATATCTATATATTATTTCGCAACACAAAGCAAGAGGCAGTTTAGAAAAATAGGATTGGTACAGTCTTTCTGCATCAATAGTTGTAAAAAGAAAGGATCTAAAAAATAAGTTTAGCTTTTCAAAAAACCACATTTTTAATAGGAAAATAGACTGGTCCACATTTCCCTGAATCAAGCCAAAAAGGTTAAGGAAAGGTCCAAGCAAGACAAGGAGTCTGACTTAGACTTGCTATCAGCTGTGATAACATGCACATGTACAGAGACAGCTGTTTGGCTCCAGTATTGTTTACCTTAGAAATGAGCCTAATTTATCACAAATGTATTTAAAAAGCATAAATAACATGACAAAAGTGGAACTGGTCCCTGCAATGCAAATAATTATGCTCATACAAGCAAACAGTGACATCAGTCCAGTTATTTTCTTGTGAAACTAAAAAGTATTTTGTACCCAACTGCTACACTGAACAGCACATGTATAAACATAGATTATTATTACAGACTCTGCTATCAGCTACTATACATAAACAAGCGATGTTCATGCTGTAATTGCTGCTAACATTTTTGTTCTACTTGAATATTAACAAGAAACAGAGATGGGGACCTGAATTCAAGCCGGCGTTTCCAAAGCGCAGAATCCACAGGGTTCGCATGAAGTTTTCTGATCCTCCCCACTGCAAACGTGCAAGTGGGCAGGAGCTCTAGGGAATTTTAAAACCGTTCACAAGAAGAGTTTGCATTGTGAATGGCCTCAGGTTTCCCTAGCGCTCAGAAGCAGTGAGACAGACTGGGACATACTGGTGAAATTTAGATCCACATCGACAAACCTCCCGTTCTGGAGGATTCACGTTTTAGTTACCAGTCCATTTCTAACAGAAGGCGGCAAAATATATCTTGATATGTGGTGATTTTTAAACTAAAAACAGACAAGGGTTTGATTACAGAAAACTTCACTCCAGGCTGTTCTTATTAACTTTTTAATAAGTTAATTAGAACTTATTAATTCTGTTCAATGTGAGAGTTGATTTTAATTTTTGTGAAGTTTACGGGATATTTATGTACCCTTCAAGGGGCTCATAGCACAACTCCTTAAACTTTCTTCTAGCTAAAAAAAAGCACAAAAACTGATGGAAGCAAGACTGACAGAGTGTTGGCGAAGTGAATCCAAGATTATTTATAATCCAGCCTTGTTAATGAAGTTGGGCCCAACCCAGCCAGCTGCTCTGAGAAGTGAGGACAGGTCCTCTGCAGAAGCACCATACATTGCTTAAGTTCTAGAAAATAATAATGCAGCTTCCAGGTCTCCCACCACTTTCCAATGTCAATGCAGTGCTGCATCTCACAAAACGTAATGACGGAAAAATGCAACACCCATGTTATTGCTTGTGTAACTGTTTCACAGTGGTCCAGTACCCCCAAGTAAACGCATGAGAAGAAGGTAAACTGCCAGAAAGGTGACTCTGAGGCTGAGCAGGTGGAATATGCTCTCCTGGAATCACCTGATAAACTGAGTAAGCACAAATTAAAAGGAAGGGAAAAAATGGAAAGAATGAGACTGATCAAAAGCAGTATGTCCATCGAGACAAAAAAGACAGTCAGGGCCTCAGAGCAAGTCAAAGATGTGTTTTTTGACTTGCAGTCAAGCGCATGCACAAAATGGAAGTTGGTACTTGGAGAGCTGACATATGTTTAGTACATGTAACATCCAAATACCTTCAGAAATAGCCAGTGCTCAATTTGTGATTATCAGGTTAAAAACTTTTACAGGGACTGATCTGAGAAGGTGATGGGAAAATCATCTTGGGTGCTTTCCACCTCAGAGGATGAGGCCCTAACTCAAAGCTTATTAAAGCTCATTAAAGGTCATTAAAACACATACCTCTAAACTCTCCCAGCTTCCCTTCCAGACACACTTTCCTTTAAAAGCTGCACTTGAAAGTTACATTGATGTGGAATGTCACCTATCTTTAAGCAGAAGAATAACACTCCCCATTACACACACATACATATATACATATATATCATAGCAATGGAAAGTACTGTACAGAGGCATTCATATCTGCAATGAAACCAAGTCTGTGGTGTTCAATGCGTATTGGATTTGACAAAAGAAACAGGTTAATTTTGAAGGTGGGGGATACATTAGGAAAAATAACAGATCTTGAATTCTAGCTGGAGACCTCAAGGCAAAGAGCTGATAGCGGTGGGTGGCACCACAGCCTGCCTCCAGCTTCCAGCCTCTTAAATTCACCTCTCCTTTCTTAACATACAGCTTTTGAGTGGAAAAAAAGGAGCTAAAATAAATGCTTTGGTAAAGAGCTTGATAAATGAGTTGTGAAATCAGTGCTTAAAAGTGACCATTTTCTTTTCTTACTTTCCTTTTTCCAGTTCAAAAAAAAAAAGAATTTGGCTTATTATGATGTATAACAGCAATATTCAAACATTCCTGGCAGCTCAAGGGCATACACTGCTCAATGCACAGCCCAGGGCTGGGGAGCACATGGTAGTGCTTATGCAGGCAGCGACAAGGCGAGGGTAATAGTGCTGCAGCTGGAACACTGGCCCTCTGCTCTGATTAAGGGGCAATTTTCTGTACGTTGTAATTGGATTACCCATCAAAACCTGCTTAGAGGGAACAAGAGAAAGAATCTGGGCAGGCTACGAACAATGCCAATGGCAAGGCTTTCACTACCAATAAATTGTTAAGTGACACCCTTGCGCTCTGACCTGCAGATGTGAATATTAAGAACAGGCCTGAGCTGATGCAGAAGACAGATAAGGGCAAGCCTCAGCCAGGAGACTCGTGAGAGATGGCTATCAAGGGCCAGAGTACCCTCAGACAGCTACCAAGGTTGCTCTGACATAAGTAGAGAAGAACAGGTACTGGAGCAGAGCATCTGCAGGAGGAATTGCAATGAGGAATGATTCGGGCTGGTCATGCTGGGACCAATATTCTGTCCTATGTGTTGAGCCTTACTAATTCCATGACTGCCTAAGAAGGCAAGGGTGGGTGAAGGTACAGAAAGGAGGGAACGATTCTGTGTGCAGGGCTCTGTTGTGAAGAGGCTAAGACACAAGACTGAAGGGGCAGGCTGAAACTGGACTGTGCTGGGTGTAGGCACGAGGATGAGACACTAAACAACCCTTGGCAGGAAGGACGGGAAAAGGGGAGCATTTGGCCTTTGGGACTGAGAAGTCCAACAGCTGTGGCAGGGATGGACACCAGGGCACAGAGGGAGAAGCTGAAGGAGATGGAGCTGTAATAACATGGAGCAAAGTGGCTGGGCAGCTGATAGATGTTTCAATTTGTTAAAACAGGACCAGATTTTTTGCTTTACTTGTGGAGGAAGGAATAGCACTGGAAACAGCTTAGAGAAAGGGGACAGGAATGATCCAGAACACAGAACAGTACTCTTATGAAAAGAAGCAGAAAGGATGTAATTGTTTCCCATAGGAGGGAGACAAAGCAGAGAACACGTGATAGAAGAAGGAAAGACAATGAATGCTCTGGAGAGGTAACGCTGCACTTTCTGTTTCCTTGGATTCAACGCGCAGAGGCCGAGAGAAGCAAAACCAAACAACTCTCTCCCCTCCTCCAAACAAAAGGTTTCTATTTCAGAAACAATTCAACGGAGTAAGTTTTTCAAACAACTCATAGGTAGGATGTGGAACTTATTGCTATGAAAAGCACTGAAGCCAGAAAGCTAAAAGTGTTCAGTAAGGCACTGAATAGGATCACCTCCAAATATCCAGAAGGCTAATGGTCAAACCTAGCTTTTACTTGGAAAGGAACAGAAAAAAATCTTACTTCAGTTCTACAATGAGCCTCTAATTCCTAGGGATTAAACAGAGACCCCCATGATTATCTTTCCATCTACAACAGCATTTCCTGCAACTTCTCCTGGGGCATCAGCAGCTACTACCTGTGTTTTATCTGTCTCTGGAGGGCTTAACCTAGTGGTTTCCTCTATATTTGATGGAGAGGAAAAAGCACCTCCAAGCTTCAAATCTCATCTGGAGTCAATCACCCTGAAGAGAGTCTCTTTCCACAGCCAGAGAGAGGTGAAACTGGACAATGCTGATAGCCACTGTCAAATTTTTGCCTGATAGAGCAGATTGGCAAGCCCTGTGTCCTGTGCCATTGACCTCAGGTTGCTTTCATCATGTCAGGATGGCTGCTCAGGGAGGATGGTGGTCAAACCTACAGGTTTATCTCCTGCATCAAGAAACCAAGTTGCCTTTTGAAAACTTAAATGTCTCCTGCTACCTCCACTGGGATGTAGTACCTTCAGCAGTGCAGCTCAGTCTTGCTCATGATTTAATAGGAGAATGGATAGCCCACAACTATAACTATTTCAACCCTGGCAAGTGCTAAAAATGTTGGGTGACAATGATGCCATTTAGGCTACTGCTTTAATTGGAGTATTTCTGACACAATCTTTTCTTTTTTTTTTTTTTTTTCCCTCCTAAATCTATAGCTCTCTTGGGCACTTTTTAAACTGGATAGACCAAAGATAATCAAAAAAATTCAACTGTATGACAGGTTATTCCATTCCATTTTATACTTTTTTGGAAAATGCTATATTCAAGATTCTTAGCTTTGCTTTGTTTTACCTCTGAGCAAGTCCAAAATGAACTCACAATTCTTAAACATATTTGCAAGTCAGAAAGTCTTGGGACTAAAACATGCAACAGAGTTACCCAACACTTACGACTAATCTGATTATAACCCAGCATAACCCATTTATTATTATATTTAAACATGACAAAGTAATAAGATTGGTTTATGAATGAATCATGATTTCTGTACTGACAATGTTATCTTTAGTATTTTAATAAACTGGTTTCTGAGAGTTGCCAGCAGCTGACAGCTAGATTAATGCAATAGACTTGTAATGGCTCATAGCAGGTCAATGATCTGCGAACTACTAAGAATATCCTTGACAGCTCCTGGCGACTCTGGAAGGAGTTGATGTAGTTCATTGGGCAAACGTGTTTTCAGCTGCAAGCTAGCAACTGATACTACCAATGGATAATAAAGTTTCCAAATCAGTTATTTTAGCCATTTGGGTACATAATCTATGACCTGAAAAGACATGAATGATGCCTAGCAAAGGTATGATTATTGGGGTATTTATACCAGTATTTCTTGAAAGGCAAAACTACTTCTCCACTTTACTAGGATGGATAATAAATAAATTTCAATCTCTAATTTTCAATCTCTAATCTTTAGTTCTTCCCAAAGGTTTTGTTTTCTCTGGGAATTTCTGCTATACAGATTTTTATTTTTGCTTGAGGAAAGAGAAAAATGTATTATCTCATTGACAAAATTTAAAAGAATTCCTGTATATAAACTCACTCTTCAAATCTCATTAGTGCTAACGAGATCTGTATGCACGCATCAGAGTAAAACGTTTCTTATTTAATATTAAAGAAGAGATTAGACTGAGCAAACTTCTAAGGTCCTACAGCAACTATACAGAACACACCACTTGTTTGGATATGCAGCGATTGCAATCTGCACATCTAATGATGGCCATTTCCAGAAGACATTTATTCTTTCTTGGGTCTTTGACTATTGCAATGAACAGGATTAAGGAGAAATGGAGCGTGATTCTAGCAGCTCTGTAAATTATTCAGTTATCATTAGATGTTTTTATCAGTTAGTTTAGTAGCTTTCTTTTCAGCCCCAAATGTTTGAGTTTAGTAAGTGTCTCAGCCAGAATAAATAAACTAGTGTTTATTATGATTGCTCTGAAGCTTCTGTGCTTAGGAGGATATGATTTTTGTAATGTGTGTGCATAGAACATGCTTTTCATACAGGGATTTCCAAAGAGGTCACATATAAATAGTATGTAATACAATCTTAATTGCTAGTTCAAACCAGAGAAAGGGCTATTAATGGACATGTGGCACAACAGCAAATTTCTACCTCGCTGTACTGCAGTCACAGAGAATTCTGTTGAAAGTGTCTGGCTACAAAATCAATTACAATTTATAAATTAGACTTGCTTTCACTCCAAAGGCTGAGTCTGAAGTCTGCCCTTGGGGCTGTGCAGAATTCTTAATTTAATACATGGGCACAGGAATGCTGGATTTTGCCTTCAACACTAGAGGGTCATTAATGTGGTCAATCAAATACTGGGTCCACTTGTGCAGGCAAAAGAGCTTGGGCAGATGCACAAGAGCTCTGCTCTGCGAACAGGATGGATATCTGCACGCAGTATAGGCTATGTGGCCTGAGACAGACGCACAGTTTACAAGCCCAAATATATTTGGTCTACTTCAGGGTTTTAGCACTCTGCCAGCGGCTGGATCTGGGTTAGAGCAAGGCAGCATGAGTACTCAACTGCAGACACTTAGTCAGTTTGCACATCCAAGGCTTTCAGTGAGGAGGGTCTTAAGACATTGGCCCAGTCTGAAGCTCAGCTATAAAACATTTGTTAGGTACACGCATGTCAGGGAGGTACGAGCTGGGATTTTATAGGTACAAAAGCTAGGGCATAACTCCCAAACTGTGTGTGAGCAAAGACTCAGGCATGAAGAACAGTACTCAAGATTTTAAAGACTGATTTGGAAATGGTTTAATGGTAAATGATTTAATATGCATTTTGCTCATGTTCCGGGAAGCTGAACCGGGCATTCTGTTTTCATTCTTCAAGCGACTGACTTGAGTAGTATTTGTGCTCTCAGAAATCAGCATCTCAAACTCTTCAGAAGTAAAATCAGAGAATTAAAAAGAGAATAAGTTTTGGATTTACATTTAAAACTTACTTTTCTGATTTTTTAAATTCTTTATTAAAAAATAAAGGCTTAATTTTCATGTCTCATCTGTATAAGACAGGAACATCCCTGGTGAGGTCAATGACATTTATAGAAGAAAGAAAGTGTCCTAACTGAGATGAAAACCAAGGCCCTGTACTTTATGCAGTTTCCACTGCAAAAAAAGTAGAAAGATTCATTAGTTATGTGAGATATTCAAATTACTTGAAGTTTATGAGAATGGATTTGCTGAGATTTAAAGTAAAAAGACTCCAAGATTACAGACAGGGGACTTCAACTGAATGCAAACCCAGCAGCAAAAGTGTGTTTCTAATTTAGTTTTTTTCTTTTTTTTTTTTAATCTGCCACAGCCTTGAAACACATCAAGGTGATAATGCAGTTGTTCTCTTATGGTCCTTTCCATGGAAATTTTATTATCCAGTTGCATACTTTACTGTTGTCCCATGTATTTGTGAACCCAGGGGAAACAGCCAGATCAGAAAGACTAGTCAGAAAGGGAACGGATGTGCAATTGTGTGCTTTCACAGACTCACAGACTTGTCTATCTCTCTGCTGACTTTCTCGTGCGGTTATATTTTTTCCTCAGTATTGTATTCTTTCTCTCTCACTGGCATTTTATATTCAGCACAAGGGAACAGCGAAGCAAAGCTCAGAGAAATGCAATATAGCTTTGCCACAGAAAAGTGCATGCAGGAGTACACCTATAAACAACCCCAGGCTTTGTTACTGCCCCTCTTCCCCCACACTTCTTTTCTGCCACAGCATTTAATTTGAAATGGAGATGTGTATGATGATTAGCTCCTTGCCGTGCAGCCACAGGGTTCTTCCCTCAGGGCTGGCAGCAAATTTTGGAGAAGCATTGTGAAAATGTGCATGGCTCTTGAACAGCTAATCGGGGGAGAGGAGGAGGTACATTCTCCAGCACCAGAAAAAGCAGTTGCAAGCAAGGAATTAATTTGCTCCATTCTCTGATGAATTATAGCTCCTTTCCATCTGGCTCCTTCATGAAAGAAAGCACAGACCATGCCTTCTTTCCCTCCCTGTTCAGCTGTGAATGTCTCATTTCTCTCTCTCGGTGTATGTTTTCTCTCCTCACTTTTAGGATTTCAGTCCCCCCTCTGCCTGTTCTCCAGATTTCTTCTCCTACCTCCTAACAGTCAGGTTTTAGTCTTCATCAGTTCAGATCCTCCTCAC
This sequence comes from Rhea pennata, assembly GCF_028389875.1. Classification (NCBI taxonomy): domain Eukaryota; kingdom Metazoa; phylum Chordata; class Aves; order Rheiformes; family Rheidae; genus Rhea; species Rhea pennata. The sequence continues at coordinate 54,409,667 of NC_084667.1, forward strand.
ATTCCCCTTGGGCTCTACATTAATTCCTTCACCTTCTCTGCTATCTTTCTTCTGAATTTCCAGCCTCCTTTTCACTTCAGTGGAAATTTGACATTTTTATCCAGCTCTTGCAAAACCAATATAATTGGAAACATTAGGAACACAGGGGTAGAGTCCCACCAGTGGAGAAGTCTCCTCAGAACGCTAGTAGAGTCCCTGTTGCTTGCCCCATTTTAAACTGCACTGAATAAAGCTGTTTAATATGCAATAGTAACAATGCTCTAGCAGGGAGATGGGACCAACAGGAAAAGAGATTTATTTTCACAAGATCCTATACTCTTGTCCTGTCTGTTCATCATGACTTCCTTTCTTAGGCTTTGTACGCTGTTGGACATCTCTCTTCTCTATCTTTATCTAGTCCTCTTTTCACATCTGCCTGTTCCCTGCTCTGTGCCTGAAACAAGCTCCTTTCTTCTGTACCTTCCTGTCTTCTATCCAAGCTTTCTTGCTTTAGGAAAACTTTCACGTTTTTGCTACAGAAAAATGACTTCCTCCTCTAGTCCCCCAGCTACTAAATAATTCACCTGCACAACAGATTTAATACTATTTGGGACTTGTTTGGAAAACAACAACAAATACAACATGCTGCTGCCCAGAAGAGAAGCGCCTGCCACAACACAGCTGAGATGGGGAAAGTAACTGTTTCTTTGGTTAATATATTTTTGGGATGATTACTACTGAGGCTAAAAAGAAGGTTAACTAGAGAAAGCCCTCAGAAATGGCATAAAATTTTAGAAATTACCTTCTCTTTTAGAAGTCCAATAAGCTAAAACACCACAAAGAATGGTTTCATCACAATAAAGCTGAAAATTGTGTTTACATTAAAAGGCAACATTAAAAATAACATTCAAAAAAATTGATAAACTAGCATAAGGCAAGATAAATAAATGACAAGTTGTCATCATCTTGAAGTTTATACTGTATAGAAAACTATGCTTGACTGTCTTTGATGCAATCAGTTTACATTAGTCTAAAAATCATTAATATAACATTTTAAGAAGGAATCTTGTTTCCATGGTGGTATTATTAAAGTACTAGCGAGTTTTGTTTTGCTGAGGCTGAGCTAGGCTGCATCCAACTGCTTCAGCTTTATGATCTATTCACAAATGACTCTTATAAAACAAAAAAATCCCCATTGCTTTTTAAAGACAAGATCACTGATACAAAGTGTTGTTTAGTGGACCTCACATATTTGTTCAGAAAATTATTACTTGATTTTAGAAGTTCCCTTATTAGAGGTATATATTAAATAAAAAAGTTATTTTTTTCCAGCTTCTCTTCTATTATATTCCTCTTCTGATTCAGGTGGGCTAGAGAATATGATAACTGGAAAAGAAACCTGTTAAAAAATGAGAACAAGAGGAGGCCCGCCCCCACTCCTACTGAAGTCAGTGGGAATATTCCCAGTGCCTTCTGCAATCCTAGCATTGAACTACTGAAAAAATAGCTCAGGATTTTAAACAGAATTGTTCAAATTTTGCTTGGGCTGAACATCGACCACTGTATTTAAACATGATTCAATTTTGCCTGCTCTCCAATTTTCACTCTGGTGCATACTGACATCTTCTCATACCTACTTTGACTTCAGCTGTAAACAACAAGAATTTGATTTTTAAAAAAACCAACCAAAACAAAAAAATCCCATCATTCAGCGTTTCTTGCTGAAAGATGGCAGAAACAGAAATATTGCAGAATTATCCCCAAACAAGTGGATAGTGGATATTAGTTTGACCACAGATATGCAATTATATATACACACACATACATATATACACACACATGTATGTCTATGTCTATATATGTCTACGTATATGTACACACACATATACAATCTCTATATACACATTATAAATATAATCATAAAATGTAAAAATACTACATTTGCTCAAATACCTGATTAATGTGGACTAATATTATGCTGCATTTATGTGGCAAACCCAGTTAATATGATGGCCTTGTTGGAAGCCCTAATATCTACAATAATTGCTATTGTTAAAAACCAAGAGAGGAGCAGTCTGTGTTTCTGAGACCATCACCTTTGCCATGTGGAGAAGTTAGGTTGGAGGTGGGCCTTCGTATCTCAGCATCAGGTTGAAGGATCGAGCAAAGTTGTTGGCCAGCTTGCAGCTATGGGTCTCTTCTATCACGGGGAGAAGAAAGGCGAGGAGCAGGAGGAGCAGGAGGAGTAGCTGCAAAGGCAGTGCTGCCCAGCACACTCGACGCAGGAAAGCGCACACACCTCCAGAGTGTTTCTGAAAGACACAAATCAAGCAGCAACTCAGCCAGAAAAATGACAAATTGCTAAACAGGCACATTTCAAATACATCAGACCTCCAGACAGAGGGGCAGAACGAGTCATTCAACCATGTTGTCCAAAGCAGAACTGGCCTTAGTATCCAGCCTGGCTGTTTGGTACACCACAGCTGGCTGAAGTTAGTGCTTAAACAATTTTTCTTAGGAGACTATTTCACTCTGAAGAAGTGTTTCAGAGAAATTCACTGCTGTACACTGTCTTCTTCCAGCAGGGAAACACTTCTGACTTAATAGCAGAAGAAAACAACTGCCATCTAGTCCACTCCATGGTTATAAATGCTCATATCACAGCTGCTAGGTGGTCTCCTCACAGTAAGCATAAGGCACAGAAGGTCTGCTTTAGCAACTCTCGTGTTAGTAGAAGGAGAGTGCTGATGCCCAGAAGACAAGAGCCAGCCTTCCTGTCAGCAGAAAAGAGCTTCAGGTTCAGCTCATAGTCACCTACTCAATGCAACACGCTCTTTGGACCCTGACATTGGGGCATATGAGGCTGGAGGCTAGAAAAAGGGCACTGCACTGAAGTCTGCCTCAATACCTCTTGTATCTCACCTGGTATGTCTTTACACTTCTACATGATATAAGAGAATAAGGGAAAACACAACAGACAGTGAAGAGGACCTTAAAGTCACATTTACTGCTGAGCATCCACAAAGTTACATATCACTTTGCACTGGTGCAAATCTAAAGTATCTCAGTTAACCTTACAAGTTTAATCTGTATTGGCATCACTAGGAGAGAATAGATTTAGGACTACAGAGTTCAAGAAATATTAATTAAGAAGTAAAAATTCCATTGGCAGGTTTCCTGAATAGCTCCTGCCAATAAACTGAACAGGGCATTTCACAGAAAGGCCATATCCAACTATCTTTAAGGGAGTCCTAAAAAAAATGGGTCAAAATCCATTTATTTCATTAAACATGATTTACACACAGAATATAGAAATAATACTTAATGCTGACACAGCATTAGGCATCAACCTGCCTCACAAATACAAATATCAGCTCAGAATATTCACTGAATTGGGATCCACATTTTCTGCAGGGCAAGTTAAGTCAAAGATGCTTAGGTTTCTATTTGAGCCACAGAAGATGTTAGTGCCAGAGCAAAACTATGGCTTCTGGCCTCTACTGGATGCCTTATTAGGCAATGCCTTCCTCCCACTAAAGCAACATCAGGACTGTCACTGACAAAATCTGCTATCATTGATCACTTCTCACTCTTCTAATGTGCAGCAACATGACAGGGACATTTATTATAGTATCTTATCTTTAAGGAATAAGGCCTTTTCTAGGTTTCAGAAGCTATTATTATTTATATTATTTATAATATATATAACTTATTTATAATAATTTATATTATTATTATTTATTAACAGAGTTAGTTCTACTGGTGGTAGGTCAGGTTGGAGTTAAGCAAAGAAATGTAAGCCTACTCTTTCTTCTACTTCTAAGATGTAGCAGGATTTAATTTTTATGTTGTTGCAGAGTAGGCTCCTATGACTGCATGACTGCTCAACAGTTCATTATGGCTGGGACTGTTAAAAAGGTCCTCACAAATTCAAGCAGGGAGTTAGAAACCCACCTCCCACTGACATGCAATTGTGACAAAGGCTGCCTGCCTTCCTTGGAGCACTTCAACTGCCCATCCTTTAGAGTTGATTTTGAAAGACACCTCATTTTGAAACTGTTCTTCTCCTCCCAGACCAGATACTGTACCCATCTTCTCCCTTTGCCTATAAATCAGTGGGAAATACTGGGCTTTTCATGTTGTGTCTCATCTCTATTTCTGCCACAGCCCAGGAAGCAGGTGCCTTAACGTCATTCAGGTTTGTCTTTGGCTTGCTAAGATGATCACACTACCAGTCAGACTAGTCACTCCAATTGCTCCTACCCCAATTCATTTACTGATGCAGCATTTGATTCAGAGCAGGTCACTGGCAGTGGCTCTCTGTCCTGCTCTCTAAAGCAGAGACTATTACTGCAACTCTCAGAAGTGTGATGAGATTGAAATGCTATTTGTCAAATGCTTTGCTTTCAGATCTACAGGAAGGAGCTATAAAATAGATCTGCCAGGGAAAGCTCTCCTTAGAGCTTCTGCCAGGCAAATTCTAGCATTAGATAAGTCAATGGAGGGACTTTCACCTGGAAGCAAAACTTCAGAGAAGGAGAAATAATTTTTCTTTATCTGCTGCTTCTCTCCTACCTCCTTGCTAGGGTTACAGGCATTTGTGTTTGATGAACTTTTGTTTTTGCTGCCCAGCTTCTCTATTTTGTTTGATCACACAGCAAGGTCAAAATCTTGTATTTCTGACTCCATTTGTTGCCATGGAAATGACTCTGCTATCACAAACATGGTATTACAATGTCTCTGCAGGACTGAAGATGAGGCACATATGAGCTGTGAGGGTTTGGTGCTTTCAGTAAATTTGCAATGATAAGCCCTTAATATATGAAGGTCTCAACTTCCACACACTGAAATCCATGGGAGATTTACCACTAACTTCAGTGTCTGCAGCAGGATTATGCACATAGACATCTAAATAAAGTGAGGACTGGGAACTACTTATTCATGGAGTTTAAAAGATACCATTACAAATGGATTCATTACTTATATGCCCAGGTTCTGATGTTCCTGTGCATACGAATCCTATATTAGTCCTGTTGCTTTGTGCTGGCTGGAACTACTTTAGTGATATGAAATTTTTCAGTGGTGGTACTGCCAAAGGTATTATAGTTTAAGGACAGAAATTTTGAGGGAGAGAGAGTAACTTTTAATAGGTGAGACGATACAGTCGGAAAAAGTAGAGATTCTTTCTGGAACAGACTCCATCTCCTGCATGTGAAGAAAGCAGTATTTCAGTTTCACAAAGACTGAGTCAAGGTATTTTTTAGGTCTGTTCTGGGAGAAAGATGTTTTCAGGCTGTGGTGACCTGAGACGAGGGCACCAACAGAGAATTCAGGAGGCCAAGATTCAGACCTCCTCTCTGCTGGACTCAAAGTGATGTAAATGTCTACTTTCAGTCAGGATCACTTTCCCAACCTTTCAGAACATCTTTCTGGGTTAGGTAAGGACAGTATGACACAGTTTCAACTTTGCAAAAGAAAGCTAGAATATTTCATTTCCATATGAGACCAAATGTGGGAATCACAAACCTTGCTATGCAGTGGAACTCCCCTTCTCCAGTCACTCCAGCTACTGGTGTTGGCAGAGCTACTAACCAGCGCCCTCTCTGTATGCAGTATGTGTGTCAGATCTAGGCTTCATAAAATATTCTGAAACTAAATCCTCCTCTAAGAAAAACTGGCAAAGCTCCAGTGAAGTCAACAGAACTTTAATTTCCACCATCTTAGACTAACAGCTGGAATACCTCGGTATTAAGCCGAAGTGTCAGAGACATTTTTGAAATGCACACAGAAAAGGAATAGCTTGATATTAAAAATGAAAATATACTTTAAAAGTTGACCAATAATGATGAACACCCCCCTTTTCTCTCCAAATACAAGGACAAACATGGACTGTGCTGGCTGTGAACATTCACATTGGTACTTGATTCATGTTTGGGCATTTGAATGACAAGCATTGGTTTAGATCTAGAGAGTCCTCAGCACTTAAATCTGTTTGCAGTTAATAACTTCTTACAAAATACACCATGAAAAATCACTTGGATAGAAAACAGCAGAAAAGCACTTTAGAACTTGCTACATAATGTTCCTATGTAAGTTGCTAAAGTGTTTTGCTATCGACCACATTCCAGAATATAGGAAAACACACAGTTAATCCAGCTATATGAGGGAGCAGAGGGATGTGACCTCTTATACCAAGCTCATTAGTGGGGTTTTGCTGCTGCTTGCATGTCACCAGCATGCCTAACAAAAGCCATACTTGCACCACTGAAGCAATGATTCACTAGAGAAAAATGAAATAGCCTGGATTAATTCCTCTTATCTTAGAGAACTCCTGCTGTACATGGATAAAGGGACCAACGACTAGTGTTCTAACACGGACATACAAATACACAGTCATGCTGGTTCATGGCGATGCTCTACCCAGCCCCGCATCCTCTATTCTGCAGCAATCATAGTAAACTGGCAAGCACCTAGGCAAGCGTAAATACCTTCCTTTAACATTCAGCTTTCAACTGCTTTCAGCTCAGGTAGTTTCCTGAGCCTAATGTGGCATGTCCAACGAGCAATACTCGACCTTTCTTCCAGGAACTTGTCCTGTCTTCCCCTGAACCTATGTAAACTTTTAAAGTTCTCAATATCCCTTAACAAGGAGTTCCAAAGGTTGATTAACTGTGGCATGAAGAACAAACCCCTTTTGTTAGCTTTGAACGTTGCTCCCAGTTCTTTTTGTGGAAGAGATGGAGGACAATCAACCCCTATCCATACTCTGCACCGCGCATGTTTTTGTAGACTCCTCAGGTGAGACAGGATGAATCCAGGCCTGGATTCAAAGTGAGCAGACCACAACATAACTTTAACTCTAAGGGCTTAAATCACAGTGAGAACTGAGGAAGAACATTTTAATGTGAAGAACAGCTAAGTCCTAGCAGTAATTGCCTACGTGGGTTTGAACCCTATCACTTCACTATTCCTCTGAGAATAAGCAAAGCCGCCAGGAAGACAGTAAGAGCCTTCTAACATATTTCTCTTTTATTCTGAACAGGAGCATGCATTGATTTTTTTGGTGAGGCAGTTGCATTATCAGTGATATTTTGCCTCTAAAAGGTACTGTGTTTCTGTCCCTTGATGTTACTAGATACTAATTCAGTTGCTGCTTACAGACACAGGGTGCTGCTAATGAGGGAAAAGTTCCTGGGGGTGCAAGAGCTGCTCTCTCAGACCAAGGCAAATTGGACTTTTACCTCTATGTGAGGTAGAGCTGTGCTTTTCATGAGTTTTCAACTTGGTAAGAGCAATGAACATTCCTCTTCTGAGAGGAGCAATATATTGCAAATCACAGCTGGTATTTTCAAGAGAAGAATCCTTTTTTCTTGCTGAGTTTATAATTTGGGGGAGTTAGGTGCCCTGGCCCATACACAGCTGAGTCCAATATGCTCTTCAACAAAGCTGGGGCTCTTTCCCATGCAACACAGCAAGAACTGAGAGCTGAAAATGGTGGATCTGAGGTATCTGGCCTCTGCAAAGGGATGCTTAGCCACTGAGTTCAGAACTGGGCCTTTGTATGTAGGTTAGACAGGTTAGACAACCAGCGGTGAGGAATGGTAAGGCCAGCTGGGACCCCTTGGAGTCCTGTGCTTATCATTCTCTATCTAATAAAGAGCTACCAGAACATACATATGCTGAAGGGAGGTTAACTGAGGTCACATAAGCAATTTTAGTTCTGACATCTTCTATCTTCAGATTGCTTGACTTCCAATGTAAACGTTTCTTTCAATTCTGAAGTGTATGTATTTAATTAAGAAAGTATACAGGCATATTACACGCTTTGTTTTCCCCCTTGGAGGACATTCTGGGGCACTTTAACATAGCTGGATGATAAGCTAGAATCTTTGATAACAGCTTGGTTTAAAAGAAAAGAAAATGAAGAAACAGCCAGCAGTTTGTATCTAAAGTTTCAGCAGTAGCATATGGCAGATATTTTAGAATTTTTGCCGCAAAGTCGCTTAGAACTAAGCACTCTGCCATATGCCACTGTGACACGAACGGATTTACAAAGGCTCGCTTCTGCGTGCAGATACAGCATGACATACATTTAGGATAAAAATGCCAAAGGACAAGGGCCACGGCCTGACCACTTGAAGTAGCACTATATGTAAGGTACTGATTTCTTTAACATCTCCAGGCCTCAGCAACCACAAGAAGTCTCTCGTTTGGGATTCTGTCTCTTCAACACAAGGGCAGTGAAAATTATTTGCTTTCGATCTGGAGAGCGTTTGATGTATGAAAAAAGTTAGGAAGCCCTGTGGAAGAATAGTAAAGGGGTATGTAGAATGGGTCACTACAAAGATCTTAGTTCCATCCTATAAGAATATGGAAGGACAAACTTCCTCTGGGATAATTTTGAAGTATATTTTAGATCTAACAGCAGCCAATACATTAACGTGAGTCTCCTAGGGATCACAAGCGAAGTATCTGCAAGTTTCAGACCAGGATGAGAGTACTATTCAAGTAAGTACTCTGGAAATTCAGTCAGTATTAAAAGATGGATAGTCATTCCTCACTTTCATTGTGATCTCCCCAAAAAGTCACTGCAGAAACATTAAAGTGGACAATTTAAACCCACACATTTTGCTTGTTGTTTAAAATCTCAGCTGCTTCCAAAAATCAGCTTGCAAGAGACTTTATGTAGACAGTTTAATCTTACACTCATCTGCAATGAAATAACATCTTTGCAGTTTATTTGGACTTTCCGGTTGCTTTCCAATTGCATGAGGATATACTGCATGCACACAGACACAACTTTACAGTTTAAAATACGTTCAGTTAGAGTTCTAATTTTGACATATTAAGGTGTTAGATAATGGCAAACAGTAGTCGCCTTTGCTTAAATGATATATATTTTACTCATGATTTGTGTCAAGTTGTATTTGGAGGGAAATGGGAATTCAGTTAAAAACACAAATACCTAAGCAGTTTTATATACAAAAGCAATGCAATTTATCCAAATATATTTTGTCCTTAAAAGCAAGGCTGTATTACTTTTAGAAGAGTTGTCTGCAGCTAGTGAACTGAATGACTATTTTCAGTTAGCATACCCGACACTTTAAAGGTAGCAGATACCTGTGACTCACATTAATTCAGGAACAGTTCTCAATTTCCAGCTTCCAGTTAGCCTTGTAATTTGAAATACACTAATTAAAATTGGACATAAAAAGAATAAAGCTGAAATGAAGGCAATAGTTTCTTACACCTGTAAAAGTGGATATTGATATCAAAAACTGGCTTATAAATTCAACAATATCTGTTTCCTACTGCTTTACAAGTGACTTCCCTCGATTCAAGGTTAAACTTTTTAAAAACAGCTAATCCTACATAGTTGAATAGTATTTGCATTTTATTTAATCACTTAAAAATGTGATGGCTTACTTAAAAAAAAAATCTAAAACGTATTCACATTAATATATTCCCTTTAAAAGTTTTTCTTACCTACTTTTTGCAATGGTGTTAAAAATATGTTCAAGGTATCTACTGAGTACTGGTTTCACCAACTACATATACTGCTAGTACCACGGTAACACTAACAGAAGGCAAGAACTAGCCATCCTGAGAACCAGGTATCTTCTCCGCTGTGCAACGGCACTGCGTTTGCAGTGAGAGCATCAGGAGGGCGCAAAAGTGGCAGAATGGGATCTGAGACAAATAAAGAATCCCTGCTTCCTAGCATTTTTCTGGCATCTTGGGATGCAGATTGCTAACAACGTTAACGTCACAGAAATAGGTTGGACAGGCAGAGGCAGGCAGTCCCACAGCTGCAGTAAGGTGAAGAGAAGCTCCCAGGCCAGCCGGAGGACGAAGGGAATGATGCTGCCGGCACAGCACATCTTGCAGCGTCAGCATCAGAACAGGCACAGGCAGGATTTTTAGCTCCTCTTTTTGGCTTAGGAAGTTTCTGTCCCAAGCAAACATCACTGCTGAGGGGAAATAAGTCTTTCTGCTAATTTTAAGTAGTTAGATACCCTTCCTCCTGTGTCTGGGCCACAATACAATTCCTAAACCAGGCAGGCAGAGCTGAAGGGATACAGTGATGAAAAGATACGGACCAGGTCTTCTGAGAACAAGATTGTCCCTCACCACAGTGAAGTGCTTGTGCTTGACCTGCAAAACAGGGCCTAGCTCTCAACTTCCCTATGGTCCTGAAGTACCTGGGATTCATCTCTGCTTATATCCCATCTTTTTTATACAGATGGAATGTATTTCCTTTAGCGCTCTATAAAGGGAAAATAAAAAAAAAATGAAGTGAAAGATAGCTTTTCCTAAGTATACCTTCTGTTTCACTAAAAATGTAATTGTATAGAAGATTTCAAATGACTAACACCCAGCAAGACTTCAGGAAAACAAATGAACCACACACTTTCAATAAAAAGACACTGTACAGTGACATGAACAGGTCTATGTGATGCAATACACTTCTGTAAATGGACTTTGTGCCTTGTAAAATTCCTGTCGTATCTTCAGTTGAAGAGAGTAGAACATATTACTGTTTTCTTCCTGGCAAACTGTGGCAGCTCTTGCTTTGCACACGGCTTTCTGAATGGCTACATTAATTTGATTGACTCCAGATCAATGGTGTCTCGGTGTTTCTAAATAAGATTAAACTACACACTCCTTCTGTCTACGTGTTAAAGGAGATTACTCTTAGCAATACCTCAAAGGAAGCAATTAGCTGACCACAAATGTAATGAATCCTAATTATTTTATTTGTACAAACAATAGAGCCAGAATTATTTGTTTAGCAAGGAAATGTAATTACACTGAGAACTCAAGAAAATAAATCAAACAGCACTACCTAGGCCTGTAAATAATGAGCTTTTGACTTCCTATGTATGCTAAGAATTCTCATGGAATATTTTCAGTTAGCTGGGAGCCAGCCTTTGAAAGTAACATTCATCACAGTTATTATTTAGCATTTGGTTGATTATGTCCTTGAGTGTGCTAGGTGCCCTGCAGAAATATCCATCTACATTGCCCTGTCACTGGCACCTGCTAAAAATTCACTGCAGCCAGTGCAATTTCCTGCAACTGCTTTTTGTTAATCAACAAGAAGTTGCTCACATCGCAATCATTAGACCATACTGTTCCATCTACGGGGACCAGCAGCTAGAAGCATGTCCTCAGCAAAGGATGAATGATCAGAAAAAAAGTACATTAATATACAAGGAACAGGCTCTATCTTGACCAACGTTCAGCCCTGCAGGCTAGGAATGGAATAAAAACTGAAGGCAGTGGAATGAGACTGGCTGCAGCTAGGTTGTCCTCTTCCTGAGGCTGATCTACTGCTGCAACAAAAAATTCGTTGTTCAAAAGTGAAAGATGAGCAGAGAGTCACTAGAGACTTCATACTGCAGAAAGCAAGATCAGTCCAAAACATCTGAAATTTTGTCTCCTCTTCTGATTCTGTGCAAGCCACAAGAAAGAAAGAGCTGACAAATTAGACAATCTGATCCTCAAACAGGGATCCATGAACCTTCCATTGCATGTAAAGTCACTGGATGTGGCAAATGCAGTGATGCAGCCCCCAACAATGTACACTTTCTGCAGATATTAACTCTGGAAATCAGTAGTTCTCTCAGGGCAGTTTCTTTCCCCATGGTTTTGAAAGGATACTCAAAATATCAAAAATACTTTTCTAATCTTTCACTCATTTTCTAACTACACTTTAAGCATTAATTCTGAATTTAAAATAAACTGCAAGGCCACCATTGGTTGGTTTGCTTTTCCCTTTCTTGCAGCCTGAATAGTGATGCACCCAAAGGGATCAACATTATCTTCTGGTTCTCTGAAGTGATGCTCAGTGGTCAAATGCCAAGGCAGGCTTATGTAATGGTAAGAGCCTTAGCTTGAGGTGGGGGGGGGGGAGCAAGACAGTTCAGCTTATAGCACTAAGACTCAGATTGCAGTGATACTGCTTAAATCCAGAAAAAATGCTCTGAACTCAGCAGAATCACACTGATGGAAGCAAGGTGTAAATCATGGCAACATTTGTTCTAGCTGGTGGGGGACTGCAAATAACTTGGTGCTAGGGGAGCCATTTCATTTATTCTTCTGAGCTATTTCAGTTTATCATTCTTTCCCACACTGAGCTGTTTCTGTTTTTGTCTAGTAGCTATTCAAATCTCAGAGAATGCTTTTTTGTGCTGCCTGGTATAGGCCTCATTGACAAACTTGTGCTGCCTGCCATTATGTTATTCTAGTATCCTTCTAGATTATCAGAAGACTTCAGTCTTCTTCAGAGAAGTCAAGGAGGAATGAGTATCACCCACACTGAGCTGGTGGGACAGATGAATTCAACAATGGCACCTAACTGCTCAGTGGAGATGCAGTGATGCTCAAAGCCTATCTATTTTTCTTTTTTGCTATGAACAGCTCTAGTCAACTGAATCATATGAAAGCAGAGAACTCCTTGGTAGTTATTTTGGACTACTCCTTTAAGTCTTTTCTAGAGGAAAGCAGCACTGCTTAAGGTCTGGCTGCCTCCACATTAAGAATTAAAATGTCACATTGTTTTGCCAACCTGAAAAATTCTAGTGATCTTACTGTATGACCAACAGCACTGAATGATTAATGCTGAGCCAAACACGCAAAATGGAAATGCTTTGGGGATTACCAGGAAGGCTGAACTGTGGCCAAAATTATTCAGGAGATGCGTGAAAGCTACTCTGAATAGGTCAGTATTTCACTGGGGAAAAACATGGTAGATTCTATTCCAGCTCTGAGCACCAGAGGAGTAGCTCATCTGAACGAAGAAGTTGTGATCTTTGAGCATACTGAAGACGGTCAGTACAGTATGTTTTAACTATTGGTCTCTTTTAAAGAAATTTTGCAACAGGAGAAATCAAGGCTTTGATCTGGCTTAAAGTGATTATGTGATATGTGCATACAGCACAATATTTACTTTGTACTGGGCAAATAAAGCCCTATTCTGTTCCTTCTAAAAAACAAGGGAAAGTGAGTTAACAGTGCAAAGTGGAAGCCAAGAGTGTCTATAAACAGAGCAAGTTCTGATATAGATGAAGGTCTCCATTCAATACTACTGAGGCCAATGGAAACACCCACTGACTTCAGAGGAATGGGATCAGAAATGCTCCTTGGGCTTACTAAGAAGCTGGCAGTATTTCGTTTTCTTTAAGCTTGTACTTATTGTCTCTTGTACTGCTTTTGTTTCTTATGTCATCACTTCCAAGAAAAATTCCTTCACGAGAGGAATTCTGCTGCATTAGAAAGAAGGTGGACCGAATGATTCAAAGTACTTTTTTCAGAAATACCTAAAGGAATTAGGAGTCCCATTTTCAAAATTATTTTAGGCACTTAGCCCCTGAATCCTTTAGACAGAGATTTGGGCTCTTGCCTAGACTTTTTTGAAAAATGAATTGAGTGCCTGTAGCATGCAGCTGGGTGAGAGATGAGTTCCCCTAGTCAGCCTGAAGATAGATATTTAGCTTCTAGGGATATAGCAAGCACAGCTCAAGAGCAAAACTTTATGAGTAAAACAAGCTTAATATTCTTCCCTTTTAAAATGCAGAAAAGATAAATTTCCTTTTTACAGTATTTCAAAGAGATGCTCTTAACCATCAAATTAGTCTCAAGAATCTTTTTTAAAAGTCTAATTTAACATAATGACCTGTGAAATGCCCAATCAAACTTTTTTTTTAGCTTAATGATAGGAAACTCTCATACCTTTCTGAATCTGTCTGGTCCTTCCAAAGACCTAGGAGTCTGTTAAAAAAAAAAAAAGAAAAGAAAAAAAAAATATATATATATAAAAAAAATGCATGAACTTCAGATCCTAGTGGCGCCTATAAATGAATATTTTCCTCACTGGGGGTAGTTCTTTCACATTCATGGTCATCTGGATAGAGTGAACCAGCAGGTGATTTTTATTTAATGAGCTTTTAACACGCATTAGGAAGACGGCTAAAATGGTTTCAGGTTCCTGACTATTTGAATCAGATGCAGAGTTCTTGCAGCAATAGCTTTGATTTTACTGACCCCTATTGATAATACTTATGTTTACACAAGGTATTTAGTTAACAAAACATACCTCATTATTAGCAATTACACAGTTCATATAAATATGCTATTTATTGATAGCGGTCATGTTCATTTTCCATGCAATTTAAAGGATTTGTGTTCTGGATCAACTTTGGATTTGAATCCAAAGTTTCTTGGAGAGGAAAAATTTGATGCCTCAAATTTTAGGTTCTTGAGTTCAGATATCATAAAAAGTATATGGAAAATATACACTTTATACAGTTCTACATACTTACAAAGTATGTAGAGAGTGCCAAATGTACAGTGGGGAAGTCTAATCCCCTGATTAAGGTATCTTGAACTTGAACAGACAAAATAAATTGTTACGCTAGAAAATCTTACTTAGTAATTATGTATACATATGCTAAGAAACTGGAAATACCTTACAGCGTGACTTGGAATATCTTGGTATAAGTTCTGCCATCCTCAGTATGTCTTCTATGTATACTACCTTGAAAAGTTCTTTAATCTTTTGGTTCTCACATTAAAATACACTGCGGTTGTCCTTTAAAAATACATTCCAAATTCCTAGCCCATGAAAGTTTCACAAACAAAGTACCTAGCAATAGGTCCTTCTCTGTAACTTCCTGAGTCAGTTCAGTCAGTCAATGGCTACTCTGATCACTATGTCTCACAGCAGGAGACAAATAATGAACACTGAATATATTCTTACTGCAGGAACTATTTAAAAGAATTCAGTGGAAATTGTTCTGCTGAGAAATAGCCAAAAGCTGGAAATCTCAGAATAAGATTCCTTTATATGCCCCAAATGAGGTGTAAATACAGATTATTCACACACACAACCACACAGTCTCCAACTGTGTCTTTGACAGTGACCAATTGTTACTTTATTCTGAACACTCTACTTTGAAAAATATTCTGAGCATTGTTTACATAAGGAAAAAGACAATGCAGGACTTTTATTTTCATGCAAGAATGCTTGTGCTTACATTTATTGTACTGCCTGTACTGGTAGTTATCAAGGCTTTTTAATTAAGCACACACATACGTGCTCTTTAAGTGGGACTAGCACTGACTGACTAGACTGACTAGCAAGTGGGACATGTAGCAACCTAAAAGAGCAATAGCAGAGATCTACAGTGACTGTAAGTCAAGTGCTGTCACCTACCGGCAAACTGAAGGACTCTTTCAGTTTAGATTTGTAGAGCATCCATCGGTAACGCAAGTCCTCCAGATCTTCAGAGCTTCCAATAACAGGATGAAGACGAAGAAGGTCTTCAAAGCGACGCTGACCATCAGGAACATGAGACTGGAGCTCCTGCAGGAAAAGACAAGGTCATCAGCAACTAGGAATTTGAACAAGACCCCACTTTCATAATCTAACACTTAAAAGAATAGGAGCACTAAATCAAATTATTAAGTACTATGCACTAGCATATTTATCTTTGTGATTACTTTTTTGGCCTGAAATGGTACAGATGGTCCACTAATCTGCAGAACTCATTTGTCCCTTTCGCTCTTACAGCTTCCATCGTTGTTACCTCCAACTGCATTCAACAGAAAGGAAAATACTGAGGCCAAATACTAGACACTGGTTTTAACCAGCTTCTTTTAAACACCTTTGCCATACCAGCTACAGGCCAGGCTACTTCCTTCCCTTCTACCACTCTGGCTATGACAGACCTTCCTTAATAAAGTAGTAAAATACTTGTCTTAAATTACTGAGACTTCTAGCCTCTCTTCTCTCTGTGGGTCTTCTAGAGCAGGTAGTGCAAGATGCTTCTTTAATTCTGAGAGAATTTTCACTGACTGCAACTTTCATCTCCACCTTCATCCTCTGAAAACTAACCTCCAGCTTGTTGTATCGAGCCTTAATTTCCTCCACAGAAGATGACTGCAGAGCAAGAATTTCGGTCAGTTTGGTGTTTTCTCCTTGTAACCACTCTTCAAAGTCACGTAAGAGCTTAAGGTGGCTGCTCTTATTTCGCCATTCTCCTATCCTTTCCTAGGTTACAGAGAAGCAGGAATAAAAAAAAGTCCTTTTATGTCACGCACATCTTCCAAATGCCCGACTGCAAGATCTTCACCTCCAAGCTTGTAACCCATAATATCAGATGAAGCCAATAAACTTGTTTTTGTGAAGCTGACAAGAAAGCAGAGTCCTTCTCTCACCTGCTTGTGACTGGAATCTACACCCACAGGACGGAAGGCTATTCCAGACTTTTGTCTGCTGTCCACAAAAGCTATTTTCTTCTTCTTATCAGTCACTGGTCTATTTAACTGCCATTGTTTGAGAAGGCTTGAAAACACAAAACCAGAGATATCAGTGCAGTCACACAGTTAATGATGAGATGATATCCACATTTTGACTAGGGCTGTGGGGGACAACTCTAGAGAAATAACAGTCTTACTATTGCAGTTATTTCTAACTTCTTATCAACAAAATAAGATGAAACTACGAATGTCCCAGAGCAGCACTAGTTCTCCAGTTCTAACGCTTTCATTAGACTGTTTTGTTTGTTTTAGTGGGGTGAGGGTTGGGCGAGGAGGAAGAGGGAGACAAAAGCCCCACACCTTGGCAATATACCTTCTGATCCAAAACCAGCAAGTAGTAAAACCAGGCTTGACTCAATTTAATCAGTCCATTTTCATGCTGTTAACTATTCTGTAACTATTTATGTATGAATATACACACATTCACACATGTAGCATGGCACTAAATTTTAATACAGACTAACAAATCTGAACAGCCGTTAGATACTGCACAATGGGGCCAAAATAAATGAAGTGTACATCTGTCAGCTAAGGGAGGATTTTGGCTCTACTAAGAGCAGGTTTGCAAAAGGCACAGATTCCAGTGCAGAAGCAGCCTCCTTGGAGATATTCCCAGATGAGACAGAGAAGAACTGACAGATAAGGCACAACAGCAGAAGCCAGTGGGTCTCTGTCCTATTCTCTCTGCAGTGTGGACCAGCTCTAGGAGGGTAAGCCAGGCCCTAAGGACATATTGCCTACTCCAAGAGTGATGAGAAGGTAGCTTCAGAGATTGCTCTCACCCCTGGATTCCTCAAAGCAGTGTTGTTTGAAAATTATG
The DNA here is from genome assembly GCF_028389875.1 of Rhea pennata. Lineage (NCBI taxonomy): Eukaryota > Metazoa > Chordata > Aves > Rheiformes > Rheidae > Rhea > Rhea pennata. The sequence continues at coordinate 54,426,789 of NC_084667.1, forward strand.
GTTTCCAATTTACAAGTGGTTAAATAAAATCTCAACTTTCTTCCCTAGTGTTGTAACATAGCCATTCACTTTCACAGCGCAGAACATGAAGTACAAGTGTGTCTGGTCATACAGCAGGAAAGAGCATCCCCTTGAAATAGTAGGGGGAAGATGTACATGACCACTTACTTGTTTGCCACATCTCTGAGTGGGCTCCAGGACTCCTTCAGTTGATTTAGCTCTGCCTGGATATGGGCAGTCTCCTCTGGGGAAGATTTCTCCATGACTAGCTGGCCATGAGCTTCCACAAGGTGCAGCTGGATCTCCTTATCTGGAAACTCAGCTAGCAATCTCTGAAACGTACAGCCCTTACAGTTACTTCTAGGCATCCTGGGTAAAGCAGTCTATGTCAGACTGAAGGCCATGTTCAGTCCAGGACTATGCTGGTTCTGTTGATACTAGCTAGAAAATACCTATCGGGGAAAAAAAATATGCTGTGGATTCTCGCAAAGAGCTGATGGAAAAATTTAAAGGGGGAATCTGTCAGTACATCCCTGCTGCAATCTCCCTACGAGGTATCTTGGTTTCCTCTATGAAAACAAAAGTTGCTAGCCAAAGTAACCCACAGTGATTCAAGCATGCAAAATACTGCTATACAGGGAGAAGTCAGCAGCTGAGGGGGAACTTAGTTCAATACAAGTATAAGTTCAATACAGTATAAGGTTAGCTAACAAAGTAATGTTCACTGTATTGATTCAGACATACAGTCAAAGGTGAGTATTGTCCAGAGAGACTACCCTGGCAGGAAGAACTCTTTTTAAGACCACTTCTTTAATAATACGTTAGCCATTTCAACAGAACCTCACTGTTCTTTTCTTTTACTTAGATCCACACCCCATGACACAACACAAAGCAGCAGAGAGGCAGCTGCAACCAACAGTTGTCTAAGGAGGAACAAACCCCTATCACTCTCCACAGCCAGGAGCTTCTTGCTATAAAACCCTTTCCCCCAATGTCTAAATGCTGCAAAGTGAGTAATCAATATCTTAGATTAAGATGCTTTCCTCACCTTAAGGTCTGCCACCCTGCCCTCGATGCTCTGCTCCCCATCAGCATGCTGGTAAGAGTCTAGTTTCTCGGTGGTTATTGCGATCCACTGCTGGAGGTCAGAGAGTTTGTCACTAAACGCCCAGTACTTCTGAATGTGCTCCTCACTCTGCTGTATCATCATCTACAATTGATAAAAATGTGTCAGCAACTGAACACAATCAGAAGGCAGTTTCATTAGCCGGTCCAACACTGTGACTAATGGCACAGAATCTCATGAAGAGAAAGGGACCCCCCCCCCCAAACTATTAACAAGACACAAAAGCTTTAGCCTTTAGCATCAATGACACAGAAGACTTTTCTACAGGCCCCTGCAGGCCTGAATTCAACCACGTGGGGGGGTGTTAAGCACTAGAATAACTACCTTTCTTTTCAGTGGACAAAACATAAAGAATGAGATTTTTTTTAATACCTCAACCAATGTTACCTACATTTGACACTTTCAACCACAGAGAATTGTATAGACAAGAAAACTTCTTCTATGCTTTTTTTTTCCTTTTGATAAAAGTCCAGTTTAGAAATAAATGAAATTACTGAAACTTAAACTAGATTTCCACAATGCGTATTAGGGTTAACACTTTATTATAAATAATTTTATGCTGACCTACATAACTAGAGGTCATTTGAGAGGCTCTTCTAAGATTGCTTTGGAAGGAAGTTTTATAGGTATGTTTACCAGCTACAGAAAGCCTCAGGTCAAAATGAGTACTTACACAATAGCAACACTTTTTTCTCATCAACTTTTAGGTTACATAAAGCTATACAGTTTTGTATAGCTTTACACATACACACAGCAGTGAATGCTGGTACACTCTCATATGATAAAATTTTATTTATTTATCTATTTATTTACAGTGGCAACTGCTAACTCCACAGGCAGCTAAAAACTCTTCCTTATGTTACCTCCAATGATCTCTTCAGGGCCTGAGAGTCAGATGAAAGCTGGTTCATTTCATGTCTATGTGTGGTATTTGACTGAACAAGCTTCTCTACCTCTTCCATTTGAATTGCAAGCTCTGCCAAATCATCTTGGAGCATCTGCAGAGGAAAAGACAGATTACAGCATAGGGTAATATGCTAAACGTAACATGACCCTCCAGATGGATACAAAACCACACACTAAAGTTAGTTTCATTTTACAATGTGAAGAAAAAAAAGATATTTTTTTGACATCTAGAAGTGAATTCTTGCATGTTACCAATTGGTAAGAAAGAAGATAAGCTGCTAAGAAGGTGCCAGAGGAGAGATGGTACTACAGCTAAGCACTGCAAGAAGTTATGGTGACAACATCCCTATGGTCACCATGGTGAGGTGACACAATATAGCTGAATCTCCACAGTACATCATGGCAAAAGGAAGAATCACATTCCCCTTCTCTACCTCTCTTGCTCTTCCCTCCCCTTTTCCAATAGCCAGGCCCACTGCATGCCTTAAACAAGCCCTATTGCATGTTTGCTGAACTAATTCAGGACACTAACTAGGTAGAAAACTATCATCATTTTTTTTTTTTTATTTTTTCCCCTATTTTGGCCAGTTGAATCAGCTCTTGGAGCAAATTGGGTGAGTGTCAAAGCTTAGACAAGATAAACAGCAGGAACAGGAGATGTGGAAGGGGGTAGGACAGTGGAAGCTCCTGATTTTGGAGGAGTTTGATTGGTGTTTGATTGCTGTTTGATTGGTTCAGTTTTTCTTGTGCAGTTTCATCTCCAGCAGGTTCTATGAGAGTATGTTTTCTCTGTCAATAAAAGTTGCTCAAAATGTTGTGGCACCAATAGCCTTTCAGCTGCTTGTTCTTTCCCTTGTACATCAATTTGCCAGCTTCAGCTGCATTGCTTCAATTTCTTCTAGTCCATGTTATAAACTGGACCAAATGAAATTTTCTGACACACAGCCAGTTGAGGGGATAAGGTGTTGAATTTCTAATGCTAATAAAACACTAATTTTGCCTCAGATTAAATGATCTTGATTATGTATACAAACATGAGTATAATTAACTGAGGATACAAGGGACAGACATTTACTGTAATATACCTGGAGTCTCTGGAGTTGTGTCTTTTTACTTAACAGGTCAGGCTGTGGTTCATTCTCTAGATCAACTTTGGCCTTGATTGCAGATAATTTCTTCTGCAAAGGTGCAAAACCAGCATCGAAGTCCTTATGTTGCAATATCAAATTCTGGACAAAGAGGGAAAAAAAATTCACCATTCAACATTATGCCCTTGACATTATTTTTTGTCCACGTCCATCTCACACTCGGAACAAAACTAAGCCACATTGTGCAACAAGCCATACCTTCCTATAAGTCTTTGATCAATTTAGAAAAAGGTATTGGGTGCAGCTGCTTAGTACTAAATTTTTTGCTGTAAAACTGGCTTTATAAAAGATTAATATTATCTTTGTTGCAGACAAAACTGCAGATGGTTGCAGCTCACCTGCAGCTTGCGCTTGCTTTGCAGCAGACTTTTATGTAGAATTTCTCTCTCCTTTGAAGCTTCAGCTACTTCCATCAGAAAAGACTTTGCTTTTTCCTCACCAAGGATATTGTTTAGCAAATCTTTCTTCAGCTGTAATGTCATCAACTTATCTTTGAGTTGGGAGCTTTCAGCTAGAGCAGCCTGAAGGAGAAAAATTCTTCCAGTGAAATCATAACTAAAGTAAAATAATCACATAACCATGTTATTCTCACATAAGTCACATAACCAAAGCAGTATGACAAAGCTAGCTAAAACATCCTACTGGGCCGCCAAAGGAGGTACCTGGATGGTGCCAGTTAAAGGAGAAATCTTCCCAGTAATGTCACAAATACCAGGCCTGCATCCATTTTGCAAACAGAAATAGAGGAAAACAGTACTATGGAGAGAGCTGTCCGTGTAAGGGAGAGGCCAGAAGAAAGGACAGCAGAATGCTTGGACAGAAAGGACAGCCTGAATGCTCATCCCAAGGATAAACTCTATCCCTGTTCAGGGGCATGCTTATTCCAGAGATCAGAGGAATGACAAAGGAGCAAACAACTTTCAAGCGACAGGCAGAAACCATACATTTTAATCTCTGAACTGTATTACTGCACGCTTATTAACTGAGTTCACAGACTTCTTGCCCAGGGAGATTTGGGGTTAATGCCTAAACAATAATTATTGTTAATGAAAATTGGCATTTTAACTCACTTTAAGTTGACAACCCTAGCTCACCAAATGGAGGGCAGAAAATAGGACATTCTATTACAGCTAGAGGTAAGAGTTGCCCCCTGTACCCTGGGGTTTCCTATTATATTGCAAATGCCTTTCCAGCTGTTGCTCTCTGACAGCTGTATGCAGGCAGTTAGTCACATAGCCTTGGCAAATACAACCCAGATGACACAGCCTTGGCAAATACAACCCAAATATCAGCTTTGTAACTTAGCAATAGGTTTGCTACCTCAATCTGAGCCAGCGCTGGCTCTGGAGTGTCCAGGAGCATCTTGACTGATGGCTTCCACTGTTCAAAATCTTGCAGAGGGTTTTGAAAAAGCTGCCTCAGTTGACCTTCCGTATCAGCGCTCATTTTAGATGTCTTCCCTCTAACACTGCAGGGATAAAGTGACAACTGAGAGAAGAATTACAAAGAAATCTGAGTCCAAACATCCTATTCATCAAGGCATGACTTTACGCAATCCTCATGTGTAAACCGTATCCTACACAAAGGGCCTCAGTCTTTTTTACTCTCTGTGCCTGGTGTTGCACACCAACAGCTGCCCTGTCAGTCCGAGATGGCTGACAAAACTTTATTTAGACACTGTGAGACACACTTGTCTCTTGTGCAACTACATATCAGGAATTACTCTGCACCCTCGCACTCAGCAATCTTGTCTTGTCCGTGAGTATTGCTATCACCAGCATGATTTACCAAATAACATTATGGGAGCAGTCTCACCGATTGTTGGGAGGAACAAGCCAAGAGCATGCAGAATTTAACTGTAGTTGTCTGAATCATTTTACATACTACAGAGTATTCGCACCTTTAAATATTAAATTAAAAATAAATTGCGATCATCCCAAGTTACCTATAAAAGGGGGGAGATACATAATCTTTTTTGTCTTCAGATCTAATTTTTTAAAACTTTGCAGAATAGCATATATATTTTTTATTTCTCTATATACGTTCTTATATATGTGCATTTACACACACTTACAAATCTGTACATATCTCCACATGTACATATATAAATCAGAGGCTAAAAGCAAACAGCACTCACTTGCTAAATATCCAGGTTTCTCTTAAACAGGCTTAACCAAAATACAGCTGAGTAACAACGCCTTGCTGTGACACACCCTGTGCAGCTGCCTCCTGTTTTTCTAAGCTTTCCTGACCTCCCAGTCTGATGAATCCTATTTGAAATGGCAGTATACAGCCCAAATTGTATGTTCATATGGAAACAGGATCCTGCAGGCTCACAGGACAGGCAGGCAAGAGTCATGCCACCAACTTCCAAGGCAATCACCATTAATTCTGCCTTTTTATAAAAGTAGAAACAATAATCTTACCTGTATGACTACGATTTTACTGAACTACACAAAGATAAGGTTGTGGAGGACAAAAGCTCTGCAAATGGAAAGTCTGGATATTAGAGGTCCTTTGCCATTTGCTCCGCTGCTTCTGCCAGGCTCAGTGTGAAGCTGCCACACTTTGCAAAGAAGCTTCAGAGAGAAGCTGGCAAAAGAGCAGCTGCCATTTTCTACTGAGAGACAAGTTCTTCTGCCTTCTCTGCTTCTCTTTCAACTTCATTTACTTGTTAGTTTTTAAAGTAAAATCCTTTTTTCTAATGACCTATAACCCCCCCAGAATGGGCAGCACAGTGTGCACTGGGCAGAGGAAAATAAGTTTGAATACAGTAAAAAAAAAAAACTGACCTTTTTCCTCAAAAAAATTTGATCCTTTCTTCTAGTTTGCAAATTTTGCTGCAGCTTCTTTACTTCCTGATTCCAGGCAGCCTGGAAACGGAAACACTGAAGTCTGGGGAGAGGCTAAACTTTCAGCGCTTCCAACCCAAGGCAAGTTGAAAACAGGAGTTTCGTGAATACAAGCCGTCAGGAGAAGGGGGAATGAACTCTGCCAAATAATTACTAAGGCGGATGAGTCATCACAACAGACTCAAAAAGGAAGGGCCATAATTCTTCTGAACCGTTTACTGCTGCAGCCCCTATACTGATTTTCTAGTTGCTGTCATGAAAGGCAAGCAAAATATATAAATTATACAATGCTAAGAAGACTAAACTAGCTACCAAACAGTATCATTTTCTTCAAACCATATTCAACATTAATGATGCAAGATCTTGAAAACTTGAAAATGGCCAGCAGCCTGCAGCTCCAAAGAAACGGCTAAAATTGCAATGTAACTGGTAAACACCTTTCTTTCCTAATCATGTCACCTACAGTCAGATTGCATTTCATACTTTTCTCATAGGCCCTTGTCAATCCCTTTAGTGTCAGAGAAGATTCTCCCTCACATAATCAGACTTCCCAATACCTTTGATACTCCTGTATTGCAGAGACAACACTCTCAGTGTGCGGCTGTACATCTTGGGAAAAACGTAGCAGTTCCTTAAGCTGAGCTTTCAGCCTCTCAACCTTGGACTCTTCCGCAGCCAGAGACGCTCTTGTTGCCTAAAACAAAGAAATAATGAACAGATCACACCTTATGTAGTGCTTTGTGCATGAAATGGAGTGATACGACTGTCTCTCAAGGTAGGCACACTGCTAGCCACCAGTCCTCCTCCTGCTACCTTTTTTCATGGCTGTAATGAATAAGGACTTTGTTAGACAGACTACACTCTCTGGAACAGTGTTGATCCTGCAGCCTCTCTCTACTCTCTTCATACCACCTAGCCTCTGCCTCTGATCTGCAGGATTCACTGTTTGAACAGGGTGAATTGCAAACAAGCCCAATTTCAGTTTTCTGCACCTAATGTGAGATGCACGCCTGGCACAGTCTTACCTGCTTCTGCTCGCATGCACAGATCTTTCTCAAACACTCATATGTACAAGAGGTTAATTCTAAGGTCATGTGGAGAAACAGGAGAAGAAAATGTAGCTGGACTGAACTAATTAGTATTTTGTGGAGCATGTTTGTACATACTTTTCCCAACTACACGTGCCTGAGCACTAGCCACATGAATTGCAACGAAAGGTATTTTGAAAAGTGGTAATAAATGCAAAACCAACTCTCTAGAGGAAATGACTGTTAAAAATTCTCACCTACTTTATGTGTGGAGAACTTTTTCACTCTTATTTTTTCAACAGTTTTATTTTGGTTTAAATACTGGATTGTTACAAACTGCATTTCTTCTCAGGCATGAACATGTATCTCATGATATTGGAATACAGGTATCCACCTTGCACAGATGAAGGACATAACAGAGAAACAGTCCCACAAAATACTCCAAATTATATATGTACATAACTCACATGTACAGTGAGGCATTATTTTTTCTACTTCTTTATAAGTAGAGCAAATTCTATTGCTTGCTTTGTATTGTGCATTTTTTTGCAGATGGTCCTTTTGAAGTCAAGACACAAACTTCATTACTTTCTCCACACCACCCCTTGTGCAGAGTAAGATAAAAATTAGAATAGCTGATTCCACGGCTGCTATTCACAGTTTTCTTCAATCTCTTTCATACACCCTCCTACTCTTTCTTTATCACCTTTCAGCAGTGGGACAGGCATCTGTTGGATGTGACTAGGTTTGCTCAGTCTACAAAGAATAGGACGGCACTTGATACCTACTACTTTTAGGCATACAAAGGACAACAACTTACATTGCATTTTCTCCACAGAGCTACAAACTCATCTTCACTCTTCTCCCCCACCCCAGGGTCCAAGTTGTTTTCTAGTTTCTGTAGACCTTTTCTGAATTCCTGGACGTCTGCTTCTAACTGTCTGGCTTGGGACTCATAGGCACCTTCTGACTGTAGGACCTTGAGCAATCTATCCTCCTCCTCATTACACAGTAGTTTCAGCTTCTCCAAGGCTTTTCGCAGCTCTTCGAGTTCATCCTTCATTCTCTCAGCTCCCAGTGGGGAGGTATTCTGAATCACATCTGCACACTGATTTTCAAGATGCTTCCACTTCTTTCCACCACTCCTAATGTTTTTGGCAATTTCCTGCAGAAAGAGGAAGTTAAATAAAAATAAGTTGGGGGGGACAGCAAATTAGGGAAAAAGGTGAAACTATCTCTCCTGGCTGTATATATATATTTCTTTACTGCTTACATCAAAATATGCCTTTTTTTCAAGTGGCCAGGTGCTAGGCTTTGCACATGATGCATATGCCTTCTGAGCAATGTTAACTGGCAAAAAGAAAACATTGGCTCTCTGGAAATACTGGCTTGATTTTCAGAAATACTTGCCATCTTAGGTCTGTGATGAACACGACAGGAGCTGCAGGCAGTAAGAAGAACTGATAATCAGACTTCTGAGAGATTTAAAGCTGAACAATTTAAGCCTTGGAACCAAAGTACTAAGAGACTGTTTTCAAAACAGGTGCTTTCATTGCTAGCTCTGAATTTTCAAAGCCTGGCAGCTTTCTGGCTCTATTTGGATCACACTTACCAAGCACCATTCATTTAAAAATGTTTAAAGGCACGATTCTCAAAGACTCATGTAACTGTGGAAGATGAGGCTTTCCAAAAAATCCTGAGCAGCCCGTGACTCGTGATACAATTGGGAGAATCGTATGTACTAACGATCTTTCAGACCTGGTATAACTCTCCCTGCTAGCCCACATTACAGCAACGATCAACTTGATTTGCTTACATAATTCTTTTCTAAGAACATTTTTGTATGGCTCCACAGACGTGGAGAATGCACAGTCCTGGCCCCTTTGCAGAAGTATATCATATAAAGACCTGTAGTGCCTTTAACTTGTCCTTTGCTGAAGACTTGGTTGTTTCTCTAACGCAGTCATTTAATCTTTCTGTCACACCATTCAGCCACAACTGAAACTGGTTGACGTTAGCGCTGTACCGCTCATGTTCTTTGGTTATCTTTTCAAGCAGTTTCACTCTGGTCTGTAACGAGAGACATCAGAAACAGTGAGGACATGGCTTATCTGGCTTTTTCCTTTATACTGTAACCCAGAAAATTCAAACAAGAGTCCCTTTTTGCAAGCCTCCACAGCATTTGGCTCTGCAGAAATTCACAGTTTGTCTCAAGTAAGAGGATTCAAAAGTACATAAAGGCTTGTCCCAAGTCTTGGTCACGTTGCACTGTCTCAAGGGTTAGTCTCTGAGCATGCAAACTTCAAGATCCTCTCAGGTGAATTTCTAGCCTTCCCTTTCAAAAAGGTTCACATTGTGTCATTGGAAAATGAAGAGACAGAAGTCTGTTTCTTCAGAGAGGCAAAAACAGCTATGTTCCCTAGTGAAAAAATAAAGATAAGCAATATGATAGATTTCCTTTGCCTACCTGTCAAAATGAGAAAGAGAGACTGGGATAAATTATTTCAAAGTACTCACTATTTAAACAGGCTGTAAAGAAAGTGACTGTACATTCAACTCAAAGCATCCCTCGAAATCATGCAACCCAGGAGTTTTGTACTTTTTTGATTTGCAGGTCACAAACGATCCTCCGGTGGCGGTGCAGCCCCTGGAAGCAAATTTAAGCCTATGGGCAACAGGCTTGATTTTCTAAGCTACTCTTTGTGCATCCTATAGGAGGAATCTGTGGTCTCAGGGAGGCCAGCACACCACGAGTTGCTCACAGCTGATCTAGCCTGACAGCCCTTATAACAAGGCAGGGTCACATTTGCCCAAACTATCCCTGTTCGTCAGCTGAAGATTAGTCCTTTGCTGAGGGAGATTCTACATGAATCATGAAGAATCCTGTTCTGTTATTTCACTAACATAATATCCAACCTAAATATTATTTCCTGCAATTCAGACTGATTTTTTTTTCTTCCCCTTCCCCAGTTGGCATGGAGAACTATTAAATTACACTACAGTTACCCTAGAAAGAAATTTGTCTCTTGTGCAATACATTTAGTGCTTGCAGCACCCTTCAAAGGCTTTGCTCTCACTGGCACAACGGGCACGACTGGCTGAGTTTCATTTTGCGTAATATGGGATACATCCTGCACCTCTGAGCAGAGTTTAATCCCCGGCGCTCTCCACAGAGAGGAGGAGGACAGCCGCAACCGTGGGCAGAGGTTTGGGATCTCCCTTGTTGCTGTGAGCCTCTGGGCAGAGCCCCCCACCCCGTTGTGCTAATGGGGGGTGCCCCCTTGGGGGCTTTGCCTTTGGGACCTCTGGGACAGGTTATGCCCATGGTGCAATGCAAAGCCATCGCTCTCCAGGTGCCACCAGGCCTCACTGTGCCAGCGTTTTCCGCAGTTACGCTCTTATCTCCGCTGATACGTGCAAACCAAGAGTGACTCCCCTAAAGGTAGCTGGGTTGCTCTGGGACCAAAGAGACATGCTTAAGGGACAAGTGGGTGCAGTACTGCTTCCCCCTGTGAACAAAATACTGCCCCCTTAGAGCAGCCCCTTTAAAAGCACCAGCTGTGCAAACAGGGGTTTGCATGACAGACCAAGAGGCAGAATTATGGTAGCACACTTCTGTGACCAAGATGTATCCAGCAACACCTCATTTGTGTACTAGACCCCCTTGCCTCGATTCTCAGATCTGCAGAGGCGTGTAACAGTTCAACAACTGCTTTTCCTCAAGTCAAAGCTCTAGAGGTGTAAATGGGCCAAACACTGAGCTGAAGCAAGTCAGTCAAAGCTTACTGATACTCATGAATTAGGCCAATTTATTGAATCAACAGAAATACAAGTAGCAAAATCAGAAGCTCCAAAGGAAGCAAGTCAGATTAACAAAGCAGAGCCATTACACTAATCTACAGAGGGTTAAAAGGAAGTAGAAACGACCTCCCCCAGGACAGGCTGTGCAGCCACACAAAGGAGTGCACAGTTTGGATACTCCTGCTGGTCAGGGAGGTCAAGGAGATGACATGGATATGAACAGACTTTGTTAGCTGTCTAGCAAAAGGCTAACCAATTACTGGCTGAACCCCCAGCAAGAGGTTAAGCAGGGAATTTTTCTAATGATGTGAAAGATGCTGTCACTTGCTGTTAGTCTGCTGCTTGGGGAACGGGACAGCATCGAACTCCTTCTGCCTCCACGTGCACTTGGAAAACCTGAGGAGGCTTGCTCAGCAAGGACGTGGCCCTGGAAGAAATGAGAGCACTGGCAGGAACAGGACGGTCCCCCTGGGCTGCAGAGTAAGAGACGTGTCAGGGCAGGATACCCCCAGGCCTGGGTACTCACCAAGGGTCAGGTGAGGCACAGGAAATCCTCTCCCTACGTTCCCCCTATAGCAGGGGCACAGCCTCCTCTGGAAGGCATTTCAGAGCACACAAACTAATTCCTGCTTTAAAGCCCTCTGCGGGATCCTCTCTGCTGCCCGTGATGGGAATGCAGCCTAAGAGCAGCCTCTCTAAGTCAGCCTCTCCCTTCCCATTCCCCCGCCCGGCCCCAGGCGGCTGCGGGCGCTGCTGGTGCTGCGAGCCCCGGGCTGAGCCCTGCGAAGGGTGCAGGTGGCTCCAGAGCCCGGCAAGGCTGCTCTGCTCTGGAGCGCCGTCAGGAGCTGCCTCCGCTGCTTCGGGGCAGCACTGCTCCAGTTCTGTCCCTTGGGCTCTTCAGAGCTGCAGACCGTGCTGAAAAGCCCTGTGCGCGCTCCGCGGGCTGGAGGGACGCCTCGGTGCTGCACGCAGGAAGGCTGGACCCAGCCTCCTCCTCCATGCGCGGGCAGAGGCAGCGGGCTGGGAACAGGAATTTTTGCCTCGTGGCATTAAAGGGACGGAAGGATCTGAAACGTCAAACAAACCTGCAGGACAGGCTGCCTCGTCCCTGTAGCCCTTCCTGGTGCTTTCAGTCTTGGGAGCTCTGGGATACATGAGGCATGGCATTATAAATATCTAGTTTTGAGTTAACGGAGACAACATGCAGTGAAATTGATTTGACCTGCTAAGGCTTTAATTTGAATAAATTTGAGTAAGTATCAACATCCCGTATATTGTAACTTTTTCTACCATCTTCAGTCACCATTTCTGCTAAAAATCACAACCTATACCTCCGCATTATACCTCTGTTATTTTATCTGGCAAGGGAGTGTGGGAGGTGGATGCCACATCTAAATAAACTGCCTCAGTCAACGTAATTAATAGAAAATGAGGTTCTTTTAAAATTTCTCAGTGACAAGGAAACATGATAGTATTAAGGGAGGAAAATAAAAACCAAATCAACCCCCCAAAAGCTCCCATGTGCTCATACCAGAAGAGCAATGTCACAGGCAAGCCATTTAAGAAACACTGTCCAAGAGCTTCTCTTCTGATAGAGCTGGACAACTGCACAGGATCTAAAAATGCTCTTCAACTGCAAGTGTAATCTGTGAACAGCAGCAATCCTCCTCTGACAGGCATCTCAGACATTCAGCTGGCATCTGCAATTCACATTTAGCCTGGGCTGTCCTCACCAGAGAGGCCCCTTGCAACTCCTATGCCTCTTTCAACCACTCCTCCCTCTGGTGGAAGAGGTGGCAGGGTTTCTTTTAACTGCTGTTACACTCTCCAGAGTGCTTCCCAAGGTGCTGGTAACCTTGGCGTTAGCTAATGAATTTATTTCAGCTGCAAAATCTAAGGCTTCTCAACCCCCTTCGTTATTCTCTAACTCCTGAAAGAGGGCTTTCTTAGCTGGATTTTCTCACTCCATCTTTCTGTGAAATGTGGTATTTATAACCAATGCCAAAGAAGAGAACCTTTTACTAGCATCTCTGTCGGCTGGAGACATAAAGGTATTTTAACTGAGTACTATGAGCCACTTCCTCATCTCATTTACACCAGCATCTATCCAGATCAGTCAGAGAAATTACTCTATGCAAAATCAGTCTCGGAAGACATCAGATTCGGGCTCTGTGTATTCAAATGTCTTGTTTGAAAGAGCTGCTTTATTAGAGTATCTAATGACAGTCTCTTGCTTACAAACCACAGAAAATTTTTGGTTAGGAGGGAGCAAGTGAGAATTTAAAATGCCAATTTAGAGACACAACACTCTGAATTCCCAGGAACCTTCTTATTCCAAAAACCAGCTGCCTGCTACTGAACAGATCTACCTTTGAAAGGGAATTAAAAAAAAAAAAAAAAAAAAGAAAGAAAAAGAAAGTCAAAGTTGCGGTGCTAGTCTATCAGAGGCTTTACAGCTCTTCGCAGCAGCTGCAGATATACAATTTCCAAATCCTCTTGGCTTTTGGAGAAAGTTATTACAGCAGTTTGGGCTATTTTATGACAAAAAAAAAAAAAAAAGAAAGAAAGAAAGAAAAAGAAAAAAAAGAGTTTCGCATTTCTGAAAGCTGCCAGCTCCTGTATTTTACAGGACTAGTATGTGTAGAGCAACAGAGCGATGACATGAGCATCCTCATGTTGTTCTTCCAGTGTGATCTGAAGTTAACCTTGTATGACAACATCCAGGGAGGGAGAGCATACATCTCCATGACCAAATAGAAGGTGACAAAGTGATAGAGGCAGATGGTAGAGCCAAGGTAATGAAAATTATTTATATTTGCATCAGATAATTCCAGCTTACAGAATTCTCGGAAACTATTATGAAAAAAAGATGACATTTTAAGCAGCTCTTTATGCTTGGGGTAGATCCATCTCAATATTCCTCTGAGTATTCCTATTGATCTAGGATAGTGAGGAACTGAATTGAACTCTTCTGCCCATCTGCAGGTCTCTGCCCTTTAGCCATGGCATACAATCTAATCCTACCTTTACCCCATTTTTTTTTTTAGTGAAAAGTATGAGTCTTATCTGAAATCTGTACCCAGGAATAGTGTGAAAGGAAACCACTGGCACTGAAAGATAAACTAGAATGAATTATACCAGCACATCTAACAGCTGCTTGAACTGGGAGATTAGTGGCAGGCGAAAAAACTGTGTGTGTCCAGTAAAAATCCTTCAGGTAACAGAACTGGCCATTTGTGTTCAGTGCTGGAGGAGCACCTGATTCCCATCTCAATGTCTGCCAGTTCTGCAGGTGAGGACTGTAGCTCTAGATCTGGACTAATGCTCCTCCAACAAGCGTGGGTGCGTGCATGCATCAGACTTTACAAAGAGATGACCTAAACCAATATTCACTAGATCGCAGCAAGCAGCTTGCAATTAGTCTTCAAAAATATATTATAGCTGTATATATATATACAATGTGAGAGCATTGCAATTGTTGTTGCAAATAGTCCACTGAATGAAAAAACAGTGGTCCCCCACCCTGTTTCCTTTTGCCATTCTATCAGGAAAGCCTCATCACTCAAGAAACATGAATAGTAAATACTATTCACATTTAAGTACTATACTGTACACAGATAAAAACTTAACACCTCCCATTCTTTATAGGTATACCTGAGCTTCTTCCTTGATTCCTTCATATTCCACCCTCATCTTCTTCTGAGCATCTTCATCAACGCTGGGGTCACCTATCCTGTTGAACAAGGAAGCAGCTTCCTCTAGCAGCCTTTCCAGCAGGACTGACTGATTTAAGACGTCGTTCAGCAGAACCTGAGCGTGGCTCAGCTGCCACTGCTTCTCCTTTAAGCCAAGCTGCAACTCAATGTCAGGCTCCAAGGTCACCCTCATACTGTGAATCCATGCGTAAAACTCATCTTGGGCTTTCAGGTACTCACTCCAGTGCAGCCAGACCCACTCAATACGGCTATTGGAGAGAGCAAGAGAGATGAAATTATGATGGGTTCAGTGGAGACTGGCAAGTTCAAAATGAACCGGTTCTCAGCAATTTTAAGCTGTTCTCTCGGACTTCAGAAGCTCAGGATTAATTTACAGGTTCTCCCTGCTCATTGGAGGAAATCTCCTGCACAAGGCCAATGTGCCCAGCAAAACTGATCATTTAAGTCCCTGAGCTGTGCTGGCTATGCAGGGAGGAAGTGCTGAGGTCCCATGGCCTGTTTCTTCCCACAGTTACCACCTGGTCCTGGGATAAGAAGTGACTACTATCTACAGTTCAGCAGCAGAGAGAGGCAAGAAGCACTTTATGAAAGCAGTGGATGAGACAACTACCCCAACACACCTAACAGTCTTGTGCAAACAGTACATTTGCCTTACCTGTGGCAGTGAGTAATGTATATGGCTGTCTCTTCCCATAAGGCCTTAATGTCTTTCAGTTTAGACAGTACCTCATGTTTCTTATCCTCACTGACGCTGCGGAGAGCAGCATCTGCCTTCACAAGAATCAAGTCCATTTTCAAGCTGCCTTCTGGCTCCAGCTCGCGTATTTTCTATTAGAGAAACAAATGCGACTGAAAGCATGAGAAGAAAGCAGGCAGAATTAATGACATTCTAACTTTGTTTTTACCCAGGAATTATAAAGACCCTGCTGCAAAGCATCTCCTGAACAGAAAATAAGAACTTTCCTCAGATTTGTTTATTCTAAAAAAAAAAAAAAAAAAAAAACAAAAGCAAGCAATGGTCAGAGAGAAAGCTGTGGCTATACAGGCATTTTTCTATTCCAGATATTGCTTTTTAAATGATTGCTGTCCTTGGCTGGCATTTTCATTAACAAATTAACAAGAAATAAACCACAGGAAGGAAGGAAGGAAGGAAGGAAGGAAGCATGAAAAAAATGCAAGCCAGATGCAAAAAGAGAAATTGAAAAATGATCACTAGATTTGAAAACAGCCAGTAAGTGAAGCAGCGAGCACATCATGAAGAAGATTTGGCTGTTTTATTTAGAGAACAGACCAGTTAGAATTAAAGGTAATTATAAAATTAGTTTCAATGCTAATCACAGAAATAACACCACTCCTTCTAATCATGGATGGTAGAGATGGAACAAACAATAGTGTTTCATTTTCTGAGATTATAAAACCAAGATAACACCCAATGAAACTGAAGTTAATGAATGTGAATCACAAGAAGAAAGCAGGCATAACCTGCAAAGGCATCTCTGTGAAAATAGTTATAACAAGGGATTAAGTAAGAATAGAAGAAATGATAACATTTGCATTTTCATTAGACAGAATATAAAGGGGAGTCGTAAATCCACTTTATCAATGGGCCTTATGGAAAAGGACCAGTGGATTACTCTAGAATGCTCATTCCTCAGACCTACAATCTTTTTCTATCACTGTCAGTGCCAGGGTCCTGGAGGAGATGGAACACTAAGATGATCTGATTCTGTGTTACTATATACTGAACTTTTGCAAACCACTATCTGGTAATTGCAAGCAGCAACTCAGCCATCATTGCAGCTCCTGAACATGCTCTTCTGGGAGAGTAAACATTTTATCTGACAAATCAGAATCGCTGCTAGACTTTTAAATCAATATGAAAAATTTGGAAACCTGTGATACACAATTGCCTTCCTCTTTTTCTACAATGTCTGTAAACTTTTTGCAGAAGTAAAAATTAGAAAGGATACTGATGCAAGCCTATCCACACAGGAACGCTACTCTAGTGAGAGGGGACAGCTGATAATTTCCTAATGGAAAACTCCATGGCTCACAGCAATACCTGCAACACATCCCAGTGACACCTGGCTCTGAACTGCTACATCACACTCCCCTTACCTCAGTCTCTCTCAGTCTGGCTTCTAGGGCTGATCGAGGTCCCTTGGTGTTGTCATTGATCCTCAGCCTCTCTTGGATGGCCTTCATCCAAGCTTCTGCATTCTCCACGCTACTGTCAAATTCATCCTGTGGCTGCTGAGTCATTGCATTTGAAGAAACTGAAAGGATAAGAAGCAAGGAAGTATGACGTTTTTGATTAAGACCTCAGCAGGAAAACATCCAAAGCAATCTAAAGGAGCAAAGAGGAGAAACTACTAATGTTGTGGCTTTTCTTTTTAATAGTTATACCAAAAAAGCTCATCCATACAACAGTACAGTGATTCAGCAGAATGCAGAGTAGACATTCACATTCCAGCTTTTTCAAAAAAAAAGTCTACCAGTAAATAAAAAGTAGGTGGAGAATTGTGGAAGGCTCCATTACAATACACGGTTTTAATTCAAAGCCTTCAAATTAGATTAATTTGGTGTTCATGGTACCTTCAGACTGGCTAAACCAGTTACAAATATACTGTCTCTTTCCAGAGCCTACTCAGCACAAGACTCTTAAGTCCTTCCAGGCTCACGCACTGAGCATCTGACACTAGACTAGCAAAGCATTTAAGCACATGCTTAACTTAGAGGTATGTAAACCCCTTAAAGCTGGTGAGATCACGATCAGATACTTAGCCTTGTTCTGCTTAGGCTGGGCGGAGGTTATTTGAATGTGTGTGCTTTGAGTCTAGGATACACAAACACAACACAAATTGGCCAGCAAATGCCAAGACAAACCACTAATAAGCCATCACATGGAAACATCTATCAACACTTAAGAATTTCTTCTTTCACCATCTCTTCTATTCCTTATCTGCTTTTCTCCACCTCGTGGAAGTTTTGGTTTTCCCCTCCCTTCTCTTTACTCCCTTGTTGCTCCTGCACCACTGCAAGGAGCAGACATGACAATTGCTCGCACTGTTCACTCTGTTGATGTATTTTTACGTCCTGTTTAAAGCACGTGCTCCTGGCAGCCCAAACAGCATCCTGTGTGCCAGTTCAAATAAAAAAAATAATAAAAAATAATAATATAAAAAAAAAGGAAAGGAAAGGAAAGCCACCCTATGCTAGGCCTTAGGCACTGCCATACTGAACTTGATTAATAAGGATGAATCATAATAAAACCCTCTGTAGGTCAGCTCCACTGAAGTGAACAAAAAGACAGCCACTGACATAAATGGCTTTGGATCAGATCCTACAGCTACTGCCAGCCAAGAAAACAGTGTTTCTTGTAAATTAAAACATTTTTTCTCTTTGTTATTCATCACAGACATCTTTTCCAACACAACGTTTTAGAGTTAATTACTGAACCCAAATCTGTTGTACAGAATTTGATCCTATTACAGCCTCCTCACTTTCCCTGAGACATTTCATGTGGAAGAAACTGCTTAGTGTAAGAGGCAAAGCAGGGCTTTGATGAAGCTGGGCCAGTGGCGTTTTATAACCACTTGAAATTCTAGGTCAACAAGTTGTCACCATGAGAAGACAGCATCCTGCTCTTGTCCACTGGCAGAAAGCTTCCCATCATCCTGCTGATGTTCCTCTCCATGTGGTGGAGGACACAAGATATTTGCATTTGCAACATTGATGTTTGGCAATAGAGACTGTCTCAGTTGTTGCTTCCCAGCCTTCAATAGGCTTTATGCTCAACAGGGCCCTGTACAGATTGAGAAGACATCTACAGAGCACCTACTGCCCTATCCACAGGAATTACTAGAAGAAACAGAACAGGTTAAACCTCAATGTACAGACAAGTAGAGCTGCTTTTACGTGGAAAAAAGGAATTATTCTATAAGAGGGAGATGTCAGAAGAGGCAAAAGCCACAGATGTAACTCTTAGAGCTAGAGGGCAATTTTAAAAAACCTGACCTCGCCTTGAAATAATTAAAGAACAGAACAGGATGCACTAGATTTAGTGAGGGTGGTGTGAAATGGGGGAGTTACTCCCTCTGTCAGATTTAAAAAGCATGTTAGGATATATAATTAAAGGTAAAATCATTGACTTACATATCCAGAATCCTAAGGATGAAGCTGTCTAATTGAGTAGTGTTATTTTCAGTGGCTTGCTAGATAGTGCTGTCTTCCTCCAACAATGACTGGTCTACAGCTGATGTTTCTGAACTATAACCATCTAACTCTCATAAAAGAACTCCCATCTCTGCAGCTGACTGATCAGCTCATTTTCACACTAACATTTATCCTTGTATCTATATAAGCCATAGAGTAACCGCTCCCTATCCATTTTCCTTGTTTTAGGCTATCTGAGCAAGCAGGCTCTGACTGCATGAGTGTAAGCTGTGGTGATTCCAGTTACACTACTGTGAAACAAAAGCTCTCAGTAGATTTTCCAGACAGACTCTGATGAGGAGTGACATTCTTTTCCTAGGAGAGGTTTCTATTCCTGGCAACATCCATATCATAGTTAAAAATGGCTTCAGGACTCCAGTCACAGAGGAGCTAAGAGAGACCATTATGTTATCCCTATCCTGCTTCTCACAAAACGTGGAGGGCAATCCAACATGATTGGGAAGCACTGGAAAATCTACCATAATCTAACATGAAGAAAACCCCACTCACGCTTTCCTCTCACACTTCTGTCCTCTAAGAGTAAGTGTTTTCTGTCTAATGAACACAGGAACGCCAATCCTCATCCTACACACCCAGAGATTCCACTTATGCAGCCCACATAAAAGGCCATGAAAAAAGTTATTTCAATAATGAGGTCAGCAATTTTCAAAGCAAGAGAAACACTTGCTCTACCCAGCCGCCTGCATAACATCACTTACTGATTTTGACTAATTCCTATACCTAGACCAACAAAACAATCAGATTTAACATTTGCTCTGACTCAGTCCCCAGCTGGATTTCATGGTAGTTATGGCATACAATACCTGATACGTGTTTGAACTGACTGTTGAGACTTCTTGTGTCCTCCTTCCTCCACTCTGGGCCAGTCAGACCCCAGCTGAAGCAATTAGTTGAAATGTCCTGGAGTCTTTTGCTCTGGAACCCACTTTCTCTTCCCAGGTATTTAAAGGCATGAGTTGATATCTGTGGAGAAAAAGTATGTTTTCTGACTTATTGCCTGCTTGGGAAGAAAAATAGTTGATGACAACAGTTGTTTGGCAGTATCTTGATTATTTTGCAAAAACTCCTAAAGCTGGGATGATTCCTGGATAAATGTTTGTTATAAATCCGAAGCATTTACTCCTCTTCTGCTGTATCATTGGGAACAAAGGATTGAGCAATAGTTTTGGAGATGAAACACAGGACTCTGCTCAGTGTAAGAAATACAAAGGAGAAACAGCAGATCCTGAGCCAGACCAGAGCAGTTCAGCTGTGTAATGGCAACATTCATGGACCTGCCTGAAGGAGTGGTGCACTGTCAGGGCTACCAGTACCATGGTGGGACAGCCCCTGTCCCAGTCACTAGGATCCACTGTGCCAAGAAAAGCTTCTGCTGAAAAAAAAAAAAACAAAAAAAAAAACAAAAAAAACCAAACCCACAGATGCAACCTGCTAAGCAATTTGTACAAAAACAAAACATGTTTTTATCGTAGTCATTTTCAAATGCATGTAGCTGTTTAAACAGCCTCTTGTCACATGAATCAGTCCATTAAGTCACACTGTGGAAGGCATACTGACACTGCAGAAAGCTTTTAAAGGCTGTATACATATATTACTAAATAAGGCTAATAATTAGGCCTGAGAAATTCTGGCATAAATAATGAGGCACTAAGCAAAGCACAATTCTATTTCCCCAAATGCAATGATACAGGTCACTTAGTAAAGGCAAGCAAGAAGCACATTTCAAGGTGCTGAATATAACTGACCCAGGACAGCACCTGCATCCAGAGGTTATAAAAATGATTTGACTACTTCAGGAACGGGAAAATATTAGAGAGGGATCAGTGCCAGAATCCTTTAGCTGATCCTCTCCCACAATGCCAGTCCTCATACTTTCTCTGAGTTGCCCTTCACTGTCCCCAAAACACCGTCTGGCAGTGCCTGGGAGGGCACAGGCGTCTCAGTGGTGCAGAAGATGTGCTCATCCGACCTCCTGCATGCCCACGGCACAGCCAGTTTATCACGGTGGGTCAATGGTGGGCACGCAGCTCAGCCACCACGGGTGGGATATCCACACTTTTGACAGAGGGCCAAATCAACTCCTATGGCAGCAGACACCTCCCTCCAGCCAACATCGCTGCTCTCACCCCCTTTTGCCCAGCCACTAAGCCGTTTCATGAGGAGGAGGTCAGACAGCGGCTCTCAAACAGCCGGAGGAGGCCAGGTAGCTGACAGGGTGCTGGGGGCACGCTTGCTGTCCCACGAGCAGACAAATCAGAGTAATTAGCTGACTGGTCTGCATTATAGCTCATGGAGCCACGACATGGTAGCAGGGACGTTCAGAGATACAGAGATGTGCAGCTCTCCAGGGCAGACCACAGGACAGTGAGAGCTACCGACCATCCACCACATGATCCAGCCAGCACCCGCAGAGCCTAATTTCTCAGAGCACTTTTTCCTTAAGTACATCTGCTTTAGCTATCTTTCTACTGCACCTAATAACCCCCACCAGGGTACTGAGAGGTTTACTTATTTAATAATTGTAAAGTACTACCGAGAGCGTTTAAAGTTATTACGCAAGCACAGTGTCTTTTTGGTAGGATTATCCTATTGTTTTGCAATGTTTCCTAATGTACTTGTTCTCTCTCCACCAAGTCACGTTGCTACCCTCCGCTTAAAACATTTCTCATAACCGCTCCCATTTTAAACATTCTTTTAAACCTTACATTTATAGAACACAGGCTGCTAAATGGTTTCAATATGTCCTGAATTCTTATGTTCATGTACTACTTGAGTAACTTCCAGAACCCAGTTCTTACAAAAATAAAAAGAAAGTACAAAATCGCTCCAGGAAATTCAAATCACTCACCGTTAGGGAGACTGTTTTCCCATTATTGAAAGACTTCAAACTTTTCATAAGCCTTTCCATTTGGTAGAAATCTAAGTTACAGAATTGCATGTGAGAAAGATAAAAAACACTCGAGTGTGTCAAATTTTATATAAATGCACGAGTGTGGAAGTAATTGTGGTTCTGGGAATTGTTTGGTTCCTGGGGTAATTTAATAACTTTTCAGCTGCCCTGGATATTGTTAGAGCAGCTCTGAGAAGGGGCAGAGTTGGAAGCTCTGATTGGACTTTTGCAGGCTGGACTGATGGGCCAGTCTTTGGTACAGATCACATGAAGCACAGATCTCTGTTTTTCCAAAACTGTATATTTTTGGCCCACTCCAGGAGATGCTATTCTGAATCACCATTAGAAGGTGCTTTGCCAGCCAAGGGACCAAAAGCCTCCTGTGGAACTGCACCCACGTACAGCAAAGCTGAACTGCAAAACTAGATAGGAAGTCCTCAAGATGCAAATAAAAGGTTTTGCCATTTCCAGCATAATCTTTTTGGGACTCAAAACATTAATCCTACCATCTTGGCCATATTCCAGGACAGCCTTTTCTTGGGTTATCTGAAGAGAATATTTATGACTCTCAGTGATTGTTTGTCCTAATTAATGAAAGAGAGAAAATAAACAGTTTTTGGAATAATCACATCCAAATCCTAGTTACAAGTATCCTTTTCAACCAAGGAACAGTAACATCACCTACAGTGCATACAGCATTCGTGCATATCACAAGGATTTCCTTTCCCTTACAAAACAATACCCATAGGAAGCCTATGGCTAACGCAAGGCAGTCTGCCACAACATGATCACACCAGACAATTTTATATCTAATTGATCAATACAACTGAAAAGTAGATTGAAAAATGTGTCTGCCAGATAAGTTTTGGGTCAGACCAATTCTGAAAAGACGTTATTTTTCCTACTACGTTTAAAGAGTAATTTCAGACCTTGGTGAGAGCCAGTGTAAATGGGATATCACTTTTTCTTTTTATAAAACACCTTTGGCAAGTATGTAATTTCCAGGTCTAAAAAGCCATTTCCTAAAAATAGATCAAAAATTTAAAATAATTCTATATCTGAATAAAATCATTGCATGCAATAGGGCAGAGCTGGGTTCTGAAACAATCTTCCCTTTTGATATCAGCAACAACAGTCGGTATATCTGACTGCAGTATTTTTAGTTTTGACTCAAAACCATTTGGAAAAAAAAATGTTATGGAGGGGACCCTTCACTACAAATCTCTCCTCCATCCATACACTCCACGCACGCGCGCATGCACACACACACACACACACACGCACACACTTCTGTTTCCCCAAGTGACACTATGAGACAGGTGGGTCTACCATGATTAAACTAGATTAGTAAAATGCAGGATTTAGTAATGGTCCAGAATTTCTTCTTACTGGGGTTAGGTTTAGCTTAGTTGGTTAGAACGTGGTGCTAGTAATGCCAAGGTTGCGGGTTCGATCCCTGTATGGGCCACTCGTTTGAGGGTTGGACTAGATGATCTCCAGAGTTCCCTTCCAACCTTACTGATTCTATGATTACCACTAGGAAGACAGAGCATCCGTACTAGCTATTTGTCTTAGATTTTGGTCCTTGATCTCCACATTATTGAGGCATTAAACAATCATTAGAGCACTTATTCAGTCAGTACCACTGGAAGTTAGACAGTACTCCATCCCCCTTTTAGAAACAACTTTAGGTTCAAAGGTGCGTTGTTTCTTGCCTCTAGGCAATACGGAAAAGCAGGACAGGACAAGAATGAAATTGTTATTTCATGTTCTAGGCTAGTGGCCAAAACACTACAGAGAGTGTTTTTCAACCTCTTCTAATTGATGCATCCTTGCAAGTTTTTCTATAGAGATGCAGATCTCTGTTTAGTGACTTTAAGTCTAATGATGACTTGTTTCTCCCAGTTACCTTTCACAGACTCTTCAGCAGTAGCCTGAGAAATCTCAGGTTAAATGCTTCTACTCTAAAACATCATTCTTCATATTCAGGGTAGATTTTCACTTCTGAAATCACCCATAATTGGTATCTACTAGCTTACCAGCTATCTTCATCTTGTGAACTTGTATCCAGCTGCTGAAATAGGCTAGATTAACTTTTTCATCTCCCTAAGTTTTACTACCAGTCAGACAAAAAAGAAAGAAAGAAAGAAAGAAAGAAAGAAAGAAAGAAAAAGAAGTACAGCAAGCCAACAGCATTAGACTCATGGTTTCTAGAGGCTAGGAGTTGGGTGTTTGTTTATCTCCTACTTGTCCTCTACAGACTCTATGATCCTTCTTCAGTACCAGGTGCTAGTCATAGCATTGATATACTGACTAATAAACCTCTGCAGTATCTGAGTCTTGGGTAGAGATAAGTGAAAAATTCAGAGTGAATAATATACCTGATAAATTGTTCCTCTTTTGCTGGTCATATATTGCATATGGACAATCTATAATTTTCTCAAAGGTATGGTTATTCCAAATTATTTGCCAAATAAATTCCCCAAATTAGCTTTAAGCTGTAGATTGCTCCCAAGTTATTCCTTGGGATTCTTAATACTCCATCTGCATTGCTTAATTTTCGTTAGACATCATCACCCTATTAAGAAATTGGGTCTCTTCCCTAGCTGGCTTGCTCATCTCATTTATGTGTCCATTTTCATAATCAGGGCCACTTCCATAATCAGGATGCCAATGTGTTTAAGCTGTGGACAAACAGCACACCTTCCACAACACACAACGTGAGCAGAAGTGTTTTGTAGTTAAAAAGATAACACCTCTGTCCTGAAGAGACTGCAGGCTACACATCTGGAAGGGTTCAGCAGTGAAGGCAGCGCACCGGTACATAGTTAGGGAGCGGTGGAGGGAAGAAGGGACAATCAGAGAGTGCAGCTGTGTTTCTAGTGCCCTGTGCAAGCTGTGGTAGTTCTAATACACATCTCCCCTCCTCGAGCCAGAGATGCTCAAAAAAGAGAGGAGGCAGCCTCAACCAGGGGCCTGCAAAAATGCTGGGGCTCAGAAGAGTGTCTCACACTAGAGAGGCGAATTCTTTGCACGAGACCTCAGGCTGCCGGTGGGATGCCCTGAGCCACAAGTGTATTAGCCTGGCAATTCCCTGGGGAGCTGATGCAAGAGACAGGCACCTGCAGGCAAGGATTCGTGTCAGAGGGACCACTTGCCTTTTGCAGGACCCTGTGTCCAGGAGAAGCCTACGATCCTGACTGGGTGCTCACAGCTAGGGAACGGACGTCAATCTGTCTGCAAGTCTGCAGCCTCTCTTCTTCCTAAACAGCTTCCACATTTGGATCTGAGGGGTTTTGTGCACACATTTTTTTCCTTAAGAAAGCAGTGTTAACTCTTATTTGACCATGAGTTCTGCACTATTCTGTACCTGACAGACTCTGCCTCTGAGTGAGCAACTGTGCCCAGCTGAGCTGTAGGAGCACTTGGCATGCAGCTTTTAAACTAGTAAACCTTGTTAGCCAAATACTTATTAGAAATAAAGTCACTTACAAGTACTATGCAAATATATAAATATATACTAGGATCTCAGTATCTTTCTCCTCTTTAGAAAAACACCCTAAAGGCCAACTCCCCAAACTGTAACATTTCTCAGATCTGTCTGAACATCATTATCAGGATGATGCTGACGAGCTACTTAAATGTGGAAAGAGTGACACCTGAAAAGAATTGACAAGTAATTAGGACAATCCTAATTCTAAATGCTGAACTTGTTGATTAAAGTAAGTGTGTAACATTCCTAGGATTAAATGTGATTAATAGGATTAATATGGGATTGTGGAAAAATCAGCATTTTTTTTTGTACCAAACAAGAAGATTTGTTTATATATATATATATATATATAAAAATAATCACCACAAGAGCTAAAGCCCTGAAATGTTCTCAAAAACATATACCAGGGTAAGTAAAGCTACACCTAAACAGCCAGCCATTCAAACATAATTTAAAGTAATATTTGCACTAAGCTGATAATACCAAGCTTTATATTGCAAAATGGTACTGGTTTGTGTTCAAACAAACTAACTCTGGGGGAAACATGAACTGCCTATGTCCCAAACACAATAAATTATTGGAACTGGCAGCAACCTTATCCCCAAGCTCTTTTTTTCCACAGAAAGCAAGCAG
This sequence comes from Rhea pennata, assembly GCF_028389875.1. Classification (NCBI taxonomy): domain Eukaryota; kingdom Metazoa; phylum Chordata; class Aves; order Rheiformes; family Rheidae; genus Rhea; species Rhea pennata. The sequence continues at coordinate 54,452,618 of NC_084667.1, forward strand.
ACCACTGCAAACCAGAAACTTCATCTAAATTAGTTTTGAATGGTTGAGAGCATTTCTGGAATTGAATAAAATAAAGTGCTTTCCCATGACTCATTTCTGCCTGAACTTTTGCAGTTTCCGTATCTTTGTCACCCACCCACTGCGTGTACTCGCTAGGCACTGTGGGTCAATAACCAAGAAGGCATCTGCTTTCAATTGCGAAGACCACTCCTACCAGCCGTTGCAGTTGGAGCATATTTTCGACTCTGTAAAGAGCACCTCAAAAACTTAAGTGCTGCGTGTAACCAGGATCCTACAGCAACATGATGAAACAGACTCTTTTTAGTAGTCTTTTTAGCATGCTTGAAGGCTGAAGTCCTATAGTTTATAAACCTAAAGGTGATTTGAACCTACTCCTACTGAAGTTACTCGTAGTTTTGTCTCTGATTAAAGTGGCAGGACTCAGCCTTAAGCCGTGTTTGTCAGCAGTCCACTTCCAGTGAGAATGATCAGGGAGTTATTTAAAGCTGGGCTCACAGATAATTACTGCGCTCAGCAGTAAGAGTAAAGCCGATGCTTATTCATCTCACTCTTACATCATCCAATTTTAATCACCTTTTAGAAATAGAATGTTAGAATAAACCAAGGCCCCCCTTCTCCCCCCTGTGGACATCTGAGAAGATTAGGAGGCTCAGATCTATTTAGATTCCAACGTGAGCTCAATTCCTACTTCCTCTTGCCAACCTTGAAAGCCCCATTCCGACTCCCGCAGGATGCATCTCGGGAGCTGCCAGCGCTCAGAGAGCTAAGGCAGAGGCACCATCAGAGCAATGGTGATTTACATCAGCTGAGGATCTGCTGAGCATCTGATTTACATCAGACTCACACTGACACCTGGGACAAACACATTTGCTGAGTAACATGTCAGAGGTCTAATGATACTGAAGCATTTAGAGTAAGTAAAAGGAGTAAAGATAGTATACACTTTTATAAAGCAAGTAGTAAACAATTCTTCCATTGGGAGTAGTATGTATTTACATCATGGCAAACACTTAGCTTTGATCTCAAAAAAATACCCATCTTTTTCCTCAGTAATCTCCAAGAAAAACATTAAAGTCTTCAGAATAAAAATGTGTCCATTTTTTAAAGGATACCACAAACACTTGTTATATTTTAAAGACATTTCATGTCACAAATTTTCCAGCACTCTTTCTACTTTGAATTAATAGTTCAGAGCTTAGCAGGCACCTAGCTAAAGGTTGGATCAGAAAACAGGTAAAGCAAGTTATCACCTTTCTGGATAAAAATGCAACAGGCTCTGTGGTAGGGCACTACTGCCAAACTGCAGCACAACAAAGCCTGCAATGATCAGATGTTTACTGCAAAGTGCTCAATATGCACAACGCGAGAAACAAAGCTACGTGCAAATTATACTCCCTATTTAAAAATAAATTTGCATTTCTTTAGTCTCTTTTTAACTTCCTGTGTACACCTAGATCATGCTTCTATAGTGGTATATGGGATTTTAAAACCACACTACTTAACAAACTCTAGGGAAACAATCCCAGCAGTCCCAGTTCAGTGAGCATTTTGGAGCTGTAAAAACCAGTATCATGTCTTGAGCTTTAGCAACCCTCCCGGACCCCAAAAGACACTCCGTATTACCTTCCCTGGCTGCCCCTTATCTCTAACCCTCTGCCTTGCAGTCAGTGGTGAGTACCATAGCAGGGATATTTTCAGGGCTTCTTCCCCGTCTTACATCAGGGAGACAACCCCCAGCCTGGTTCCATGCAACAATACATTCTGCTGCTCAAAACCAAGTTTATCAGGCCTCAGTTCATCAGAGAGCGTCCATGTCCTCAGGCCCTCCCAACCTAAACATGCTTGCTGCCACTGCCCTGCGGCACTTCCACCAAGCAGCAGATGACACATGGGGCTTCTCCAGAGACAAGCACGCGAACTGGCTGATCTTCATGCACGTCAGGAGCAGCCAGCCGGGTGCTGCCGGGTGCTCAACCATTGCCCTCCCCCAGAAAAGCAATTATTTCTATCTCCTCATTTATAATTCAGCTCCATGAGATTTAGAGGAAACAAAATGCTTCTAGCTCCCTAGCAAATTTCATTGACAGTAGAGTTCAAAAAGTTATTAGTAGCAAAAAAAAAGAGAGACAAACAGAGGCACACAGCATGGCCACGACAACCTCATTTCATTTCATTAAGGAACCAAATCAGCAAATCCTGCAGAAACCTTACCAAGATCTGGGGGATTCCGGAAAAAAGAGACCGGTAAAAGTCTGTGGCGATTTCATCAATGCTGCCCCGTGGGACCCACGGGCACAGTCCGAGCCGCCTGTGCTGGGCGGCGTTACGCCGCTCGGCGCGGCTCGCGCTAGTCCGGCGGGAGGAGAAACCGACGGGTTCCTTCTCTGTCGTGTCAGACGTAGAACAGGATTTCCTCTCTGCCTCCTGCCGCAGGGTAGGGGCAAGAGAGAGGAAGGCAATCGCAAGAGCAGTCAGACTGGAGGGAAAAAACCCAACAACAACAGCAAAAAACCACCAGCGTGGCATGCTGCCTCTGTTTGGAAGGTGAGTAAGATTTAAATAGCAGTAATCCCCAGAAACTAAATAGAGTTCAGGTCATGAAATAACAAGCTGGTTAATTCCTGTAAGGATTAATGCTTGAAATTATTATGCCCGGCAGATGTTTGCTGAACAGGAATTAGTCCAGAATACTCAGCCTGAAAAGCAGCAAAAAGCAAAAGTGCAGCTACATTTCACAGCTGAGATTTTCAGAAATTGCTGGCTCCAACTTTAACACAAATATAACTTTCCTTGTGTCCAATCTATCTACCACTTTTTTTTTAAGCTCTCAGCTCCCTAGCAAGAGATTTCCTTCCTAGACTGACACACTAATCTAGATTCTGCTCTCAATTATAACTGTGCAATGGGAAGAACAGCTTAGCTAATATTTTCAAGCAATGCTAGTGTTGGCACAATTTGGCTGAAAGATATGCACTTTTTAGACATTAGCCGTCTCTCATGATTGAGTGCATGATGATTTCACTGCTTCCCAACTCTCTGAAACTACTGGAAAATATAAAGCAGCATTTTCCCTCAACTAATGATTCCTCTGGGGGCTCTTGCTGCTAGACTTGCAATGAAGTGGTTTTATCTACCAACCCACTGCCATCTACATCATCTTAATAGTGTAAATCTAGTTAATATACTCCAGGGCCAAACCAGATCCCACTTGCACTCCAGCTAGTATAAATCCACAATTAGCTCACAGGGCCAAAAACATCCCCTCCAGTTTCACAGTTTCTCTGTATCACAATTTGTACTACACTAAGCGGTATTTCTAGGATTACAGTAAATGTAAGTAGGAAAGGTGAAGAAATCACAGTGAAAGGAAGTGGGAAAAAAGGTGAAAATTCTCATTTCAGACTAGGGGTCAATAGGCGTGAACAGGGATCAAACTTTGACAATCTCCATCCATTTTGGTGATGGAAACAGACAACACAGGAAGGCAACGTGAAGAAAAGCTGAAGAGAGACGGGATTAAAATTCTAAGTGAAAGAAGAGGAAAGGGACAGAAACTGTGCTTCAGGCTAACCCAGTGGAGCTGCTAATATAGCATATTTACTGAAGACCAGTAGTCCAAGCTATGTTGTGACACCCACTTGCAATAGTGATCCCAACACAGCCAACAGAGCACAGAGATTTGCCAATTACGGTAAAAACAATCAGGGGACAGAAATAGAGGAATATCTTAGGAGTTAGCAACACTGTCAGTGCACTCCAAGGAGGTAGCTGATCTACCCGCTGTTTTGGAAAGGTCTTGTTAGCCTTTTGCTGACTTGCATGATCCCTAGAAATCCTAAGAACATCTCAAAACACTTCCGTCTGCAGACTGAAATACGTGATGCCTGGAGAAACGTGAAGAGTAGGTCAGTTTATCTGAAAGTTATTGGGATTGTGTTGCTGTTTGAGAGGCAGGACTTAAAACGCCTGTAAGTGAACCTCTTCACATGCTTTTTCCCTACCCTCCTTCTGCTGTGTTAAATCCCATAGCTACTATAAATTTACCATAACCTTGTAAAAACTTAACTAATACTACAAATACTAAGGAAGCAAAACATGTATGGTTAAAATCAGCAATATACAATCACTTCTAAGCGCAGTAAGCAGCAGTCTCTTTGGATGACTTACCTAGAAAGCAATGGGGCCTAGCAGCTACCCTGGTGTGCATAGACAGCCACAACCCAGAATGAGCAATGAAAGAATCAAAAACCAGTCATAAATCTGGCAATTCCCCATAAAACTTTCAGAAAGTTGGTATCAAAACATAATACTTTTAAAATATATAAATCCCAAATCACCACATTGAGCACAATTCCCTTCCAATCTAATCTGATTTTAAATTTTGTCTATATTTTAAAAAAGAAACTGTAGTTTCAGCAAAACACAGAATGCTCCCACAGCACCTGACCTGCCTTTCCCTCCCATACGAAGGATGCTATGTTCAGGTTCAGTGAGGGATGGAGTAGTATTTTTCCTACCCCTTAGACCCACCATCATTACTTTTGTGTTAGAAATATGTATTGAAACAGCATTCTTCGTAGTCAGATAACTCTATGTTCAAATACGGATTCAACTACATCTCCAAGGAAAATAGTTGGATGATCTTACATTAGCTAACAGTCCATCTTAGATTAGCTGACTGTCTACGCGCATTGCAAGGGAAACACATTTCTGCAGACCTAGTGCAGCCAATTGTGTTAAAGGATACGTTGGCCCACTGATTAACCTACTCAAATGATACTCTGGACAGACTGGCCTCATTACGCAGTAGTCATCTGCAACCTTGAACAGGCAGTGGTGTACCAGGAGCAAGTCCCATAACTGTTTAGGAGACAGAAGTTGTCCTTGTCCCACCAGTATGGTCACAAGAATTATGAAGTGCTGTCAGAGCTCTAACAAAGAGCCACAAAACCTCAGAAGGATGAAACAGAGCAGCAGAGTAACTGTATAAACGGTTTCTTCCAAGAACAAAAACATGGCTGTGTTATGTATCTTTCTACTCCACAGAGTCCCAGCTACGAACCAGCACTCCTCCATGCTGCAGGTGGCACGTGCAGGGCAACGATGGCATCTCCACCTCGTAGAGGTTACTACACGAGCAGAAGAGAAGATGGATGCAGACAGAGGGGGAAACACACAAAAGCAACAAGGCAGTATCAGTCAGCACGAAAAGCCACAGCCAGAACAGCAGCAGGCTAACCACTGTCAAATTTCCACAGACTCTGCAGCAAAAGAGTTTTGAGGCATTTGAGAGATTGTAATAGCATGGATCTGGGAATGGTGACATGTGAGGACAAGAATGAGGGAAAAAGTGTGAAAGTTCAGTGTTCAGGTGAAAATCAATCAATTATTAGTGAAGACTGGCACCGCAGGCTGGCCAGAAATAGAAGGTAGTCTCTCACGAACCAGATGCGGATGTATGGGAATCAAAATTTCCATCTTATGGAGAAGTTTGTATCTCTAAGTATATTTTCATTCTGAACTGGAGCAATGTTAATAGGTAAGAGCTCTCCACATAGCTGACACTCTCTAAAGAGCCTGCTGTGAAAGGACTTTTCTGAAAAGGAACACCCATACCAAACATTCAAGTTGTTGTCCTACGTACTGGGCTTAGAGTCACTGTGGCAGGACTGGCAAAGACAGGTGCCAAGTTCTAAGTCTCCTTCTGTACAATTTCACTCTGTGCAAAGAATGAATCATTAGGCAGAGCAGGGATGCAAACCCTAGTGTCTCACCTCCAAGCTGAGCACCTGAAAGGTCAGGCTAAGTCAGTCATTATGCTACAATAAAAGCAGTATTCTGAATTTATCTCTTGGCAAGAAAAAAAAAACATTAAAAAATGTCTAAGTTGATTTGGACAAAACTGAAAAAAAGAGGGTCAGCTGTTGGCTTTATTGCTTAACTGAAAAATCATCTATCTGCCAATTAAGGTGTACAGCTGTTAGTGGCAGTTGCACAAACACCATGGTGATGGACAACATGGGAAGGGACACTGTACAAAATACAATTATAAAGTGGAGCACTGAAGCAGCCTCCACACTGGCAGGGTTTTAGGAAAAATAAAAGGAGGGCTGTGACATTTAAAGCATTGGGATTAAAAGTGTTCATGTATTTATTTACAAAAATGGCTTTTAAAACACCTTCAGCTCTTTCATTAGATAGCAAATGCTACTGCACTCTGCAGCCTTGCTGACAGCCCTGCTCCATAATTAGGATTCTCACAACAAGCAATAGCTAGACAAGCAAACAAGCTTCTAAAAGAAGCATTGGAAGAAGAGCTGATTTTGCAAACAGACAGAAGACAGTTTTACACCTCATCCATGGCATCAGAGAAGGTACGAGGTGTTTGCAGGTGAAATGAATGCGGGCAGCAAACTGTGGTCCGATGAAGAGGTGACAAAAGCTGGCCATACCGGGGGCAGGCAGGAATGGTGCAGATGTGACAGCACGGCACAAGCCAGTGTGCAGGCAGCCTGCCAGGCTACGCCAGCGATGGGCTCCTCCTGCCCTGCCTCCCTGCAATAGCTCTTCTTGATACTTTACCCTCATTCTCTTTCTACATTGTTCTTCATCTCCTTAATCATTAACTTAACATTTCCAGGCTGATACATAAGCTTTTTTTAGGGCAGGAAATTATCATTTTAAGTTCTTCACAACAGGGCCATTTTTATGATAAGAACCTTCAGTACTGGGCCAAGAGTTTTGCTGCAGTGGCACTGCCTTCCAACTGCAGTTCTGCAAAGCAGAAACAGTTGTCCCTGGAGCCAGGTTTTAAAAGTCAAAAAATCTGGGTAAAGCGATTAAAATCACTTTAAAAAAATTAACCAGGGGAACAAAGACACAAGGGATAGGGGAGAAATTCTACAACAGAGGAATTTGAAGCCTTTATGCTAAAAAAACAAATCAAAACAAAACAAAAAATACCAACAACAAAAAAAACACTTTAAGGTTGGCGATGTGTTCTGTAGACTAGTGTCTCCATACCAGCAGTATGCACTCATTGATAGAACAACTAATTCAGTCTTTAGGCCTATAATCTGAGAATATAAAGGCAAATCCCAGGTTTAGGTGAAGCCGATGGCAATACTGTCATAAAGCCAATACTTCTCCCACGACTCCTACTGACTTACAAGACAAAGTAACAAGAACATTTTTCCTTGGGTGCTCTCTTTAGCTGGAGATCTAAATAAAGATGAAAGCTTCTCTGCTTTTTACCGAGCTAGCATTATTTACATGCATTATTACATACTTTACACACAAAACCCGTGCTGAGCCCGCTGTGTTTCACCAGTAGAGCTATACAACTTTCTTGCCAACTTGCATAAAGAACGTCACCTATACTTACCAACCATGTCATCTGCCATTCATATAACCACTACTGCATTCCCACAAGGAGTCAAAAGCAGTCAAGCAGTGAGACTTCTGCATTAAGAAAAAAAATCAATCATTTAAGTTAAAGAAAATGTATTGCTTGAAGAAGAACTGTCAGCACTAAAGATTGGCTTATTTACTCATATAATCTTCAAGGCATGGGCAAATTTCCTCACGTGGCCCTGCCTTTCCATCTAAGTGACTTGAAACCATAGCAGGTACATCAGTGACTGTATACTTCCCATTCTCAGCTTCCTTGACCTTTTTCAGGCTATACTGACTACAAGGTACAAAGTCTGGACAGAGACAAGCTATTACATCTCTTAAACTATTCCTCACTTAGGCATAACACATGTTTTCCCTATAGAATTGCCTCATTAAAACAGTAAAATGATAAAACCATGCAATAGTTTAAATCAGTTATCACTGTTACGCAAGGCTAAGAGAAAATATAGCCAAAAATAATCCTTACATCCTTTTTTTCCTCCCACAATTTCATTTCTTCTTGTTGTTTTATCAGTCTAGCTGAGTAAGTGCGTGCAATAGTCTCATAGGGTAAAAACTCTAATCTCGCTGGTTCTTAAGTAAATCTGAATACCCAGATCCAGTATGGGCTGTTTACTCTGTTCTGCCCATGACACCCTCAGCCTAGTGACTCACAGCACAGGTGCCGCACACAATGAGTGTCCCCTGTGAGGGGAGATGTCAGTATCCTGGATCACACGTGGAGATACTGTTGCCCTAAGTAGGGCCTCTGACTACAAGTGCCAGACTCAAAGATCCATTAAGCACCCAAAATCATTGGTGACATTTTAAATCTTTGACTACGCACACTCATGCAACATCATGCAGGAAACCTGTGGCCCAGAACCCAGCTCTTCTGAATCACAGTTTAACACATTAGGAGAAGTATGGCCATGTACTCAACCACATCTAACTCACACGTTGTTCAGGAGGCATGAAAAAGAAAGCCTTGATGAGCATGCTTTTTGCTCAGCAAAACTATGTGAACACTTCAGGAGAATTCCAGCCTGGATCAAATCAGTACTCACAGGTACAGTTGCTCTCGAAAATCAAGTATTTTCGAGATGTTTTGAAGAACATCTCTCACTACATCAAAGATAATTTCCTGAATCTTCTGTTATTTAGTCCCACAAGATGACATTCAATGAGATTACAAGGTGCTATTACTCTTCGGTAGAGGAAAGAACATGTCTTGGGGAGGAAGCCTGCAATATGGTCTGCTGGTTGGACTTCTCTTGCTGTTCCCAACCCTGTCAATGAATTTCTGTGTCACCTGGGCAAGCAACACAACATCACATGCCTTAGTTTGTTCAGTTACCCTACAGATTTAGTAATACTCACCTACTGCTCAAGGGAGCCCAGAGGCTTTTGTGGGTCTAATTGCCTTCCTACTAAAGCCAGTGGATACTTTTTATTGTTAGCCACAGGGGGAACAGCATGTGGCCTTAAATAAAATACTTCTAGGATTCACTCATGATAGGCACTATGTGACTAACTCCCCAACTATATGACTAACTCCCGCAGGACAAGTATCTCACATGGGCCTTGCATTTATCATGTGCTCCCAAGTATTACTGAACAGACTTTCTGCATAGCACAACTGTAACAAGTTACTTCACGTTTTTAATACCATTACACAAATCAACCATGAACAAAACAAAATAAGCAATCCATAGCTTGATATCTGAATTCCAGGTAAATTATAATCTCACGGTTGTCCTTAAATCTTGTTATCTCATTTACTTTATTCCAGTATGTTATTTCACGCTACATTATCTGTTCAGTGAGATCCAAAAGCTGATTGCCACTTAATCCTCAGCCTAAAGTCAAAGCAGAAATTCCCTTGAAATCCCATGATATGAAGGACTTCATATCATGCCCATGTGTTCTGTTTAACTGTAATATCGAAGAGATACTAGCAGCGACAGAGACATAAAACGTCCATTCTGCTAAAGGAAGTAGGCTAGTCAGCAAGAATCCCAGGGGAAACAAACAAGCCCACACCTCCTCTAAAATCACTGCATTTTTTCCAGGTAATTCATTAAGCTGTGCACTCAGAACAGGCTGTCAAAGGTTGCTTATTAACCCAACATATGCTAAGTGTCAATGAGAATGCTCTTCTCTATCAAAGAGATTTAGCATCTTTATCTTGACATTGAGGTGGGGCTATTTAAGATAGCAGCTATGAAATACCCAGAACTCAAAACTCCATGAGTCATTTTTGTTGTAATACAGGCAATATCATCCTGTGATTCAATCATTAGCAATGTAGGCACATAATCTGACAAGCAATGGTTTCCTTCACTTTAAGTCCACGAAACAGGGAAGCCAAGAACAAGGCCTAACAGACTGTGTGCTTACTGCGTGCCCTGGCTTCATCCAGCTGCAATTAAGCATCTTCCAGAGTCATCAACTCTTGTAGAAGGCAATGACTTACTTAGAGCTTCATCTCTGGAGAAGAGTGATTATGTAAGGATCTTCACTTTCATTTAAAAAGACCTTTCTTTGTAGCTCTTTCAGAAAGAAATGCATATGCCCTAAATATTCAAGCACTAGAGAGCAAAAAAAGAACAGTAAATTTTCAAATAAAAGAGAATTACATTTCAGCTGATGTTGAAAATACTGCAGTTGGTCATGTCAGAATTTTAATAAGAAAATTCTACCTTTTTAGGTACATACGGTAATATCAGATACAGGTAATGCAATCACCTTTCAGTCCAAAACTTCTATGAAATTCAGGGATGTCTAGTATGAGGTCTACCACTAACGAGGCCATGAACACCTGCTCTCTATTTTTAGATCTCACAGAATTGTAGTCAAATCAAGCCTGACAAAACAGAAACACTACTGACCATCAGTGAATATCACCGTAAGAGAGGTGTTCCCTGAGGACCTATGCCAAGATAATAAAACATTCCAAAGCCGACACTCCGCAGACCTGTAGAGCAGGGCAGATGGAGGCTTTAGGCCAGACTCACAGAGGTATTTAGGAACCTGGCTTTTACTCCTGTGGATCTCAGGTGACTAAATACCTTTGCCTTCCTGTTTTTGTGCCAAATAAGGAACTCCTTTGCCAATCACACCCACTGTCAACATCCCTGGAGCTCAAGAATATTTCCTGTTACCACATGGCTTCTTCCTTTTAGATGATCAAATCACTAGATTTCAAGCCGAGCTCATGATCCTTAAGTGGACATGTATGATGCAGTTTTAAGGGAACTCTTTCTAAGGATGCCATTGCACCTGCAAGAACCTCAGTGTATTCAGTGTACCTCACTGTACTGTATCTACCTCAGAGCAAATTTCCAGGACAGGTCATAGCCTCTTACAGCAGACAGGGCCTAACAGTTAGAAAAGCCAATATTGTGTCACTGCTACAAACGATCCAGGATTTGCCCTGTCAGCCAGATCAAGGAATGTATCATTCTGAGTTAAGATGAATAACGATCAGTTTTGCCTCATTTCCTATGGGAATTATGCTTATCACCTTCAGTAAGTTTTGAAACTGTTGGCTAATTGTTGACAAAATAAATTACAGCTAAAGAAGCTATTGAGATCACAGTCCTTCTTGTACTTGATGTGCTGGTGCAAACGTGTGCCTGGCAGAGCAAAGACAGGAGGAGCTGTGCCCTGGGGATGCAGCCATGTGAAAACAAAGAGCTTTGTGACTAGCACAACTCAGGAAATCAGATTTCCTACAGAACTGTGCCTCTTGGTTGATTAAATGTTTACACTGAACTATATTAAGATTTTCTGTTTCCATGTTCAAAATGCAATGTATCAAATCAGTCACGTGTCCTCCTCAAAACTTTCAGGGAGATGTCAATTCAGAGGAATTTACCCAGAAAATCCTTCTCCTTTTTTTCCATATGGAAGCAGTCACATCTGAAAGTATCATTCAGTCATTGGATTAAAAAGCCATCGGAGAAAACTGACAAATATCTAACCCTAGACTTACATTTTCCTGTTGCTCTATTTTTACAAAACTTATAAGAACTTAATTCCCCTTATATCACATTTGGTTTAAACTGGGAAAGTGAAACAAACTATTATTTAAGGAACAGATACCAAGGTGCATGTGCATACACGTATTAAGAGATAGCAAAGACCTCGTTTTCAACAGAAACTGTGTGGTTCTGATGAAGGCCAGTTATCTTTTATGATGCTTTGAAGGTTTGGAGCATCACCCCAGGCAGTGGTGTTGCACTTTAAAGTCGTGCAGGTGCAACTACTGCTCTTAGGACCTAGGACCGATGATCCACAAGTGTACAGAGAGGTGCTGAGGATTATTCAGGAGTCACAGAGAACTGAACATGGGGCACAGGAAAATGGCTTACACCACAGGAAGAGTAGAGATCCTTTTCACTAAAGGACAGCGCATGAAGGCCACACGAAGGAAATGCACAAAAAAAAAAGAAGGGACTTGAAAGTGTGGTAAAAGCCTTGGCCGGGGTATTAGGGAAAGGGGGAGAACTGAAACAAATGACTGAAGAGGTGGAATTAACAGAAGGGATAAAAGTAAGAGAGCCAAGCACTGCAGTAACTCCTCCTGAAAGGCAGCAAATTCTGTCTCTGCTGGGAATCTGAGAGGACTCAAAGTGCGATCCATGAAGAACAAGAAAACAGCACGGGGCATGGAGCAAAGCTGTTTTTACTGACAGCCCATCTTTGCCAGACTGTGCTTCCTGACAGCTAGCTCGCAGGGAACAATGCGAGTTCCAGTGACTCACTAAAAAAAAGTTTCCCTCTTGTAGAAATAAAAGTCGCAATGGGGCTGCAGTGAGTTACATTTCCTTGAGATGCAGCTGGCTCACACGCTCGGCAGCCACAGAGACTGTGCCAAGCTGGCGTGCATTTCAGCTACGCACAGTTCCGAGACGCTAAAAAAAAAAAAGGAAAACATTTGAAAAGCAACCAATCAGCTTTTAAAGTTTTGTGGCATTTTTTAAATTTCTTCTCTAGAAAACAACGACTGTGTGCAAAGGTTTTCAAATAGCATGCAGAATGCCAAGGGCTTAAAGCAACAACAAGAAGTAGCAGCAAAGAGCTAGCAAGAGTAGCTTAATGATACTATTTTTCATTAATGCTATAAGATGACAAGGCTTACATTTAAGGCAAAGAAGACAACATATCCTGCCTTAAGGAACCTGCAAAAGAAAGCACAGTCTCACAACCCTGATTCATGCATAAAATGATTAATTTTTAAAAATCATTCATGCAGATTTCAGTGTCATCACCTATTTGAGTGCAAGCTATCTGCAAGAATAAGGACCTTCTGGACAAGGACCTAAACGAATGCAGCTCATAAAAATAAGCATTTGGAAATAGAAGAGAGAGCGGAAATTAGTGTATGAGAAAATAGCGCCTTACTACATATTGCAGTGTGGCTGTTTATATATGGAAGTTGAGCAGATTCTAGGAAATGACCGTTAATGACTCTCTTGCAGAAAACCAGGGAACCCTTCAAACTTGTTTGGAAAAAACAAGGGAGACAAGGTCAGACCTGCTGAAGGGGAATCACAGCTGAGCTGGGTTAATGGATTTGAAGGGGAGAGAGGCCAGAACGGAGAAGAGAAACAAGGATCTTGCAAACCGCGTTAGACTTCTGGCAGTGCGGACCAAGACCGAAAGAAAACCGACAATAAAGATGAGCAATCAGATTTGGCAAGAGCCCGACATCTGGGAAAGAAAAGTTGCAGAATGCTGCTGTACACTTCTACCAGGCTGCTACTCATTCAGAGATGCGGGTTTTTTTTTTGTTTGTTTTTTTGTTTTTTTTTTTGTTTTTTTTTTTTTGTTTGTTTTTTTTTTTTTTTGTTTTTTAAAAAAAAAAAAAAAGACCCGAGGTGCGAGCTGTCACCCGTTTAGCTCACCCTGCTTAGGGCGCGATGTTGTTACTAGAGGCGCTGTGCTCACCGGATCGCTGCCCCCACGCAGGGGCTCGCGCCGCGTGGGGGGCCCTCCGCGAGGGGCAGCCGTGCTGCCCGCCCCCGCGTTGCACGCACCGCCGCACCCCGAGCCCTCCCGCGCGACCGCGGCCGCGGCGCCCACGGGGCTCCGCTCCCGCCGCGGCCCCGCCGGCTCCGAGCCCAGCAACAGGCGGCCGCGCCGCGCCGCCGGGCGCGCTGTCACCGACCCCCCCCCCCCCGCCGCCGCCGGGCCCCGCTACTCCCCCTCCTCCGGGCCGCGGGCAGCGCCCCCACTCACCGCCGCGCCGCGCCGGGCCCGCTCCCGCGGCAGGGACGGGGCCGCGCCGCTCCTCCCCCGGGCCGCTCGCTCGGCCGCCCGCCCGCCCACGGCGCGGCCGCCCGGCCCCGGCGCGCTGGGGGCTGCGCGCAGGGCGCGGCGCGGCGTTATGTAACGGCGCCGCGGCCCCGCCGCGAGGGGAACCCCGGCGGGCGGGCGGGCGGGCGGCCGGGGCGCCGTGCGCGGGTCCCGCCGCCGCCGCGGGGTGGGCTCCCCGCGCTCGTCGCCCTAGCGCGGCGGGGCGACCTCGGCGTGCGGGGACGCCGCGGGTGCGGCAAACCGCGCCGCTTGCCCCGGCGGAAGGGGAAGGCAGGCGGCGGCACTCGGGAACGGGGGGCCCTGCCCCGAGACGCCCTCCGCGACACCCTAGAAATCGGAAGAGGGGGTTAAAAATAAAAGGAGCTTAGCCGTCCCTTCCCCCACACTCGTCTTTAAGCACGTAGGCTTTACATTTTTAAGCTTAAAAATTAAGCATTTCTTTTAAGCTCTACCGCTTCTAGCTCGAGCTAAAAAAGCTAAAGCTAGAGCTAAAGAAAAAGCTGAAGTTCTTAGAGGATCATGTTTTGGGCCTCAGAGCTATGAGAATCACCAACCACTGGGAGACCGGTGACAAAAACAAGAACATCCTTTACACGTGCAGGCAGCCCCAAGCGTTCACACCAGCGTAGCATACGGGCAAGTTCTTAAGCAAGGCCGCCTTCCTTCCGAGCGCCCAGAGAACAGCCCCGCGGGCTGCCCTTCACCAGCTGAACGCAGATGAAACAATCCCAGGCCTTTGCAGTCAGTACCTACAGAAAGCCCTGTAGACCCACGGACTGCTACAACAAGCAAAACTTTCTGAAGCAAAACCTAGGAACCAAAAACTCTTTCTACGCTGTCATGATACTATGCAAGTTTGAGTCAGATGATTCTTTCCTGTGTAACCTATCCAAGCAAAAAATCTTAATACGTATTTCAAATTACTCTGGAAAATTAGTTAGAAACAATATGAAAAGCACGGCTTTGTAGCCAACCACAGCATAGGCTTTTTAATCAGACAACCCAGAGCGTCACGAGCATCTAGTAGCTGACCAGAGTACGACCATCTGTAATCACATAAAAGCAGTGTGAAGGAGGAAAGAATGAGCAGCATCTTCATATTTGAACAATAATATAATAGGAACTGGATGAACACGTGACACTCAATATTTCCTAAGGGCCACAAATGCACTCTATGGGCAATCTTGCATTACTGCCCTCTGCTGCTGAGAGTTTGGAGGGTTCACCCGCACAACAGGAGCAGAAAAACTGACCGTTTGTGATGAAGTTCTTGAGCCCCACGCAGCATTAATGTGGCCAGCACCCTCAAGATACATAGCTCCAAAGTGAAAAGAGGGCGAGCTCTGGCAGTAAGTCAGAGGCAGGGGACACCGAGCCTCGGTGTAGCCCCTCTCCTCTAATGCAGGACGGAGCAGGGCGTTATCCGGCCCTATTAGCTACGGTCGCCTTTGCAGGCTCACCTCTGCCCGCAGTCAGGCGTTCAGATCATCGGCCATCCCCATGCCAGCACAGCCTTTCCAGGAATAGCTCGGTATTTAAATTGCTCCCAAGCCATCAGAATTGTCCTCCCTCATCCGTAAGGAAAAAGTAGATGGAAACACCAGTTTAATAGTGAGGCCTGTACTTCTATGGCTGGCTCTGAATACCCATGACAGGTCCTGTAGTGACATGATTTGGAGTTGCTATGACCTTTTATATCATCACTGAGAGGAGATCTGAATACTGTAAGCTCTCAACGTTTGCAGATGAGCTTGTTATCAAACTTGGGAAGTCTGAGTTATTTGCTAACGTTTTGATGGACTATTTACTTGTAGTAAAGTTTAGGTCATTGTGTCAATGCAACTGCTCTTGCTCCTTAGTAAATGTGAAGTTGGTTATCTCTTAATGAACTTTGGAATAGCCAGAGGAACTGGATACAGTTAAAAAGGTTTAGACTACATGAGATTATGTTGAGGGTAAGTAAATGATACAGAACTGAAATAAGATCTTACCTGCTTATTTGGGTAGGTTATCACAGTGAGCAGCCTTCACAGCACTGATTTATTTATAAAGCCACCACCTAAAAATGACCTTTTTTTCTTTTTTTAATCAAAAAAAATCAGCCCCTTGACTTCAGAAAGCATGCTTGTATTGAACAATGCACCATTATAGATTAAAAAGAAAAAAAAAGGAAAAAAAAAAGTTTGCAACTTTGGCTCTTCTACATCTCTCCCAGCATGGAGGCTGTCATGGCTCTAGTTAGATTTTGCTACTTCATACAACTTTGTACATGCCGAGTTATAAAGACCAATATATTCAGACAAGTAGTATGTATTAAGCAGATGAGTGCTCAGTACATTATCCAAACAATATAAAGCTGCCCATATACCACACCTAAGCAACACAGAGTGACTGAAATCAGAATGGAAGGGTGGAGAGCTTCTGTTCAGAAAAGAGCAGCAGCTCTCTCTTGGAAGAAAGGAATATATATATATATTTAGAATCAGTTTGCTCAGCCTCTAAAGAAAACCTTAACTGTAAATACAGCATTTTCAGATGTTTCCTGTGATGGGCAGAATGCCCAAGAGACTGGGTGGAACGTGCCGAATAACATTACTGATAGGCAGAAGTAACAATAGCGTTGGCATGGTTTACTCCACAGGAGGAACTGCACAACGCTTTTATGACAGTTGAGAAGCGCTTATAAAGCTGCAGGCAACTGCTCTCTCATTAGTATAACACACCCATTTATCCACACTCACTAACTGATGACAAACAAGTATTACAAGATATTAAGATGTTTCCCTTTATGTTTGCTTGCATACAGCAATGCAAAATTATATTCACATAATGAGTCATTTGGCAGTCTTTGGAGTAGGAAGAACAGTTTTTACTGGGAGAGAACATCTGGGCACAGCATACCAATGACATGTCTTTGGCATGAGAGATTGCAACATCGGGGCATCTCAGATTTTTCTTTTATAGCTACTAGAAGGTGCACATTGCTGGACAGAAAACCTCAGTAGGTGTCAGCAGGAGTTGGTACAGAACACTTTCCTCAGTGAATGAGGAATGAAAAGCCATAACCTTTAGCTGCTAGTGTCAGTATCACTGGGGCAAGGACCTCATCTGTAAAACTAGCTCATTTTTTAATTCTGTATTCACACAGAGATAACAGAGACTTAAGTAGGCATTTCACATTCTTCCTTCTGCATGGTTTGAAGTTTGCCTTTTGTCTGATTAGGCTCCTCATCCTGGGCACAGACTTAATATCTCTGCATGAAGTGGGACCTCATGATACAGCATCAGTTCTGTCACTCCTGTCCCAAATAGCCCCACTGTTAAGCACATACTATTCAGAGTTTAACTCATGAGAAGACTTGGACAGTTGCATCAAATTAACAGTTCTTAACCGAGCACCTTTTACCCACATATCCTTCTGAGAAAAGGAACTTTGATCATGTAGAATATCAAAGTCTGGATTTAGTACTCCTGATACCACTCCTAGAACGGGAATATGCAACTAAGAACAAAGGAAACTTGTTAGCAGTTTTCTGCTAGGGCCAGAGCACTGCTAAAGAAACCTCAGATCTCTATAGCTTCTGTAATTGATAGAAGAAAGCCTAACACAGTAAAAAAGAATAAGGGAAGAAGCTTAGCAGATAAAGTCCACTGAAGTCAAGGGAGGAAGATAGTATAAGTCAGCTGATGCACCACCTCAATTATTTGTTTTCAAGCAAAACAGACTGCATCATATGTTCTAGACATTTCAGGATTCTTCAGATGAAGAGCACTTGCTTAAACCACACCATATTAATTGGTACGTGTGTTCTAAAGGAACAGTTTTCATTTTGATGGTACTGGAGTCCTTCAGCAGACTAGAAACATTCCCAAATAAC